>NC_048587.1:42916139-43287806 GCF_013265735.2 Oncorhynchus mykiss | reverse complement strand
CCAATCAGAGACAACGATAGACAGCTGTCCCTGATTGAGAACCATACCCGGCCAAAACATAGAAATAAAGAAACATAGAAAACAAAAAACAGAATGCCCAACCCACATCACACCCTGACCTAACCAAATAGAGAAATAAAATGGCTCTCTAAGGTCAGGGCGTGACATAATGGCCTAATAATTGCCTCTGTAAGTTGTCTAGAAATCTCACAATACTTCTCATGGCTGTAAGCAACTGTAGGTACATGTTTGTAAATGTCTGGAAGCTTCATTTAAAAAATAACATAATCTGATAGTAGAGAAACAGAGAGGAAAACACATTCTTTATGGGACGCAGCAGCATAGTAAATGTTTCAATAAATTGGTCAAATAAATCAATTGAACTGAATTATTAAGATTGGTGAAAGAGAGCTGTTCTACATGTTTTCCTGATCAGTGACCCACTGACACCACCCCGGTTATAAGACAGCCTCACAGAAGTTACACACCCAGGCATGGTGGAGGTGCAGGAACTGAAGGATGGTCTGGAGCAGGCCCTGGTGGTAGACCCAAGGTTAAGGCTGGGTGAGGACTCAGTGGTGGTACGTCCAGAAAGACAAGCGGCGGTCTGACCAGGACTGGAGCTGGGTCAGGTGGTGCATGCTGGGCAGGGGTATCCTGGACATCCCAATGGGACCCAGAGCTGTGGCTGGGTCTGGTGGGGCTTTGCTGTCAGTAGCTGGTGACAGTGGTGTGGCCGGTCATCGTAGGTTGCAGCAGGCAAGTCAGGTGCTGCTGGATGGCCCCTAGATCAGGGACAGGCTGGGTTTCTGGTTGTGGCAGCGGTTGGAGTGCAATATCTCTCGTCGGCTGCAGTATTGGCTGGAGCACCAAGAACGAAAGGACTTGCTGTAGTCCCGGGGGCCGATGATCCAGCCCAGGCGTCTGGACTGTCTGTAGTCCTGGGGGTCGCTAGACTGGCCTTGGTGCTGCCAACAGCGGCCATGGTAGAGGAGCTGGTACTGATGCTGGCTGAGCTTGCTCCTGCACAGGTGACCACTGGACTACAAGTTGGCAGGAGAACTGCAGGGTCACCTCTAGAGCTGGGAGGGGTGGCAGAGCATGCTTCTCTGCAATGCAGAACCTGGGTGGCTGCAAGTCTCTCTGCGTGCTGTCACCAGTTCCGCCAAAATTGAGGCCGCCCATTTGTGTCTCAGGGACAAGTCCAACAATTCAGGGTGGTAGTGTAGCAGGAACTCCTGCAAGAGTACGGCAGGTGGAAAATGCATCATGGCTTCCCACCTCCACGGTTTGGAGAAGAAGCACCCTATGCCCCCAACTCCTGCAACAGCCGATTGACGTCTGAGTCCTGCAATCTGGAGAGGGGCCATATAAAGGAGAGGGGCCATATAAGTCCTGTCATCAGGTGTGGGGCTCCCACAGGTCCCAGGTTGGGGGCATAATCCAAATGGTGGTAGTCCACTGGATACCCCAGAGCCTTACTCAATTGGACCGCAGATGGGCTGTGTGGCAAGTATCCTGTGTGGTCTCTGTGGGCCGCCATAGTGTCGTGGTGTCAGACAAGTCACAAATCCAGCTCGAACAACCATGAAAGAGAGAGACCCGGCTTGACGTGTTTTGTTGGTCAGGGAATCTTTATTCACACATGAAAGGATGCATGGGGATGTAGAATGGTGGTGGTTCTGTAATGGACAGAAACAGAGGTAATGAATAGACTGTACACAGTACAATAACTACTAGCACAAATAGAGCAACAAAGCTATTAAACTTTTTTCATTAAACTTTTTAATATATATTTATTAACTGCCTCCAATGCAGTCTTTTTAATTTAATTTTAAAATCATCAGTTTATGTCTAATAAATCACTATATTTTTGTAAAAATCATTTATTTCCCTGAGCCATCTTGAGCCACTGAAATTCTCAGTCCGACTTTGTGGGCGTGGAGATACAAATGTTTATATATTTACATACAGCCCTGATTGCCTGTTAGAATCATCTAGAGCTCAGCCCCTTATCCCTTAAAAAAACAACAACAAAGGCACATGGTATTCAACCTGTCAGTTGGGGCTGGACCCTGAAAGCAACAAACTTCCACAGGTGTGTAGGTTACTTTTGTTTTGTCATCAAAACAAAAGGCATACAACACACATCTTAATTTGGTATATCATTATTGTACTGTTTTCAATAGGTCACTAGAAGAGGCAGTAGGCCACCAGAAGATGCAAGACCAGCACAGCCTGTTTGCTTGTTGGATGATCCTAGCCTAGACCCTGTCTGCAGTTTAATCATTGCAGAATGCCAAGATTATCTACAGGGCAGACTATAGGCCTCTGCGTCTCAGAGGTCAAACACAGTAAGTAATATTAAGCTGTGTTAGGCCTCCGAGTCTGAGGCCCATGGTATAATCTTCAGTATCATCACAGCGTATCTTTCACCATGTTTTACTTTTTTTTCTTCTTCTAATGAGTAAAGACTCTTGAATGACACATTTTGGAATGTTTTCTGATGTTGAAAGTAAATAAAGAAAACAGATGAAATTAAAAGCTGTTGTCGTTCTTCATAATTTCTCTTGCCACTTATTTACATAACATGATAAACAGATCGTATAATGGCGAGTGGTGGGTGCAACTTGAAAGGATTGTGAGGTGCTGATAAGAGTCACATAACAATTGGACATATCTGCAGGGTGATAACACTGCTGTGGCTATGTGTGCAGTCACTGAATTTTCCTCTCTTTGTCTTCCTCTCCCTTTTCCTGCCAGAGGGAATTACGAGATAAACAAACAGAGATGGTGAAGACAGTGGCGGCAGCAGAGAATGCCATCAACCAACTCCAACTCAACACGGTTTCCTTTGAGGTACAGTATGCTGCAGTGTCCTTGTTACCTGTTTAAAGGATGATGTCAAAGGCTAAGACTATGACGACCCCTGACAATCCTGCTGATAGATTTGACTGTTGTCTTGTCAACAAAGTGCTATGTAGCATTGTGTTTGCAGATTCCAGGTAACCCACACAGTCAGTGACACAAAAACAGAGGCATGTCACAATTTCTCACAGGCTGTCTTCACGGGCAGTAAACACTATTGAAACCTCTGATCTATAAGTCCCCAGTTATAGGATCCACCCACCCCAACAAGTTTACCCATGTGTAGTAAATGGAATCTACTGGTTTGTGTGGCCCATGTCAAGGCCAGCAAGCTAGGTACACTGGACCCACTCCAATTTGCATACCACGCCAACAGATTCACGGACGATGCCAATTCCATCGCTATTCACACGACCATAACACATCTGGACAAGAGGAATACCTATGTGAGAATACTGTTCCTTGACTACAGTTCAGAATTCAACACTGTGCCCTCCAACCTCGACACCAAGCATAGAGCTCTGAGTCTGGACACCACCCTCTGCAACCGGTTCCTGGACTTCCTGACGGGAAGACCACAGGCTGTAAGAATTGGCAAGAACACCTCCTCCACACTGACTCTTAACACAGGGGCCCCCAGGGGTGTGTCCTCAGTCCTCTGCTGTACTCTCTGTTCACCCACGACTGCATGGCTTTGCACGACACCAACTCCATCATCAAGTTTGCTGATGACACCATGGTTGTAGGCCTGATAACCAACAATGACGAGTCAGACTACTGTATAGGGAGGAGGTAAGTGAACTGGCATTGTGGTGTCATGACATCAACCTCAACATCAGCTAAACAAAGGAGTTGATTGTTGACTTCAGGAAGCAGAGGAGGGAACATGCCCCGATCCACATCAATGGGACTGCAGTAGAGTGAGTCACAGTTCCTCTGTGTCCACATCACTGAGGACTGAGGACGCCCTGTGTCCTCTGCAAATACTACCGCTGCACCATCGAGAGCATCCTGATCGGTTGCGTCACAGCCTGGTACGGGAATTGCTCTGTCCATGACCGCAAGGCCCTCCAGTGGGGGGGATGAAGATTGCCCAGTTAACTTGTTGAATCTAGGGGTCATTTCTTTTATTTTTGGAAAAATAACGTTCCCAAAGTAAACAGGCTATTTTTCAGGACCGAAAAATAGAATATGCATATAATTGACAACTTAGAATAGAAAACGCTCTAAAGTTTCCAAAACTGTAAAGATATTGTCTGTGAGTATAACAGAACTGATATTGCAGGCAAAAGAATGAGAAAAATCCAATCAGGAACGCAGCGGTTTCTAAATAAGAGTCCATTCCTGTGCTTCCCTATTGAGCAGTGAATGGGATATCAACGAGATTCCTTTTTCTATGGCTTCCTTAATGTGTCTAGTATCACAATACATAGTTTCAGGCTTTTATTTTGAAAAATGAGCCTGAGTGACAACATTGCGTCAGTGTCCACCTGATGGCTCTTTGTGTATTTCTCGGGGTAACCATTTTTCCACCCGGTCTTACTGAAAAAAGCTCTGTCCCGGTTGAGATATTATCAAATAGATATTTGAAAAACACCTTGAGGATTGATTATAAACAACGTTTGCCATGTTTCTGTAGATATTATGGAGCTATTATGGAGCTAATTCGGTGTTGTTGTGACCGCAATTTCCGGTCGTTTTCTCAGCCAAACGTGAAGAACTAACGGAGCTATTTTTGGCTACAAAAATAATTTTTCTGGAAAAAAGGAACATTTGCTATCTAACTGGGAGTCTCGTGAGTGAAAACATCCGAAGCTCATCAAAGGTAAACTATTTAATTTGATTGATTTTCTGATTTTCGTGACCAGATTGCTTGCTGCTAGCTAGGTACAATGCTATGCTAGGCTATCGATAAACTTACACAAATGCTTGTCTTGCTTTGGCTGTAAAGCATATTTTCAAAATCTGTGTTTGAATATATTTCACTTGTGATTTCATGAATATGAACATTTTCTAGTAAGATTTTTTGTCCGTTGCGTTATGATACTTAGTGTCAGTTGATGACAATTCTCCCGGATCCGGGATGGGTATTTACAACTCTGATAATACTTGTGGAATATAAAAATACTTGCTTGATATATGTTTTCCAGTTTCTTGAAATACTTGCTTGATATATGTTTCCAGTTTCTTGAAATACTTTGCAAATGCAACTTGAGTCTGATAATTATCTTTAAGAAACAGTTAATCTGATATACTTGTGGAATATAAAAATACTTGCTCGATATATGTTTTCCAGTTTCTAGAAATACTTGCTTGATATATGTGTTCCAGTTTCTTTAAATACTGTATCTGGCTCTCATGAGGACTGCCACAGGAAAGGAAGACCCAGAATGACCTCTGCTGCAGATGATAAGTTCATTAGAGTTAACTGCACCTCATATTGCAGCCCAAATAAATGCTTCACATAGATCAAGTAACAGACACATCTCAACATCATCTGTTCAGAGAAGACTGCGTCAATCAGGCCTTCATGGTCGAATTGCTGCAAAGAAACCACTTCTAAAGGACAGCAATAATAAGAATAGACTTGCTTTGATCAAGAAACACGAGCAATGGACATTAGACAGGTTCCAACCGTGAAACATGAAGGAGGAGGTGTGATGGTGTGGGGGTGCTTTGCTGGTGACACTGTTGATACGTCATCCCATCTGGTTTGCGCTTAGTGGGATTATCTTTCATTTTTTAATATGACAATGACCAAAAACACCTCCAGGCTGTGTAAGGGCAATTTGACCAAGAAGGAGAGTGATGGAGTGCTGCATTAGATGACCTGGCATCCACAATCACCTGACCTCAACCCAACTCAGATGGTTTGGGATGAGTTGGACCGCAGAGTGAAGGAAAACCAGCCAACAAGTGCTCAGTATATGCAGGAACTCCTTCAAGACTGTTGGGAAAGCATTCCAGGTGAAGCTGGTTGAGAGAATGTGAAGAGTGTGTAAAGCTGTCATCAAGGCAAAGGGTGGCTACTTTGAAGAATCTAAAGGCTAAAATATATTTTGATTTGTTTAACACTTTTTTGCTTACTACTTGATTCCATATGTGTTATTTCATAGTTTTGATGTCTTCACTATTATTCTACAACACAGAACATTAATAAAGAAAAACCCTTGAAGGAGTAGGTGTGTCCAAACTTTTGATTGGTACTATATATATATATATATACATTATTCAGATTTTTCAGGGGGTGCCCGTACTTCCTGTGGCTATGATTGAATCTATTATCTCTATCTATCTAACACTAATCAGCCGTCACCTTATCCCCTATGTCCATATACCTGATAATACATACACAATTGTGAAACTGACCCGAAAACACCTTTGGCATATCCCCATCTAGAATTCAGTGATGGTGGTCCGTGAGGTGATTGACAGCCAGTTTATGGAGCTGCAGGCTGCGGTGGAGCGGGCCAAGAGAGAGGTAACCCTGTATATTGATTAAGTGATATGTCTATATGTTGTATGCAATGTGCATATATGTAGGCTGATCTATTCTTTTTACCTGCTTTTTAAAAATATATAGTATGACATCATATGTTATGTATGTTTTTTCATATGAACCAAGATTTTCAAATAAACCTAAACCTGAACCTAAACTTAAAGGTGACAGAGATCCTGGAGGGAGAGGACAAGCAGGCTCTCAGACAGACCGAGGGGATCAAGGTACACCTGGAGCAGAAGTGCACTGAGCTGAAGAAGACACAAGAGCAGTTGAAAAAGCTCTCGAAGAACAAGAACGACGTGGACTTCCTACAAGTAAGGTGGTTCTCACATGGCCTGGTGATTTATGATGGTTTATGGTGGAGACTGACATGGAGGTAGTGCCATGGGAGTTTGTAGTGTTATTCACTCATTCGTGGTTCTCATGGTGGTTAGCTTTGAAGTAGTGGCTGCACATACAATTACTTGCTGGGGCCAAGAGCTCTTTGGGGGTTAATCATGAACACTGAGAAGGTTGTGGTGATGGAGTGCTGTGACTCAGCAGTGTTATTCATTAACCTTAACTCAAGCCACAGCGCTGCTATCATGCGTATTCACTTTAATCATGAACCATGACTCAGGTGGACTTCCTACAGGTAAGGTGGTTTTCTCTGGTCTGGTGGATTCTGAGATTGTTGTGTTGACAATGCCAAATGACTCAGTAGTCATTCACAAACTTGAACTGTCGTACTGTATGTGCTGCGTAAGTAAATAAGTAAGCTTTAGACAACCCAGAATGGCCCATAGGGGCAGGCACCTATCTCCTGTTTCTGTAGTGCAAGGCAGCTTGATGTACAAGTACATCCCATGGACATGGCAACATTAATGACAGTTCATCATTAATTGCCAACGAGGTCCAAAATAGCGAACGAAGCTGTGTTGTGTGTTTTACAGGAGTACTCTAAATGGAAGAAGGACAGCCCTGACATTACCCTACCTGGGTTCTACATCGGCCTCATAGACCGGCTCAACTCCTTCAGCAGAATAATTGTTACCTCCACACAGGAGCTGTGTGAGAAGCTGCTGTCCAATTACATAGAGACACTCAAAGAGACCTGCAAAAATGGTGAGTGCAGTCACCGTTTGGCGAGCAAAGGAAAAAACTGCAATAGTGGCTGGCGGCAAGCCTCAGCAAGTCCCGATCTATGTTTATTTGCTGGGAAGGGTCAGCACCACAGGAGGCTGCTGAGGGGAGAACGGCTCATAATAATGTCCAGAACTGAGTGAATGGAATGGCATCAAACACCTGGAAACCATGTATTTGATGTATTTGCTACTATTCCACTGATTCTGCACCAGTCATTACTACGAGCACGTTCTCCCCAATTAAGGTACCACAAACCTCCTGTGGTCAACACACCACAGCATCCCTCACCCTGGTCATACAGAAAGGAGTAAGTAAACAGGAAGTGACAGTGTTACAAGCGAAAGAATAACACTTCAGCTTTGTGCTCCAGATAGCCAGAGAGATCATATGTGTTCATACTTCTCTGCAGACCTGATCAATCCTTCAGACAGTGTATCATACAGTAGGTGTAGTGCTCTGGTAACAACAGGTTGACTGAAGTCTCAGAAAAATAAAAACAGTTGAGAGCGTCTAATCTTGGACTGTCTGTCACTAGAGTGAAGCCCAGCTGTGAGCTGTGTGAGTCACCACATTTGAGACATCAAGGACAAAAAAGGTTGCCTGAAGGAGATTAGTATTACAGTGACTATGTGTTCTTTCATGCACAATGTCATATTTGTCCTTGCAGAAAAAATAACTACATTCAAATGGAAAATTCATGCCTGGGAGTTAAAAAGTGAAGTTGGCCATGTGATTTCTTTACACTAAAACATGTTATTTTTCTCTCTCTCTACTCTTCAGACAAGATGGGGATAAAAACCACAGTCCATGAAACAATCGCAGCCAAACAGAACATGACTTTGCCAGACCCAAAGACGCGGGATGACTTCCTAAAGTGTAAGTCTCTTCTATACCATTCAGGTCCTTACAGAAGCAAAACAATCCTTCAAATCACTTGAACGTTCATGTATTATTGCAGTATTGTTGTTTTGGATGTGTAAAGTTAGCCTTGCCTAAGTTGTTGATCCTGTTTTGCTATTCTTTCTCATTACTGTTATGTTGTTATTCTCTCTCACGCTTTGCAGATGCCGCGCCTGTGAGTTTTGACGCAGACACGGCCCATAAGTTCCTGCGTCTGACTGAGAAAAACAGGAAGGTGACCAACACCACACCCTGGCAACACCCGTACCCCGATGTCCCTGAGCGCTTTGAGAACTGGCGCCAGGTACTGGCCACAGAGAGCTTCTATGTTGGTCGACACTACTTCGAGGTGGACGTGAGCGGTGAGGGCACGTATGTCGGACTCACCTACAAGAGCATCGATCGCAAGAGCCCAAAGAACAACAGCTGCATTACCGGCAATGACTTCTCATGGTGTCTACAATGGAACGGCCGCAGCTTCTCTGCCTGGCACAGTGATGTGGAGACGCCTCTGAAAGTGGGGAAGTTCACACGTATTGGGGTCTATGTGGAATTCAGCTGTGGCCTACTGGCCTTCTATGGGGTGGATAATGCTGTCGGCATGACCCTCATTCACAAATACAAGGCTGACTTTCTGGAGCCTCTTTACCCAGCCTTCTGGCTGTCGAAGAAGGAGAACGTGATAGAGCTTGTTGGACCTGGGGAGTCGCTGACACTGAAAAGCCCCTCTCCTCCTAACTCACCCCCAAACACTGATGTTGCACCCCCCAGCCGTTTCACAGTATCTTCTGTTGTTGATCAATGATTCATTTGTCAGTGGTAAATTTCCCGTCAACCCTAAAAAGAAATGGAAAAGGAAAACGAAACGCATCAGCCGGCCCCATACTTGTACATATACTTATGTAAATATTTCTGTTTTTATTTTTAATACATTTGCAAAGATTTCCAAAACCTGTTTTCCACTTTGTCATTATGGGGTATTGTGTGTAGATTGATGAGGGGAATTTTTCATTTAATCCATTTCAGAATAAGGCTGTAACGTTACAAAATGTGGAAAAAGGGGTCTGAATACTTTCCGAATGCACTGTATATCCCAATAAGGTGACAATAAACCTCACTAGATTTGTAAATTATTTTCTACATACCATTTGCCTTTGTCAATGGTATATTGGAGGCAAAGTCAGGTGCAGGAGAGCAGAGTATAATGAACAGGCGCACTTTTATTAAAGTTCCAAAAACAAGAGCACTACATAAATCAAACACGCTCAAAAAACGGAACATAAAAGTAAAGCGCTTAAACTAACACCACATAACATGACACAATTACACACAAAACATGATGGGAAACAGAGGGTTAAATACAAGTAGATTGATTGGGGAAATGAAAACCAGGTGTGTATGGAAACAAGACAATACAAATGGATATATGAAAAATGGAGCGGTGATGGCTAGAAAGCCGGTGACGTCGATCGCCGAACGCCGCCCGTACAAGGAGAGGAGCCGACTTTGGCGGAAGTCGTGACAGCCTTGATTACAGCTTTGCACACTCTTGGCATTCTCTCAACCAGCTTAATGAGGTAGTCACCTGGAATGCATTTAAATTAATAGGTGTGCCTTTTTATAAATTCATTTGTGGAATTGCTTTCCTTCTTAATTCGTTTGAGCCAGTCAGTTGTGTTGTGACTAGGTAGAGGTGGTATACAGAAGATAGCCCTATTTGGTAAAAGACCAAGTCCATATTATGGCAAGAACCGCTCAAATAAGCAAAGAGAAACAACAGTCCATCAATACTTTAAGACATGAAGGTCAGTCAATATAGAACATTTCAAGAACTTTGAGTGTTTCTTCAAGTGCAATCGCAAAAACCATCAAGTACTATGATGAAACTGGCTCTCATGAGGCACGCCACAGGAAAGGAAGACCCAGAGTTACCTCTGCTGCAGAGGATGAGTTCATTAAAGTTACCAGCCTCAGAAATTGTAGCTCAAATAAACGCTTCACAGAGTTAAAGTAACAGACACATCTCAACATCAACTGTTCAGTGGAGACTGCGTGAATCAGGCATTCATGGTCAAATTCCTGCAAAGAAACAACTACTTAAGGTCACCAATAAGAAAAAAGAGAATTGCTTGGGCCAAAAAACATGAGCAATGGACTTTAAACCTGTGAAAATCTGTCTTTTGGTCTGAGGAGTACACATTTTTTATTTTTAGTTCCAACCGTTGTGTCTTTGTGAGATGCAGAGTAGGTGAACGGAGGACCTCAGCATGAAGCATGGCGGAGGAGGTGTGATGGTTTGTGGGTAATTTGCTTGTGACACTGTCAGTAATTCATTTAGAATTCAAGGCACACTAACAACAAAGTGCTCAGCATATGTGGGAACTCCTTGAAGACTGTTGTAAAAGCATTCCAGGTGAAGCTGTTTGAGAGAATGCCAAGAGCATGCAAAGTTGTCAAAAGCAAGGGGTGGCTACATTGAAGAATATAAAATATGAAATATATTTGTATTTGTTTAAAACGTCTTTGGTTACTACATGATTCCATATGTGTTATTTAGTTTTGATGTCCTCACTATTATTATACAATGTAGAAAATACAAAATCATCACATTCCCAGTGGGTCAGAAGTTTACATGCATTCCATTAGTATTTGATAGCATGGCCTTTAAATTGTTTAACTTGGGTCAAACGTTTCAGGATAGCCTTCCACAAACTTCCCACAATATGTTGGATGAATTCTGGCCCATTGCTCCTGACAGAGCTGGTGTAACTGAGTCAGGTAATGTAGACCTCCTTGCTCGCACACGTTTTTCAAAAAGCCTCCCCCTTTTTCCTCCAAACATAATGATTATGGCCAAACAGTTCTATTTTTGTTTCATCAGACCAGAGGACATTTCTCCAAAAACTATGATCTTTGTCCCCATGTGCAGTTGCAAACTGTAGTCTGCCTTTTTTATGGCGGTTTAGGAGCAGTGGCTTCTTCCTTGCTGAGCGGCCTTTCAGGTTATGTCGATATAGGACTCGTTTTACTGTGGATATAGATACTTTTGTATCTGTTTCCTCCAGCATCTTCACAAGGTCCTTTGCTGTTGTTCTAGGATTGATTTGCACTTTTTGCGCCAAAGTACGTTCATCTCTAGGAGACAGAATGTGTCTCCTTACTGAGCGGTATGAGGGCTGCGTGTTCCCATGGTGTTTATACTTGCATACTATTGTTTGTACAGATGAATGTGGTACCTTCAGGCGTTTGGAAATTGCTCCCAAGGATGAACCAGACTTGTGGATGACTGAATTTTTTTTCTGAGGTATTGGCTGATTTCTTTTGATTTTCCTATGATGTCAAGCAAAGAGGCACTGAAATACATCCACAGGTACACGTACAATTAACTCAAATGATGTCAATTAGCCTATCAGAAGCTTCTGCCATAATTTTCTGGAATTTACCAAGCTGTTTAAAGGCACAGTCAACTTAGTGTATGTAAACTTCTTACCCACTGGATTTGTGATACAGTGAATTATATGTGAAATAATCTGTCTGTAAACAATTGTTGGAAAAATGACTTGTGTCATGCACAAAGTAGATGTCCTAAACGACTTGCCAGAACTATAGTTTGTAAACAAGAAATTTGTGGAGTGGTTGAAAACGAGTTTTACTGACTCCATCCCAAGTGTATGTAAACGTCCGACTTCAACTGTATATACACAGTGCATTTGGAAAGTACACACAATACCCCACAATGATAAAGCAATAACACGTTTTTACACATTTTCGCAAATGCATAAAAAATTAAAAAGAGAAATATCAAATTTACAAAACTATTGAAATTCTTTACTCTGTACTTTGTTGAAGCACCTTTGGCAGCGATTACAGCCTCAAGTCTTCCTGGGTATGACGCTACAAGCTTGGCACACCTGTATTTGGGGAGTTTCTCCCATTCTTCTGTGCAGATCCTCTCAAGTTCTGTCAGGTTGGATGGGAAGCGTCGTAGCACAGCTATTTTCAGGTCTCTCCAGAGATGTTTGATTGGGTTCAAGTCCGGGCTCTAGCTGGGCCACTCAAGGATATTCAGATAATTGCCCCGGAGCCACTTCTGCTTTGTCTTGGTTGTATGCTTAAGGTCCTTGTACTGTTGGGAGGTGAACTGTCGCCTCATTCTGATGTCCTGAGCGCTCTGGAGCAGGATCGCTCTGTACTTTGTTCTGTCCATCTTTCCCTCGATCCTGACTATTCTCCCAGTCCATGCCGCTGAAAAACATCCCCACAGGATGTTGCTGCCACCACCATGTTTCACTGTAGGAATGGTGCTAGTGTTATATATACACAGTGTGGTCTGAAATTATTGACACCCTTGATAAAGATGAGCAATAATTACTCTATAAAATCATTTATTCAAATACTGAGCTATATTGTACGCTACATTTTATGGGGAATTGTATAATTTTCTACTAATTCAATTGGTTAGAGAATGAGATTTTGTTTAACAAGTAATATATTCTCCTCTCAAAACAATTTACACCCTTAAAGATTCTCATAAATAAAGTTGTCAAGAGTATTTCATGCCATATTCCTATCACGCAATGACTACATCAAGCTTGTGACTCTACAAACTTGTTGGATGCATTTGCAGTTCATTTGGATTGTATTTCAGATTATTTTGTGCCCAACAGAAATTAATGTTAAATAATATATTGTAATTTTTTTTTTGTCACTTTTATTATAAATAAGAATGAAATATGTGGATGCTACCATGATTATGGATATTCCTGAATGAATCGTGAATAATGATGAGTGAGAAAGTTAGAGAGGTTCAAAGATCGTACCACCAAGACATGCTAACCTCTCACCACTAACAATAACAGAGGTTATGTCTTGACGGTATGATTTTTGGGGGAAGCATACAGTATAGTTCAGTATTTGAATTATTTATTTTATAGTCATTCTTGCTCATCTTTATCAAGGGTGTCAATTTTGGAACCCACTTTATATATATATATTGTTTTTTCTTATTCTTGCTGTGTTATTATGCATGGGTAATCTTGGTATAATGGCAATGTTTAGGTTACTTCTAATGTGATGGGTGACTTTTTATTTCAGTTTTTTTGTTTAAATATAATGCTAAGGAGTTGTGATACCATGACTCTGTTTAAATGGTGGACTTTTTCGGTAAACTTGTTTACAGTGCCACAATGTTTACAGTGCCTTGCAAAATAATCTAATAATTCTAATAATTCATTGTGATGTTTTTCATATTTTGTTGCATTACACCCTGTAATTTAAATTCATTTTATTTGGGTTTTATATAATGCACAGAAAAAATATTGTAGGCCTCCACAAGTCTGGTTCATCCTTGGAGGTACCACATTCATCTGTACAAACAATATTACACAAGTATACACACCATGGGACCACACAGTTGTCATACCGCTCAGGAAGTCTCCTGTCTCCTGGAGATGACCTTACTTTGGTGCGAAAAGTGCAAATCAATCCCAGAACAACAGCAAAGGACCTTGTGAAGATGCTGGAGGAAACATGTACAAAAGTATCTATATCCACAGTTAAATGAGTCCTATATCGACATAACCTGCCACTGCTCCAAAACCGCCATAAAAAAGCCTGAGTTATGCATGCTCAAGTTTTTTTTTGTTTGTCTTATTTAGTGTTTGTTTCACAATAAAACATATTTTGCTTCTTCAAAGTGGTAGGTTGTGTAAATCAAATGATACAAACCACCCAAAAATGCATTTTAATTCCAGGTTGAAATGCAAGAAAATAGGAAAAATGCCAAGGGGGTGAATAATTTCGCAAGCCACTGTAGCAGATGTTATGTAGAGAAATGCTTGTGTTTCTTGCTCCAACAGTGCAGTAATATCTAACAGGTTATATCATACAATTTCATAATAGACACAAATCTAAGTAAAGGAATGGAATTGAGAATATATAAATATATGGACGAGCAATGTCAGAGCGGTATAGACTAAGATCCAGTAGAATATAATATAATACAGTATATACATATGAGAAGAGTAGTGAAATATATGTAACATTGTTAAAGTGTCCAGTGATTACAGGGGTATGTACAGTGGGGCAAAAAAGTATTTAGTCAGCCACCAATTGTGCAAGTTCTCCCACTTAAAAAGATGAGAGAGGTACACTTCAACTATGACAGACAAAATGAGGAAAAAAAATCCAGAAAATCACATTGTAGGATTTTTAATGAATTTATTTGCAAATTATGGTGGAAAATAAGTATTTGGTCAATAACAAAAGTTTATCTCAATACTTTGTTATACACCCTTTGTTGGCAATGACAGAGGTAAAACGTTTTCTGTAAGTCTTCACAAGGTTTTCACACACTGTTGCTGGTATTTTGGCCCATTCCTCCATGCAGATCTCTTCTAGAGCAGTGATGTTTTGGGGCTGTTAATGGGCAACACAGACTTTCAACTCCCTCCAAAGATTTTCTATGGGGTTGAGATCTGGAGACTCCAGGGCCTTGAAATGCTTCTTACGAAGCCACTCCTTCGTTGCCCGGGCAGTGTGTTTGGGATCATTGTCATGCTGAAAGACCCAGCCACGTTTCATCTTCAATGCCCTTGCTGATGGAAGGAGGTTTTCACTCAAAATCTCACGATACATGGCTCCATTCATTCTTTCCTTTACACGGATCAGTCGTCCCGGTCCCTTTGCAGAAAAACAGCCCCAAAGCATGATTTTCACCCGACCCATGATTTCCACCCGACGAGTTGAGTTTTTACCAAAAAGTTATATTTTGGTTTCATCTGACCATATGACATTCTCTCAATCTTCTTCTGGATCATCCAAATGCTCTCTAGCAAACTTCAGATGGGCCTGGACATGTACTGGCTTAAGCAGGAGGACACGTCTGGGCCTGCAGGATTTGAGTTCCTGGTGGTAGGCTTTGTTACTTTGGTCCCAGCTCTCTGCAGGTCATTCACTAGGTCCCCCCGTGTGGTTCTGGGATTTTTGCTCACCGTTCTTGTGATCATTTTGACCCCATAGGGTGAGATCTTGCGTGGAGCCCCAGATCGAGGGAGATTATCAGTGGTCTTGTATGTCTTCCATTTCCTAATAATTGCTCCCACAGTTGATTTTTTCAAACCAAGCTGCTTACCTATTGCAGATTCAGTCTTCCCAGCCTGGTGCAGGTCTACAATTTTGTTTCTGGTGTCCTTTGACATCTCTTTGGTCTTGGCCATAGTGGAGTTTGGAGTAGTGACTGTTTGAGGTTGTGGACAGGTGTCTTTTATACTGATAACAAGTTCAAACAGGTGCCATTAATACAGATAATGAGTGGAGGACAGTGGAGCCTCTTAAAGAAGAAGTTACAGGTCTGTGAGAGCCAGAAATCTTGCTTGTTTGTAGGTGACCAAATACTTATTTTCCACCATAATTTGCAAATTAATTAATAAAAAATCCTACAATGTGATTTTCTGGATTTTTTTTCTCATTTTGTCTGTCATAGTTTAAGTGTAGCTATGATGAAAATTACAGGCCTCTCTCATCTTTTTAAGTGCGAGAACTGGCACAATTGGTGGCTGACTAAATAGTAGTGTACACCGAGGAACTTGAAGCTTTCCACCTTCTCCACTGCGGCCCAATCGATGTGGATAGGGGGGTGCTCCCGCTGCTGTTTTCTGAAGTCCGCGATCAGCTCCTTTGTTTTGTTGATGTTGAATGAGAGGTTATTTTTCTGGCACCACACTCCCAGGGCCGTCACTTCCTCCCTGTAGGCTGTCTCGTCATTGTTGGTAATCAGTCCTACTATTGTTGTGTCGTCTGCAAACTTGATGATTGAGTTGGAGGCGTGCGTGGCCACACAGTCATGGGTGGGCTGAGAACGCACCCTTGTGGGGCCCCTGTCTTGGGGATCAGTGAAGTGGAGGTGTTGTTTCCTACCTTTACCACCTGGGGGCAGTCCGTCAGGAAGTCCAGGACCCAGTTGCACAGGGTCCACAGTTAGCTCTTTATCCACAATATAGCAGGGGGTGTAAAGCCATAACACATACATTTTTCCAGCAACAGACTATGATTGATAATGTCAAAATCCACAATGTGTAGCTGTGCCACCAGAGACTCTGGGTTCGCGCCCAGGCTCTGTCGCAGCCGGCCGCGACCGGGAGGTCAATGGGGTGACGCACAATTGGCCTAGCGTCGTCCGGGTTAGGGAGCGTTTGGCCGGTAGGGATATCCTTGTCTCATTGCACACTAGCGACTCCTGTGGCGTGCCGGGCGCAGTGTGCGCTCTAGCCTCCCGAATGGGCCTCCGAATGGTGCAGTGGTCTAAGGCACTTTATCGCAGTGCCACTAGAGAACCTGGTTCAAGTCCAGTCTCTGTCGCAGCTGGCCGCGCCCGGGAGATCCATGGGGTAGCGCACAATTGGCCCAGCATCGTACCGGTTAGGGGAGGGTTTGACCGGCAGGGACGTTCCTGTTCCATAGCGCACTGGTGACTCCTGTGGAGGGCTGGATGCAATGCACGCTGACACAGTCGCCAGGTGTCTGGTGTTTCCTCTGACACATTGGTGTGGCTGGCTTCTGGGTTGAGTGGCGGTTGTGTCAAGAAGCAGTGTGGCTTGGCTGGGTTGTGTTTCGGAGGACGCATGGCTCTCGACCTTCGCCTCTCCTGAGTCTGTATGGGAGTTGCAGCGATGGGACAGGACTGTAACTACCAATTGGGGAGAAAAAGTAAACATTTAAAAAAAAAAAGTTGGATGTCTAGCGAGCTAGCTGGCTAACACATGTTACTGTAATATCAGTGGATGA
Source organism: Oncorhynchus mykiss (assembly GCF_013265735.2). Classification (NCBI taxonomy): domain Eukaryota; kingdom Metazoa; phylum Chordata; class Actinopteri; order Salmoniformes; family Salmonidae; genus Oncorhynchus; species Oncorhynchus mykiss. Next base: position 43,270,627 of record NC_048587.1, on the reverse strand, counting down.
GCTATGCAGATTAAAGCAGTTACACATGTCTGGAGTTATTGTAATATCTTAGCACAATGAGGCAGGGATGCGGGTAAAAGAACAATGTTTGTCAGATGCCATGGGTCAAGTGCAAGTACAGATGATCACCTGTAGTAATTAGTAACAGCACAGGCACTCTAGGTAAGTACATGTACATACATTACATGTTTTCTGAATGTTTCCATTAATGTTTTCTTCCCTATGTTTGTAGGATGACAACGATGATGATGATGATGATGATGATGACGTCTCCCTGTTTGATGCAGAGTAGGGTAGTCAAAGACGACTAAAATCAAGAAATTTGATTCAGCATTGCACTCAGTGGCTCAGCCAGAAAACAGTATAACTCAATGGCTTTCAGCCCTGAATACAAGCCACAGTCCCATTCATATCATATTTTACAGGCATCCAATGGTCTCCTCCTTCCACCTGTTCCTCTGGGTGCTCATAGTGCTATCTTGATGTACCTACTCTGTGAGCTCCTCAGCAGTAGCTTCATTGTCTGCATGGTCACCGTCATCCTCTTCCTGTCAGCTGACTTCTGGACCGTTAAGGTAGGCCCTAAACAGTAATACTGTAGAACAAAACAGCAATAGAATAGTAATAGAATACTAATATAATAGAATAGTAATATAACTCCAATAGAACCGCAATAGAACCAATAAAATATCAATATAACATGTGTAAATATTCTCTTTTGTATAGTCTCTTTTGTTTAACTAAGTAGCCTAATGACGTATTGACTCCTCTACCATATTTCAGAACATCACTGGGTGGTTGATGGTGGGCCTGAGGTGGTAGAACAAGGTGGATGGACAATAGAAAAAGCCACTGGGTTGTTTGAGTCCAGAAAGGTAGGTCACACACATCCCAATCTTTTCGGGGCAGATAGTAACTAACTGCCCTCCACTGAATTACCTTCTTCTGTAGGGGTAAAACCTAGTTCCATAGAACCTGTATCGACTCTGGATTGTGATGTCATAACAAAGCCTATTACTGTATATACATGTGGTCTCTCCCAATCTTGAGGTGTACTTTCTTTGGATACACTCAAAGCATTATAACCCTCAATCCTAGAATTTAACCAGCACTTTGTATTGCAAAATACTTACTTGGTCAACAAGCTAGTTGGCATCCACAGATGTGAGAAGGTCTTCTCTTTCCTATCAGCCTGGTGGGAATTCGAAGCAGCTGGTGTCAGATCCAAGTCGAGGATCTTCTGGTTGGGCCTGGTCATGTGTCCAGTCATCTGGGTCTACTTTGTCTACAGCACACTCTTCTCCTTCAAGATCAAATGTCTGGTTAGTCAAATCTAGTCCATTATATTTTAAAGTGAATATCACATGGGTGTCAACACAGCTGAGTTAAGTGTTATTTCTTAGCTTTGCCAGTGCTCTCTCAATTTGTGGAGATTGCTTCATTGTCAGACATACTGTGTAAGGCGTCACTGCTGACATTACTCATCAGCACCATCGTCTCTTTCAAAATGAAGTGGGCTAGTTATTTTTTAGCCTTGCCAGGTTTCTCTCACTATGAGGATGTTGCTCCGATGTCAGCCATAAATGACCAGTTCTTATAATCTCGCACCTCTCTCCTCCACCCAGGCCATGGTCATCATGGGCGTGGTGCTACAGGAGGCTAACCTGTACGGATATGTTCGCTGTAAAGTGGGTGGTAGGACCAGTTTGAAGAACATGGCTACTAACTATTTTGGACGGGTAACTTTTTGAATGCATAGTCTGACAACTGTGACATGCTTAACACCCTGGCCATCCTACAATCTAAGCTTGATCTCACACAAATTATCAATGAACCCACCAGGTACAACCCAAAATCCGTTAACACGGGCACCCTCATAGATATCATCCTAACCAACTTGCCCTCCAAATACACCTCTGCTGTTTTCAACCAAGATCTCAGCGATCACTGCCTCATTGCCTGCATCCGTAATGGGTCTGCGGCCAAACGACCACCCCTCATCACTGTCAAACGCTCCCTAAAACACTTCAGCGAGCAGGCCTTTCTAATCGACCTGACCCGGGTATCCTGGAAGGATATTGACCTCATCCCTTCAGTAGAAGATGCCTGGTTGTTCTTTAAAAATGCCTTCCTCACCATCTTAAATAAACATGCTCCGTTAAAAAAAAAACAGATATAGTCCTTGGTTCTCTCCAGACCTGACAGCCCTTGACCAGCACAAAAACATCCTGTGGCGTTCTGCATTAGCATCGAACAGCCCCCGTGATATGCAACTTTTCAGGGAAGTTGGGAACAAATATACACAGTTAGGAAAGCTAAGGCTAGCTTTTTCAAGCAGAAATTATAAAAAATATCTTCCGAAATTGTTGCAACCCCTATTACTAGCCTGTTCAAACTCTCTTTCGTATCATCTGAGATTCCCATAGATTGGAAAGCTGCCACGGTCATCCCCCTCTTCAAGGGGGAGACACTCTAGACCCAAACTGCTCTAGACCCAAACTGCTATATCTATTCTACCCTGCCTTTCTAAGGTCTTCGAAAGCCAAGTTAACAAACAGATTACCAACCATTTCGAAACCTACCATACCTTCTCCGCTATGCAATCTGGTTTCAGAGCTGGTCATGGGTGCACCTGAGCCACGTTCAAGGTCCTAATTGATATCATAACCGACATCGATAAGAGACATTACTATGCACCCGTATTCATCGACCTGGCTAAGGCTTTCGACTCTCGAATCACAACATTCTTATTGGCAGACTCAACAGCCTTGGTTTCTGAAATGACTGCCTTGCCCGGTTTACCAACTACTTCTCTGATAGAGTTTAGTATGACAAATCGGAGGACCTGTTGTCCGCACCTCTAGCAGTCTCTATGGGGGTGCCACAGGGTTCAATTCTCGGGCCGATTCTCTTCTCTGTACACATCAATGATGTCGCTCTTGCTGCGGGTGATTCTTTGATTCACCTCTACGCAGACGACAACATTCTGTATACCTCTGGCCCTTCTTTGGACACTGTGTTAACTAACCTCCAGATGAGCTTCAATGCCATAGAACGCTCCTTCTGTGGCCTCCAACTGCTCTTAAATGCAAGTAAAACTAAATGCATGTTCTTCTACCGATCACTGCCCGCACCTGCCCGCCCATCCAGCATCACTACTCTGGACAGTTCTGACTTAGAATATGTGGACAGCTACAAATACCTAGGTGTCTGGTTAGACTGTAAACTCTCCTTCCAGACTCACATTAAACATCTCCAATCCAAAATTAAATCTAGAATCGTCTTCCTATTTCACAACAAAGCATCCTTCACTCATGCTGCCAAACATACCCTCGTAAAACTGACCATCCTACCGATCCTCGACTTCGGCGATGTCATTTACAAAACAGCCTCCAACACTCTACTCAACAAATAGTATATGGGGCATTGGTTTTGTCACCAAGGCCCCATATACTACCCACCACTGCGACCTGTACGCTCTCGTTGGCTGGCCCTCGCTTCATACTCGTCGCCAAACCCACTGGCTCCAGGTCATCTACAAGTCTCTGCTAGGTAAAGCCCCGCCTTATCTCAGCTCACTGGTCATAGCATCACCCACTCGTAGCACGTGCTCCAGCAGGTACATCTCACTGGTCACCCCCAAAGCCAATTCTTCCTTTGGCTACCTCCTCTCCTTACAGTTCTCTGCTGCCAATAAAGCTGGAGACTCTTACCTCCCTCACTAGCTTTAAGCACCAGCTGTTAGAGCAGCTCACAGATCACTGCACCTGTACATAGCTCATCTGTAAATTAGCCCATCCAATCTACCTCATCCCCATACAGTATTTATTTATTTATCTTGCTCCTTTGCACCCCAGTATCTCTACTTGCACATTCATCTTCTGCACATCCTACCATTCCAGGGTTTAATTGCTATAATGTAATTACTTCGCCACCATGGCCTACTTATTGCCTTACCTCTCTTCTCCTACCTCATTTGCACATGCTGTATATAGATTTTTCTACTGTATTATTGATTGTATGTTTGTTTATTTCATGTGTAACTCTGTGTTGTTGTATGTGTCGAACTGCATTCCTTTATCTTGGCCAGGTCGCAGTTGCAAATGAGAACTTGTTCTCAACTAGCTTACCTAGTTATATAAAGGTGAAATAAAATAATTAAATGAATAAATAAATAAATGTCCTGATTCTCCATCCATTTCCAGAAGTGTGCACTTGAAGGCTCCCTGACATACTTTGGGAGACGGATGGAGAATTGGGATGCAACGTGTCGGCCTTACTGAAATGGACAAGAACTGTCTGTATTTATTTAAATCAGGATTTTGTGTGCGTATCTAATGTTGTGTTTTTGTTTTGTGTGTTTTCTCTCTGACAGGCAATGACTGAACAAGAAGAATCATAGAGAAGGGTGACTGCTCTCAGATTTTAGCTTATGTTTGCATTATTTTGAATGCTACAGTATACCTAGAGTTTTACTAGAACCTAATGCAAAATAGAAACATTTTGTAACAAGAGTTTTCACATTATAATACCATTTAAAGTGAGAAAAATGATCATTTCTAGATAAGTCTGTGCTTTTCCACTGTAGCTATACAGACTCAAGGCCTTATCTGTTTTATTTGTTGTTTTGCATTTTATCCCTAGACTTTATACAATACAGTGAAATGTTGTTTCTGACTTGTATTATACAAACATGTTGCATGTATAAAACTGATGGTTGTAAAGCAATATAGAAGATCAAGTTCATGTGTAAATAGTATATTTATGTAAAAGAAAAGAAATGTGAGGCATATTTTTGCGGAGATACATTTATAACGTTTCCAAAATGAGCTGTGTGTTTTTGAGTTTTTCTGGATTTCCTTCATGAAGTGCATTACTAAACTTTTAGGAATCTAAAATCTTTCATTTTAATTTGATGTGTGGGGTCAAAGAGTACACACAGGACCCCTTTGTTTTTACACTGATGCTACTCGATGTTTATTATATATGCATAGTCACTTTACCCCTACCTACAAATACAAATGACCTCGACTAACTTGTGCCCCGCACATTGACTCGGTACCGGCACCCCCTGTATTATTGTTATTTTATTGTGTTACTTATTTATTTTTAATTTATTTTGTAAATGTTTTCTCGACTCTTTTTCTTAACTGCATTGTTGGTTAAGGGCTTGTAAGTAAACATTTCATGGTTAAGGTTTACACCTGTTGTATTTGGCGCATGTGATTAATAAAATGTTATTTGATTACACCCCTCTGTTTCATAGTTTTACTCATGGGAACTTGATGGGAAGGTATTTTCATAAAATTAAATGATGTGGCATAATTGAATCAGTATTTTAAAGTAACTCATAAGCCTACTTACGTCAGTGGTGCGTTGGTCATGTTAGGTTCAGTGCGCAATTAATGTTAGGATCGACAGCGTCAACTTGTGGAACATTATTGCAACGTTTTCTGACACAACAAAGATGGCCACTGTTCATGACTGATGTGAAGAAGACGGATACGGAAGCGAACTCGTTTTGATTGCCCCGCCCCAGCTGATGAGAATCTGGGGGTCATTGTTATTATTTTGTTGAATAGCTTTTGCTATTATATTTTCAATATTGGTGGCCTTTCTTCTGTATCTACGTTTGCCAAAAACACCTAGGATGATTCCGACCGAGGATGCGTCCGCGAGGAAGAGGGAGATAGAGGAGAAACTAAAGCAGGTCGGTTTCAGGAAATGGGAAGGGAAGGAAATGGGAGAAATCTCTAGCTAGCTAACGTTAGATAGCTAGCATTATTTACTAGCAAAGCGATATTTGACTTTGGCTACTAAATGTTGTCCTCTCTATGCATGTTATAAGTGTAATTTGTTCAAATGAGTTTACAAGTGTACACTGCACAGTCATACCCGACTTGACCTGTCGTAACACAGCCACACAGAGGCGTTTTTCTTTGATCAGCGTTCTCAGACCTTTAACGTTACACTAGGAATGGTTGATAAGCAGATGTTCCAACAGAACCAAGCTATGCTGTATTGTAGACATCCCTGTCACTATCCTGCGTCTCGGGCCGCTGTTGTCATAATTCGTTCATTCCCTCTATGAGTAACAGGAACAGGAAACCCTGTCCTTCATCCGAGAGAATATGGAGAAGAGTGATCAGCTGACTAAAGGGATGGTATGTTGCAGGTTGACACTCTTTTCCCACTCAATACTCATAGAAATATATTTCATATAGTTGGTGAATACAAAAGTCAATGGTTCCTTTCAACTATTTTTTGACATTCTCATAATCTGTACTGTACACTTGAAACCTGGGCCTAGTAATTCCACATAAACTGTTATTTTACTGCTGACTCTTTCTGCAACCCACCACTGCTCCCATGCAGGTGTCCATCTTGTCATCGTTTGAGAGTCGTCTGATGCAGCTGGAGAACTCCATCATCCCAGTACACAAGCAGACAGAGAACCTACAGAGGCTTCAGGAGAATGTGGATAAGACCCTGTCCTGCATGGACCATGTCATCAGTTATTACCATGTAGCCAAGGACACCGACAAGATCATCAGAGAGGGGTGAGAGTCAGACAGGGCAGACAGACAGACGGAGAGAGAGACTGGCATCTATTTATATAGACAGCTGCACGCTGTTAAATAAAATGTAAATAAATAAAATGTTCACGCAGTTTTATTGAGTGTAACGTTTTGACCCAAAAGTCGGCGTAAGGCTATTTTTGCATTATCGCGCTCTACTTAACTATTATCCTGCTATCCTTGGATTTAATCTTCCATGATATGACAGTCATCATATTTTATTCAGCACTGTCCTATTGCTTCCTGTGTTGGAGTAGAGAGTACTGTAAGCAGTGCTGTTAACTACTAGCTTTTAACTACTAGCTAACAGTCCAGGCAAAATGTCTTAGCTTGGGATAACAGACCAAAGCTGATACCTGGTGCTATGTTTCTATGTTCCAGGCCAACGGGTAGACTAGATGAGTACCTGGCCTGCATTGCCAAGATCCAGAAAGCTGTTGAGTACTTTCAGGACAACAACCCAGATAGCCCTGAGCTCAATACAGTGGTACAGTACTCAAATATCGGTCTCTCTCACTCGCTCTTGTTTTCTTGCTCTCTCTCTTTCTCTCTTCTTTCTCTCTTTCATTCCCCCCTCTCTCTCTCATCCCCTGTCTCTGTCACTCTCTCTCACTCCCTCTAATCTCCTTCCTCACATCTTGTTATCAATAACAATACATTCTCAACATTAAATACTTACTTCGCTGTACTTTTTACTATCTACAGAAAGCACGATTTGAGAAGGGTAAGGAGCTCCTGGAGGCTGAGTTCCGTGGTCTGCTGACCCGCTACAGTAAGCCTGTTCCTCCCATATTGATCCTGGATGCCATCACTGTAGATGAGGAGCTGGAGGTTCAGGAGGAGGTGACTCTAGAACACCTCCCTGAAGCCGTGCTACAGGATATCATCTGTATCTCTGGCTGGCTGGTGGAGTACGGACGCAATCAGGGTAGATCACCCACACTTTATACATTGTCACTGATCTCTGTCCCCAGTCATTTCTCCTTTAGCATAGTCCCTTGGAGTATGGACTCAACCAGGGTACTTGTACTGTACATGAAATGCACTCACTCTTCCATTGATGTCCATTTCATGTTTGAAGGTGTCATCGGTTTCTTTTCAAAGGATGCTGATTCTATTTTATAGTACATAAATCAAATAAAATGTTATTGGTCACATGCGCCAATAAGAAATGAAAGTAACAAATAATTAAAGAGCAGCAGTAACATAACAATAGCGAGGCTATATACAGGGGGTACCGGTACAGAGTCGTGTGGCGGGGGGGAGGAATGTAAATAGTCTGGGTAGCCATTTGATTATTCAGGAGTCTTATGGCTTTGGGGTAGAAGCTGTTTAGAAGCCTCTTGGACCTAGACTTGGTGCTCCGTTACCGCTTGCTGTGCAGTAGCAGAGAGAACAGACTATGACTAGGGTGGCTGGAGTCTTTGACAATTTATAGGGCCTTCCTCTGACACCGCCTGGTATAGAGGTCCTGGGTGGCAGGAAGCTTGGCCCCAGTGATGTACTGGGCCTTATGCATGACCCTCTGTAGTGCCTTGCGGTCGGAGGCTGAGCATTTGCCATACCAGGCAGTGATGCAACCAGTCAGGATGCTCTCGATGGTGCCGCTGTAGAACCTTTTGAGGATCTGGGGACCCATGACAAATCTTTTCAGTCTCCTGAGTGGGAATAGGTTTTGTCGTGCCCTCTTCAGGACTGTCTTGGTCTGCTTGCACAATGTCAGTTTGTTGGTGATGTGGACACCAAGGAACTTGAAACTCTCAACCTGCTCCATTACGTGTAGACTTAATACTATTATATATATGTTATGTGGATTACGTGTTGAGGAGAGATAACACGGCAATAGGAGATTGCAGTACAGGTCACTCAGATGAAGCCAGTGTCAATGAGGAGGATGAGGATTCAGTCAGCCAACAGGAAGAGCAGTAGCAGGACTGTGGATAGGGTCAGATGAGATCCCTAACAGCATCAACCCATCTCACCCTCAGGAACCGTAAGTGGCAGAAACAGACTAGCTGCCCCTTCTCTCATGGTTAGTGCTATCCGGGATCCTTGGGACACCCCTACCATAAACCTAACCATACCCCTAACTTAACCCTAACCGTTTTCAACTTCAGAGGGGTGAGGTCAGAGTTAGGACGTCCCAAGGATCCCGTTCAGCACACTACATGATAAGTTGAAAACCTTTTCCTTGCATTGGTGTACTCAGAACCTACCACACCCTTGTCAATTCCATAATTATGGGTTTTATGGTGGTTATCGTCCAGTTTTGACCACTTCTTCTCTACCTCTGCAGACTTCATGATTATGTTCAACAGTTGTACTCAAAACCTGCTCTTAACACAGATGTAGATTTCATAACCATATTTATGTATGATAGTTGTCCTCTCCTCTTGACCACATCTCCTCTCTGCTCTGCAGACTTTATGAACGTTTACTTCCAGATCCGCTCCAATCAGTTGGACCGCTCCATCAAGGGTTTGAAAGACCACTTCCGGAAGAGTTCTGCCTCTTCTGGCATCCTCTACTCACCAGCCGTTCAGACCAAACGCAAGGACACTCCCACTAAGAAGGCACCCAAGAGACCAGGTCAGTGCCCTGCTGCGGCCCGGTAACATTACACTCTGCTGTGCCTCCATGATGATTCAACTATAGCTATAGTGTCACTATCACTCTCATCCGTATGCTAAAATCATACCCACCACAAACAGGTTCATATCTACCACAAGTTCACAGAATGCATTACTTCATCACAGTCACCACAAACAGGAATATACACTCTGAGTGTACAAAACATTATGAACCACCGGCTCTTTCCATGACAGACTGACCAGGTGAATCCAGGTGAAAGCTATTGTCCCTTATTGATGTCACCTGTTAAATCCACCGTAGTAAGTGTAGATGGGGGAGGGGAGACAGGTGAAATAAGGAGTTTTAAACCTTGAGACATGGAATGTGTGTGTGCCATTCAGAGGGTGAATGGGCAAGACAAAAGATTGAAGTGCCTTTTGAACAGTGTATGGAAGTAAGTTCCAGGCGCACCGGTTTGAGTGTGTCAAGAACTGCAGCATTGCTGGGTTTTTCTTTTCTTTAACAGTTTCCTGTGTATATAAAGAATGGTCCACCACCCAAAGGTCATCTAGCCAACTTGACACAACTGTGGGAAGCATTGGAGTCAACATCCCTGTGCATCCCTGTGGAACGCTTTTGACACATTGTAGAGTCCATGCCACAATGAATTGAGGCTCTTCTGAGGGCAAAAGAAGGTGCAACTCAATATTATGAATGTGTTCCTAATGTTTTGTACACTCAGTGTAGATATCAAAATAATCTTATCATACACTGTAATACAATTTCAGACAGCTCACACACTTAAGAATGTCCCTCTGGTCTGAACATTCTGAGTCAGATGATTGGTTGTAGTTCCCCCTCTTGCGTAATTCTATTCTGTTTCAAGTGTCCTCCAAATCACTGAGAGCATGATTCATCATTGTCGTCACGACTACCGAGCTTCTCTAGCATCTTCAGCCTTATTAATGGACGACAGTGTCCCTCACCACCCCTTCTATGATTACATTCCAAATGGAACCCTATTCCCTATATAGTACACTGCTTTTGACCAGGGTCCATAGGTCCCTGGTCAAAAGTAGTGTGCTACTGTATGTAAGGAATAGCGTGCCATTTGGGACGTAGACTATATGTTCCTGTGATTTTGCCTTCTCTCTCCTTGTCATGACCCCAACTAACCCCTCTGCTTTCCTCTTGTTTTATAATCCTCATGTGTATTGTGATGATGGTGATGACAGTCTACATCCCAGGTAAAGAGAAAAGCTTTAGTGTGTCTCTCTATCGTCTCGTTACCATCTCTTGCTTCTGTTAACTGGACGCCACATTTCACCACAAACGAGGGTGCCGTAGTCAGTGACCAGAACACCGTGAAGTAGAATCATGCCATCTGACGTGGAAACAGTTATGCTACCACTCCCCTATTCAGCGTGATTGATAGTTTGTTGTTTTTGTCACTTAGGTTAGTTGGTCACCTCCAGTGGGGTTTCTTGATGTAGTTGGATACAGGAGGAAGAGGCAGACTTGACAGAAGCATCTTGCATGTCTTTATTTTGACCTCCCAGTTTTGTGGTTTCTTTGGTGTTTGCCAGGAGTGTTTGGGGTTTTGTCTGTATTGTGACTGCTCTGCAACCAATATAAAAAGTTCTAAAGTATTTTAAGGTAGTTTATAGATGGTTTATATTGACTGACCTGAAAGCTAACATTTTCTCCATCAAAATCAGCCAATTGCAGAACATGAACATATTTATACCGCTTGATTTAGAAGTAATTTAACCACATGGCCTACAACATCCGATAACTAAATGCTCCTATGCTATAACAATGCATTTGCTACATGGCTTATATTCTATTATAATTGATCAAAAAAGTTGCTCAGTAATAGCTTACGTTGCTAGAATTGAAAACATCATAGGCAAAGCATAAGTTGAGGAATAAGGATTGTTTCAGACATTTCTACGTAGATCTATTTCTGCATCATTATTTCTATTCTGTCTCCCACTTCATTGATATTACTAATAATGCATCAATTGCTTACTAACACACAAACCCAAGTCGGAATCGTGTACTGTTTTACTTGCTCTCTATTTGTTTGCATTAACTCAGGCTTTTGTATGAATCTATACGTCTATAAGATGTAAAACATATAACCATGTAACAATTTTACCTACCAATGCTACGTTAATGTTATAACAGTAGTAGTGTGAGTGAATGTCCATAATAACAATGCTGAAATGAATGTATTGTTAATTCTGATGGCTGTTTTGTTTGTGTTTGTATAATGAACCTAACCTTTACATTTTCTTTTTGTTACCTTGCTGGTGGAGTGTGCTTCGGCGCACCCCGTCATAGTGTGTTTATCTAGCTGTGCTGTAGTTCTACCTTGTAGTTGTATTTCTGTGTTGTGTAGTAGCGGTGCTAGGCCACGGTTCCCATTGCCCCCCCCATCTCTTCTCACTCATGATTGGTGGTGGTGAAGGGATGTGGTGTTGGTGTATCTTCATCACACTACCTAGCTCTCTTCCTCTCATCTCTCTTCCCCCGTTCCTACTTCGTTTCTCTATCTTCTTTTCTTCTCTGTGGACCCCTGGATTGTGTCTGTGTGTCACTCTGTGGGAGCAGGGACCATTCGCAAGGCTCAGAACCTTCTCAAACAGTACTCTCAGCATGGTCTGGATGGGAAAAAGGGGGGCTCTAACCTCACTCCTTTGGAAGGTAACGCACCCTGGCTTTGTTGTCTTCTCTTCGGTGTCTTTCTCTTTCTATCACTATGCCAGTGTACTGGGGTTACTGGTCTGTTGCTCTTGTCCAGGTTAACTTGTTGTTTTTGTTAAACAACAGACACACTGGCTGTTAGACGCTGCAAATAATTTAAAAGCTATGTTGTTTAATGAATACAAAATATAGTTGTAATTCAAATGTTTCATCTTCAGTGTAAGGTGAATGTTATAACTCCTTTTTAGCTAGCCTGAAATATACCACATTGAAATGTAGTATTTGGTAATAGAAGTTTACTTGCAACACGTGTTAGAACTGCAGCAGGTCTAAACTGGTGTGACTTCTGGCTTTCAAAGTAATGTAAATCTGGTTCCTGTAAAAGCTATAACATCCACTAACTATCTCAGACACAGGTCAAACAAACTCACAAACCCATTGGTCCCCCTGACCTCCCCCTGCCCCCCAACAAGGGTGTTCTCTGCTTTCCCCGCTGGGTGCTTGGTGGTCAGTATATGTTTCTAGGCGAGTCCCAGGCTTACCACTTGGCCTATAGGCCCCAGGAGTGAGCCTGGTTCCATGACTATACCCCCCCTCCCCCCACCCATCAGGTCACGATCATGACCAGCGGGTCAAACACCAGTCAGACGCCCTGACCGACAAGCATGGGGCAGCAGCAGGTGAGTAAGGGGGAAGTTTGCTCCAAAATGTCCATATGGGGAACAAGACACCCACCAGTATTCAAGCCCGTGGGATGTGATACCAGGTTCAGCACACATCCATTGACAGCTATGGAAGCCAGTGGATATGTGCTGACAGTTAAAAAGTTAGCTATTATTGTTTTAAAAACCTCATCAAATAGTAGTCAGTGGTTCTTTTCAGCTTATATACTGGTCAGGTAATGTCATTATATAAATGTGAAGTAAATTCTCCCCTACTGGCATTCTCCATTTTGCTTTTAAAATACAGTGAATATAATTTTGAACAAATACATGCCCAATATTTATCTCCCTTCGGGGGAAAAAACACCATTCATGGAAGTAGCACATCAAGTAAGCATGCTGTAAATACACATATCTAAACAGTCATAATTCTCAGTCAGGATTGTTGGTATTATTGCAACCTGCCCAATGCCTCTGGTCCACCAAGTCTCATCTCCATCCTGTCCACTAACTGACCTCACCATGTGCCCCTCAGGGAAGGATGATGTCCTGGACATAGAGATTGACTCTTACATCCACTGCATCAGTGCCTTTGTGAAGCTGGCCCAGAGTGAATACGTCCTGCTCACAGAGATCATCCCTGAACACCACCAGAAGAAGACCTTTGACTCCCTCATACAGGTCAGGCCTCAGTCAGCCAAGCCACAGGCCTTTATGACTCCCTCATACAGGTCAGGCCTTAGACAGGCAAGCCACAGGCCTTTATGACTCCCTCATACAGGTCAGGCCTCAGACAGGCAAGCCACAGGCTTTTATGACTCCCTCATACAGGTCAGGCCTCAGACAGGCAAGCCACAGGCCTTTATGACTCCCTCATACAGGTCAGGCCTCAGACAGGCAAGCCACAGGCTTTTATGACTCCCTCATACAGGTCAGGCCTTAGACAGGCAAGCCACAGGCCTTTATGACTCCCTCATACAGGTCAGGCCTTAGACAGGCAAGCCACAGGCCTTTATGACTCCCTCATACAGGTCAGGCCTTAGACAGGCAAGCCACAGGCCTTTATCGTTTCGGTTGCCTCTTTTTTTCATGTCAGATGAGGACAGTAATATCATAGCTCACTGTATGATCATGTCTCAACCAAAGACAGGCGAACAATAGGCATTTCTTACCCAGAAGAAGACTAATATAACATGATCAATGGTCTCCTGAGTTTACTGTGTCTGTGCAAATAACAAGATTGTTTTCAAAGAGAATGTTGTCAAATCAAAGTTTATTGGCCTTATGCACAGGATACAGGGTGTAAATGGAACGGTGAAATACTTACTTGCAAGCTCTCCTCAGCAGTACAATACACGTTATCAAAATGGTAAAGAAATAAGTAATAAAAAGTAGTAAAATAGGAATGTTGACAGAGGCGTGAAGTACCAGCTCTGATATTGGCTCTCTGATATAATGTACAGTGAAGCTGACTCCTCCTGTTTCTCTGTCTGATCTCTTGTGTCTTAGGAAGCCCTGGACAACCTGATGCTGGAGGGTGACAACATAGTGGCGGCAGCACGGCGGGCCATCATGAGACACGACTACTCTGCTGTCCTCACCATCTTCCCCATCCTCAGGCACCTTAAACAGACCAAGCCAGACTTTGACTCCACGCTCCAGGTAATGTAACCTACAGGCCTCACTTAAGCAGATGTATGAATTAACAATAAACTATCTGAAATGTAATGCCAAAGCCAATTTTATGTTGGACAACAGAAAGCTTTTTGAATTAAATTGCATTATGATCTAATTTCCCTTTTCCCTTCATGGTATGTATCTACAGGGCACAGCTGCCAGTACCAAGAACAAGCTGCCTACCCTCATCACATCCATGGAGACTATCGGAGCCAAAGCCCTGGAGGAGTTTGCAGACAGCATCAAGGTAACTACACTCCACCGATCACTCCTTAGCTCTTTCAACCATACTATACACAGCTTGAACCCATTAACAAACTATTCCTAAACTATTTACAGTATAATATGTATGGACATTTTATTAGGACCAGCATCTCCTAGTGTTCTTGTAAGAGAGAAAAAATATTGAAGACAAATTTGTGTCTCTCTTTTCTATGACAGAATGACCCTGACAAGGAGTACAACATGCCTAAGGATGGAACTGTCCATGAGCTCACCAGCAATGTAAACCAGCACCCTCCCTCTTGACATACAGTCTGCAGTTTATATAGTGGCATATGTTGCTGTTAGCCTCTCCATGTCACATACCGTCATCCCTTACAGTATTCCTCACCCTGGTCTCTCTCTCTCTTCCCCAGGCCATCCTGTTCCTTCAGCAGCTGCTGGACTTTCAGGAGACAGCCGGAGCTATGCTGGCCTCTCAAGGTAGGGAGGGCTGAGTGGACTGTCCTGTCCAGGCATCCTATTGCCTATAAGGTCCACTGCTTTTGACCAGGGCCCATATGGCTCTGTTCAAGAGTAGCGCACTATATAGGGAATAGGGTGCCATTTGGGACGGACTCCGGGTCTGCTGTTAGTGTCCACCAGCTTCTGTCTGTCCATTGTTTGTCTGTTCTGAAACGGTAGTAGTAGACCATCCCATCTTTGTCTGAGAAGTCCCATGTATCCACCAACTGATGTTTGTAATAGAAACTAAACGTCCTCCTTATCTCCAGTTACGTCACATCAGCATTTCTCTCCTCCAGAGTTCTTTCTGGCCCTTCTTCCTCTGTCTGTGTCTATAACTTCCTCTAATGTGTTGCTGACTTGAACTCATCTCTTCTTCACCTCTTCCTCACCATCGCTGCTGCACTGCCTTTCTCTGCCTCTAGAGGGAGCCCCTAGACACTCCATATACTGTACTATGGACATGCTGTTCCCTTTCTAGGGACTATCTGGGTGACCATTTCTAACATCAATGACCACACATATCAGCCTTTGAACCCTTTGAGAGGGAAAGATATGGACCGTCATAACAAGACCAATCATACTAGCAATAAGGATGAAAAGGGGCCCCCACTGTTCGGGTTAGTCCCTCCTGCATCCCAGTACCGTGACCCTATACACTCACCCCATGCCCCTTACCCATAAACCACCATACTCTCTACCTATCGCTGTCTGGCTGTTAACAGTACTTTGCTTACTCTGCACTAACATATCTTTTCTAACCTTTTGCACTTTGCTTCTCTCATCTTTTCTGTCTTTCTCTTTTTTGCCTTGCCTCTGCCCTAAAGTACTGGGGGACACGTACAATATCCCTTTAGACCCCCGAGGTAAGCCAATACAAGACAGGTGCTTCACTACCAGAGGAGTAGGGAAGGACAGCGCCATTAATACGTTTCTGACTTTATGAATGGTCTCAGGTTTTTATCAACATGTTGTTTAGGATTGAGTTAATGGATGAGTAATGTTACACAAAACCCATTAACAGAAATACATCGATAGTATGTATGGGTAGTAGTATTGCATCCTTATATGATTGTAAAGACTGTGGAACATGGATCATGCTACTGAGGTGCTTACAGTATTATGGAAATTGCGTTTTTCCAGCCAGTCACACTCTCCCATATATTTTACATTTAAATTGTAATTAAGCTTTCGCCTCTAATGAATGAAGTTATTCGAACAGGAATAAAAATGACTATAATTCAAATCCCAAAAGAGATCATGGGAGACTAACAGAAAGATGATATGATATTATATCCCAGTTGAGGGATTAGCAGTGACACAGTGGATTATGTCACTCAGCGGTTATAGATATGTTAACACTGTTTTACAATCTGCAGAGACCAGTTCGTCAGCCAGCAGCTCTGAGTTCAGTAGGAGACTTCTCAGCACCTACATATGTAAGTTTAGGAAGTGAAGATGTGTATGTTAAAACGTTGCATGTTATAAAGAAAATCAAGAGCTTAATTAAAGGTAGACTTGGCGTTTTAATGTTGCCACGAGCAGCACTGCTGATATTGCGATTAACGCAATGCAAGATTTTGCTGTCACACAGAGTATCTGCGCATGTGCAAAGGTTCGCTTCACGCTGTTACAGGGTGGTTGCGACAGGACCAAAACAGGGGAGAAGTTTAACCTTCACCCTTCAACGCTCTTAGTTGTTGCGGAAATGAACTGCTGCTGTTTACATTGCATCTACGTCATCTCGCTGAGTCTACCTTTAAGTAAAGATACACGCTGTATGTAATCCATTTGTACAGTAGCTATATAAAGGACAGACCTTTGAATTGTTTTGGTCACATTATATAACTTTTCTCCAACACAAACATCCCCTCAATGACAATAAAGTTGATCCTATATATCTTATATAACTAGATGATTCAAATGTGCATACAGTTGGAACCAACCAAGCACAGTTTACAAATGTCCTTGGCTCTGATTCTGAATCTGGTTTGCTTCTCTCTCAGGTAAAGTGTTGGGGAACTTGCAGCTGAATCTTCTCAGTAAATCCAAGGTGTACGAGGACTCTGCTCTGAGTGCCATCTTCCTCCACAACAACTACAACTACATCCTCAAGTCCCTGGAGAAGTAGGCCCCGATATCCCCTTATTATCCCACCAACGTGCCTGCACGACCTCACACACAAACCATTTCCATTGATATCTTTCGAAACTACTAGTAACCCTATTGATATCAGCTACTCAAATATATATATATATATATATATATATATATATATATATATATATATATATATATATATATATATATATATACAGTAAGCACTAATCAACAAACGCATTGCCACGGAGCCAAACACCTTTTCTAATGCAGATGCTCAGGCAGAGAATTGATATACCATAAAGCAAGAATATACTTAGTCAAAGTCACATGTTATTTTAACCATATTACCCTGTGTGTGTCCATGTGTGTGTCTGTGTGTCGGTCCCTCCCTCAGGTCTGAGCTGATCCAGTTAGTGACAGTGACTCAGAAGAAGGCTGAGAGTTCATACAGAGAGCTGATAGAACAGCAGAAACAGATATACCAGCGCAGGTAAATACATAATGGGCTGAAGGGCATCTGGGTACACTCTCATTTAGATGTAGCCACAGCATGTTCCTGAGTCACTAGCTAGTACCTGCACTACGTAAACTATCTCCTGTGATCTTACATAACATACTATTCTGTTTGTCTTGCTTTTCTTTAGCTGGTACAAGGTCACAGAGCATATTACGGACCGGAACATGCCTGCCTTCCAACCAGGAACCAAGGTGTGACTGTTTACTTGATATGCGTATGTACACTGAGTGTACAAAACATGAACAGCTGCTCTTTCCATGATAGACTGAATCCAGGTGAAAGCTATGATTGCCCTTATTGATGTCACTTGTTAAATCCACTTCGATCAGTGTAGATGAAGGGGAGGATGGAGGCTAAAGAAGGATTTATAAGCGTTAAAACAATTGAGACATGGATTGTGTATGTGTGCCAGTCAGAGGGGTATGGTAGTAGCTGCCAACTTGACACATCTCTGGGAAGCATTAGAGTCAACATGGGCCAGCATTCCTGTGGAATGCTTTCAACACCTTGTAGAATCCATGCCCCGACGAATTGAGGCTGTTTTGAAGACAACTCAATGCAAGGAAGGATGTACACTCGGTGTGTATACAAAGCATACAGCCTTGTTTGTGATGCTTAGCTTGCTGTGCACATTTGCTATTTTATCTGTACATGTGAAGTAAATGGCCTTTCATATGTTCCCTCTAACCAGCTGAAAGACAAAGAGCGTCAGGTGATCAAAGACAAGTTTAAGGTAAGATAACCAACAGCATACAGGTAACACAAAACACATTCAATCCCTACCAAGGATATACTGAGGATTCAAGAGTGATGAATTGGATACTTTTTAAATGTGCCAACATATCAGTTAAAATGCCTTCAATTTAATCTCAAGCTCCATGAACGTATGGTTTAAACGTATCCTTATGGACTGATCCCTTGCTCTCTGTAGGGATTCAACGACGGTCTGGAGGAGCTGTGTAAGATCCAGAAGGTGTGGGCCATCCCAGACAAGGAGCAGAGAGACGCCATCCGCCACGCCCAGAGGAGAGTGGTATCCGAGGCCTACAGGGCATTCCTACAGAGGTGAGTCTTAAGCACCACCACTACTGTGACATCTGTGTTATTCCTCCTCTCTCACATTTTTGTAAAGGATGGTAACCATTGTAACTTGTAGGAAATGTATTTATTTTCTGGGTTCGTCTTCTGTTAGTCAGAACCTCGCTAAAAGGGTTTCCTTTCTCTCCGCAGCTCAGTTAAGGACGGCTGTAAGTTTACACAAAACATTGTTACTCATGAATGTTGAATTCCTTCACAGATACGCCAACATTTCGTTCACCAAAAATCCTGAGAAATACCACAAGTATCGTCCAGAGCAGGTGGAGGAGATGATCGAGAGGCTTTTTGATACCTCAGCCTAAGCCACGCCCATTGACCACACCCGCAAAGTAACCATACCCCCAACCCTCATAACACTCAGCTCAACCTCCTGGGTCCCCTACGACTCAGGCCTGTTCAGGAGGATGTAACGTTCACATAGAAATGCATTGTGTAGAACAGATATGATTGTCTGTCAGATAAAATAGGGAATTGTGTCACCTCTATTCATTCTATTTATATCTGCAACATTTGGAAAGTTTTACTGAATAAACCCCAGAGCTCCTGCCTCCCCTGAGACACCCATTGCCCTATGGGTGTCTCATACTTTATGCTCTTTTTTATATAGTAAAGTATTTATATGTAATTTTCTTGTTCTCCAATCAATGAGCATCTGAATCTAATAAAGCAAAGTCTGTGATTTGCGATGATGTTGTTATTGTTTTGTTGGTGGTGGGTAATGCAATTACATAACAGCACAGTAGCTACATATACTTGTCCAGTCAGTGTGTTGTGTACTAATAACTAATCTAATTGAAAAGGTATCAGATGTGAATAGAATAGAATTACCAGTTGTCACTTATTGTTGTCATTTATTCCAAATTATGGTTATTCTGGTGAAACTATTAGTTTCATCTTTGAAACCATTTGTTTCAAGGTATTAGCTTAATCTAGAATATATGTTCAGATTGGATGAATACAGCAATAATGCATGACAAGTATTGCGTGGCCGGATCTGTACATTTTATAAGATACTACTCTCCGACCACACCAAATCCTGAAATCATCAAAATGCTAATAATGTCGAGAGATAGCTAATGTTTGGATTGAGTCGACACATCAGTTGTAGAACTTGGAGATGGGCATTGGAGAGATAGATGCAATAGGAAGGTTGAGGAGTAGGATTATTGTTTGAAAGGTAGATGCAATAGGAAGGTTGAGGAGTAGGATTATTGTTTGAAAGGTAGATGCAATAGGAAGGTTGAGGAGTAGGATTATTGCTGGAAGGTTGAGTAGGATTATTGCTGGAAAGGTCAAAGCAATAGGAAGGTTGGGGAGTAGGATTATTGTCTGAAAAGTAGAAGCAATAGGAAGGTAGAGGAGTAGGATTATTGTCTGAAAAGTAGAAGCAATAGGAAGGTAGAGGAGTAGGATTATTGCTGGAAAAGTAGAAGCAATAGGAAGGTAGAGGAGTAGGATTATTGCTGGAAAAGTAGAAGCAATAGGAAGGTAGAGGAGTAGGATTATTGCTGGAAACTTGGCCTTATTATTCAGCTCCTCCACATTAATACTAATACCCAGCATTGTTCGCAAGTGTTTCTATTTACGTTTTAGTCATATATCCAGAGCAACATACAATTAGTGCATTCATCTTAAAATAGCTTGGTAAGAGATCACAACACAATCGTATCAAGTACATTTTCCCCCAGCAAAGTATTTATCAGCAAAGTCAGTGCTAGTGGGAAAAGTTCTTGTTAAAAATGTTTTATGTCAGTTCTTGAGGGGAGTTGCAGTGACAGCAGAGTAGGCAATAGGTCTAATAGATTCCCTAATGAACATACAGTGCATTCGGAAAGTATTCAGACTAGAGGTCGACCGATTAATCGGAATGGCCGATTAATTAAGGTCTATTTCAAGTTTTCATAACAATCGGTAATCTGCATTTTTGGACACCGATTATGGCCGATTACATTGCACCCCACGAGGAGACTACGTGGCAGGCTGACTACCTGTTATGCGAGTGCAGCAAGGAGCCAAGGTAAGGCTAGCTAGAATTAAACTTATCTTATAAAAAACAATCAATCTTAACATAATCACTAGTGAACTACACATGGTTGATGATATTACTAGTTTATCTAGCTTGTCCTGCGTTGCATATAATCGATGCGGTGCCTGTTAATTTATCATTGAATCACAGCCTTCTTCACCAAACGGGTGGTTTAACTAGCACATTCACAAAAAAACACTGTCGTTGCATCAATGTGTACCTGACCATAAACATCAACGCCTTTCTTAAAATCAATACACAACTATATATTTTTAAACCTACATATTTAGTTAATATTGCCTGCTAACATGAATTTCTTTTAACTAGGGAAATTGTGTCACTTCTCTTGCGTTCTGTGCAAGCAGAGTCGGGGTATAAGCAACAGTTTGGCCTGCCTGGCTCGTTGTGAACTGTGTGAAGACCATTTCTTCCTAACAAAGGCTGTAATTAATTTGCCAGAATTTTACATAATTATGACATAACATTAAAGGTTGTGCAGCAATATTTTGACTTATGGATTTCACTGAAAGAATAAACATTTTGTTTTCGAAATTATAGTTTCCGAAATTGACCATATTAATGACCTAAGGCTCGTATTTCTGTGTGTTATTATATTATAATTATGTCTATGATTTGATAGAGCAGTCTGACTGAGCGGTGGTAGGCAGCAGCAGGCTCGTAAGCATTCATTCAAACAGCACTTTCCTGCATTTGCCAGCAGCTCTTCGCTGTGCTTCAAGCATTGCGCTGTTCATTACTTCAAGCCTATCAACTCCCGAGATTAGGCTGTCAATACTAAAGTACCTATTAGAACATCCAATAGTCAAAGGTATATGAAATGAAAATGGTATAGAGAGTAATAGTCATAGTAACTACAACCTAAAATTTCTTACCTGGGAATATTGAAGACTCATGTTAAAAGGAACCACGAGCTTTCATATGTTCTCATGTTCTGAGCAAGGAACTTAAACGTTAGCTTTATTACATGGCACATATTGCACTTTTACTTTCTTCTCCAACACTTTGTTTTTGCATTACTTAAACCAAATTGAACATGTTTCATCATTTATTTGAGCCTACATTGATTTATTGATGTATTATATTAAGTTAAAGTAAGTGTTCATTCAGTATTGTTGTAATTGTCATTATTACAAAATATTTATATAAAAATTGTCCGATCAATCGGTATTGGCTTTTTTCAGTCCTCCATAATCGGTATCGGTATCGGCGTTGAAAAATCATAATCGGTCGACCTCTAATTCAGACCCCTTGACTTTTTCCACATTTTGTTATGTCACAGCCTTATTGTAAAATGTCTGAATTTTTTTGGACATCAATCTACACACCAATCTACACACCATACACACCGTACCTCATAATGACAAAGCAAAAACAGTTTTTTTGACATTTTTGCAAATGTATTAAAATTAAGTGAAAAGCCTTATTTACATACATACGTATTCAGACCCTTTGCTATGAGACTTGAAATTGAGCTCAGGTGCATCCTATTTTCTAGTTTTTTTCTACACCTTGATTGGAGTCCACCTGTGGTAAATTAGATTCATTGGACATGATTTGGAAAGGCACACACCTGTCTATATAAGTTCACACACATGACAGTGCATGTTAGAGAAAAAAACAGGCCATTAGGTCGAAGGAATTGTCCGTAGAGCTACGAGACACAGATCTGGGGAAAGGTACCAAAAAATGCAGCATTGAATGTCCCCAAGAACACAGTGGCCTCCATCATTCTTAAATGGAAGAAGTTTGGAACAACCAAGACTCTTCTTAGAGCTGGCCACATAGCCAAATGGAGCAATTGGGGGAGAAGGGAGTTGGTCAGGGAGGTGACCAAGAGCCCGATGGTCACTCTGACAGAGCTCCAGAGTTCCTCTGTGGAGATGGGAGAAATTTCCAGAAGGACAACCATCTCTGCAGCACTCCACCAATCAGGCCTTTATGGTAGAGTGACCAGACGGAAGTCACTTCTCAGTAAAAGGCACATGACAGACCTCTTGGAGTTTGCCAAAATGCACCAAAAGGACTCTCAGACCATGAGAAACAATATTCTCTGGTCTGATGAAACCAAGATTGAACACTTGGGCCTGAATGCCAAGCGTCACATCTGGAGGAAACCTGGCACCGTCCCTACGGTGAAGCATGTTGGTGGCAGCATCATGCTGTGGGGATGTTTTTCAGCGACAGGGACTGGGAGCCTAGTCAGGATTGAGGGAAAGATTAATTAAAGTACAGAGAGATCCTTGATGAAAACATGCTCAGGAGTACTCAGGACCTCAGACTGGGGCGAAGGTTTACCTTCCAACAGGACAACGATCCTAAGCACACAGCCAAGACAACGCAGGAGTGGCTTTGGGACAAGTCTCTGAATGTCTTTGAGTGGCCCAGCCAGAGCCCAGACTTGAACCCGATCTAACATCTTTGGAGTGACCTGACAATAGCTGTGCAGTAACGCTCCCCATCCAACCTGACAGAGCTTGAGAGAATCTGCAGAGAAGAATGGTGAAACGTCCCGAATTCAGGTGTGCCAAGCTTATAGCGTCATACCCAAGAAGACTCGAGGCTGTAATCGCTGCCAAAAGTGTGTCAAAAACGTACGGAGTAAAGTGTCTGAATACTTATGTAAATCTTATATTCAAGTTTTATATTTTTAATACATTTGCTAAAGTTTCTAAAAATCAGTTTTTGCTTTTTCATTATGTGTAGATTGATGAGGGAAAAAAACAATTGAATCAATTTTAGAATAAGGTTGTAACATAAAAAAATGTTGAAAAAGTCAAGGTGTCTGACTACTTTCCGAATGCACTGTAAATAACAGCTATGCACTTGATGTCCCACATTTATATTTGACACTGTTTTACATATTGAAGCCAACCAGGGCATGGATGTGTTTTTAAATTCGGTCTTGATTGAAGAGTTTTCAGAAAGGGAGCATCTTGTTCAAAAAATCCTAAAAAAATTATGCACTGATTGAAGCATTTCATTAGAAGTTGCCTTGGAAACTAATACTGTGCGGAAGTATAGAGATTCTATCTCTCTATCCCCACATTTGTGATTAATTATAGGATTTCTAAGGGGCCAACAACAGAATGTTTCAGTGAGTAGCTTTTTGTTAAAGGTGCATTTCACACCAAGTTCTTCTGACTCTTCTTTTTACAGAAAGCACAGATGTACACTACATGACAAAACGTATGTGGACCCCTGCTCGTCAAACATCTCATTCCAAAATCATGGGCATTAATATGGAGTTGGAACCCCCTTTGCTGCTATGACAGTCTCCACTCCTATGGGAAGGTTTTCATCTAGATGTTGGAACATTGCAGGGACTTGCTTCCATTTAAGCTACAAGAGTATTAGTGAGGTCGGGCACTGATGTTGGGCGTTTAGGCCTGGCTCACAGTCAGCGCTCCAATTTATCCCAAAGGCCTTCCCCAAGCTGTTGCCACAAAGTTGGAAGCCCAGAATCGTCTAGAATGTCATTGTATGCTGCAGTGTTAAGATTTCCCTTCACTGGAACTAAGGGGCCTAGCACAAACCATGAAAACAGCTCCAGACAATTATTCCTCCTCCACCAACCTTTACAGTTGGCACTATGCATTCGGGCAGGTAGCGTTCTCCTGGCATCAGCCAAACCCAGATCCGTCCGTCAGATTCATCATTCCAGAGAAGGCGTTTGCACTGCTCCAGAGTCCAATGGTGGCGAGCTTTACACCCCTCCAGTCAATGCTTGGCATTGTGCATGGTGATCTTAGGTTTATGTGCGGCTGCTATGCCATGGAAACACGTTTCATGAAGCTCCCGACAAACAGTTGTTGTGCTGAAGTTGCTTAAAAGAGGCAGTTTGGAACTTGGTAGTGAGTGTTCCAACCAATTATAGATATTTTTGCGCAGTAAGTGCTTCAGCATTCGGCGGTCCCGTTCTGTGAGATTGTGGGGCCTACCACATCGGCTGAGCCACTGTTACTCCTAGACGTTTCCACTTCACAATAAATTCACTTACAGTTGACCGGGGCAGCTCTATCAGGGCAGAAATTTGACGAACTGACTTGTTGGAAAGGTGGCATCCTATGGCGGTCCCACGTTGAAAGTCACTGAGCTCTTCAGTAAGGCCATTCTACTGCCAATGTTTGTCTATGGAGATTGCATTGCGGTGTGCTTGATTTTAAACACCTGTCAGCAATGGGTGTGCATGAAATAGCCAATTTCACTAATTTGAAGGAGTGTCCACATACATTTGTGTATATATAGTGTAGAAATGTAGAGGTGGCAGCACAGCATAAAGGACTCAACCTATCTTGGGTGTTCTTGTCATTGTTCTCCCACTAGGCATTTGGTCCTGTCCGGACCGGCTGTCTTTATTATTATTATTTTTTGGTGCCTTCATTTCGGACTGGACCAAATCTGAACCAATCATAGACGTCTATATTTGGTTCAGATTTGGTCTGTTCTTGACTGGGCATGATTTGGCCCAAATATAGACGTCAAAACTGGTCCAGAAGGGTGTTTGCCTTTCACGCCATGACCTGGGTTTGTTGTTCATCACGTTGGTGTCAGAAATGTGATGGCAGCCATGACCGTGAAACATCATGGCTGTTAGCCTAAGCAATATGGTGGAATTTCCTTCTACTAGCCCAGAATTCCACGGATCCTGTTTTAGATTTGTGGGAAGTACTTTAGTGAACGAGTATAGGCCTACACTACCCACTAAGCATTTACTGACGGTGACGTCTTATTTTGGTCCGGATGTCTTTTTTTTTTTTTTTGGTGCATTCCGGACCGGCCTTGATTTCCACTTCCATGGTCATATTTTTTTGGATCGATTTGGTTCGGACCAAATCTGAACAAATCATAGATTGCTATGTTTCACAAGTTTGGAAAGCACAGTACAATACAGTAGAGCACAACAGAGTACAGTACATTACTGTACACAGTACAGTACATTACTGTACACAGTACAGTAAACAAAATTAAAGTATAGTGTAATCTACCCTACTTTACTCTAATGTACTTTATTCTACTGAACTAAACTCTACTGTTCTATACTCTACTTTTATTTACTGTACTGTGTACTATAATACTATACTCTACTGAATTAAACTCAACTAAATTAAACTCTACTGTACCATGCTGTACTGTACAGTAAATAAAATGTAAGTATAGTGACTGTATTGTACCCTACTTTACTCTAATGTACTCTACTCTACTGAACTAAACTCTACTGTACTATACTCTACTTTTCTTTACTGTACTGTAATACTGTACTCTGAATTAAACTCTACTGAATTAAACTTTACTGTACTGTACTCTACTGTACTCTACTGAATTTAACTCTACTGTACTGTGATGTACTGTACCATACTGTACCATGATTCGTTCAGATTTGGATCTGGTCCACACTGACCAAAATTGGAACTTGTTTACCCAGCATGCTTTGCAAGTGTTTGTTTTTCCGACATTTACATTTTGGTCATTCAGCAGCCGCTCTTATCCATATCGACTGACAATCAGTGCATTCAACCAACGCAGACAAAAGAACAACATATACAGTCATAGCAAGATAATAAAAAAATCTTTAATCGTTACTAAGATTATTATTGTAGTTAAAGTAGTCTGTTGGTTAATTCAATGCCAGTTTTAAAGCTTATGAGAAATCTAACATAAGTGCATGTGACAGATGGGAGCAATCATAAATATTCTGTTGCACTCTTCATTTGGCTCCTCTTTTCTATATTAAGAGACATGAAAAATTATTATTGTGATATAATATTTACTTTATTGAGAATGTATGTGCAGTTGAAATTTGTCCATTAAATCAATAACCGAAAAATACAAATATTTGACGAGGTATTTTCAACGTCTGTATAAGACATCTCTTCGATGTCCGTAAAATATGTATTTTCAACAGACATTTAAGACGCATTTTCGACGTCCGTATAAGACATATTTTCAATGTCCGGAAAATACGTATTTTTGATGTCCGGATAAGACGTCTTCTAGCCTTTCAATCAGCGCCTGAAATGCACGATGTCAACGTCTGGAAAATATTTATTTTCAACGTTATTTTGGGCTCTCTAATTCAGAAACTAAAGTGTGCCTCATCTGACCCATTTTACAGAGGGCACTACTACTCTGAGACTATTTTGCGAATATGGGCCCTGATCACGGCTCCTCTATCAGACCCTATTAGGATAATCAGGCCAAGGGGGGCCTGACACTGAAGGTAGGTAGAACCCTCCGTTAATTCCGTTCTGAGGCACAACACCGCATTCACTACCCCTGTCTGAAACAAAGGCTGAATCCCACATGGCACCCTATTACCTACAAAGGGACCATAGGGCTCTGGTCAAAAGTAGTGCACTAGGGAATAGGGTGCGATTTGGACATAGTCAGAACCCTCAGTTCACTACCCCCCTCTATGATGGAGAATGGAGAGACCTGGGTATAATGAGTCTCAGCAGGATGTCCTCAGTCTTTATCATGCAATTGTTCTACAACAACACAACTCTCCATTATGCCTTATTGTGTTATCAGAATCATTCCTAACTCAATGTACCATTATTAGGTCTCTTCACCTTCTTTGAACACATCAGCAGGCTACTGGAGAGAGCTGAACAACATCCATGTTCACAACACACACATGCTGTAAAGATGTAAGCTCATGCATGCAAAAACTCTAAACACGCTGATCAACTCACATCATTATTCATTACGCAATGGCACCCTATTGGCGACTAAATTGGGTACGGCTTGCTACTTGCAAGCAGTACTTTTCTGAAAGTGTCTTCAATCAGATGAAATGTACGCAATGAGGAAAATCTTGAGACAACAATGACAACAACAACAAAAACACGTTAAAGAGCAGAAGTCGAGCCGGATTCTGTCCCAACAAAAAGTCAAAGGTCTCATCTTATAATCAAAGGTAACACCAGCCCTGCTCCTGGAAGTAAACACTCCATAAACACAATTACTGGTACTTTTTTTGAGACTCTTCTATTAGACAAAAAGTATTATTCCTCATTGTAACTCCTGGAAACAAGTGACAATGACTCAGCTTGTTGATGGATACTGGAGAAGGTCATTCCTGTCATACTGGTAACTACATTACCATGCTGAGAAACGGAATCAACAAGGCTTTAATCGGTGAACTCAGGAAGACTGTGAATAAGAAGGGTGAAGCTTCACAAAGTGAACATACAGAAAGAAAGGAACTTTGGTGACCCCTTATTCTTCAGACTCCAGGCAGACTCAAGTCAAGTTAAATACTTCTGGTTATAACCTTCCAAACTTTTAAAAGTAGATTTGTAGATAAACATCTCACTGCATGAAAGCAGTTTCTGGGTGATATTCGAACTGCTATACTCACAAGGTCCTGAGTGGTATTTTCCCATGTGAGTGTGTGGATTCCTGCACACTCCTGCGCATCCAAGAACACTTGTGTGATACGGATATTTCTGGGATAGGAAATTCCTGATTATGCATTAAAAAGTTTCTAGACATTTCCAGACTGTGCATGTCACGTAAACTCTCAACGGCTGCAGGTGCGTGCCTCTACTTCTTCATGTGTTGGAAGAGAAGCCCAGGGAACAGCCAACACTCTGTGTCTCCTTATTTATCCTGTTTTCAGCTTTGTAACATTTATAAGCATTGATTCCTTTTCAAAATGTATAGACAACATGTATATCTAAACTTTTCTGGTTATTTTTATGTATAATTTAAGTGTTTTGACCGAGTGAAAAATGTGTGACATTTTCCAATTTATATGATTGTAGCCAAGCTAAGCTAGCTAACTTTGTTTGTAAATGAATGAGAACAAGATGGCGTCTCAGATGTTTTTTATTTTTATTTTTCTATTATAACCAGAAGATGCTGGAGGAAAAAAGTATCTATATCCACAGTAAAACAAGTCCTATATCGACATAACCTGAAAGGCCACTCAGCAAGGAAGAAGCCACTGCTCCAAAACAGACATAAAAAGCCAGACTACCATTTGTAACCGCACATGGGCACAAAAATTTTATTTTTTGGAGAAATGTCCTCTGGTCTGATGAAACAAAAATAGAACTGTTTGGCCATAATGACCATCGTTATGTTTGGAGGAAAAAGGGGGAGGCTTGCAAGTCGAAGAACACCATCCCAACCGTGAAGCACGTGGGTGGCAGCATCATGTTGTGTGGGTGTTTTGCTGCAGGAGGGACCGGTTCACTTCACAAAATAGATGGCATCATGAGGCAGAAAAATTATGTGGATATATTGAAGCAACATCTCAAGATATCTGTTAGGAATTTAAAGCTTGGTCGCAAATGGATCTTCCAAATGGACAATGACCCCAAGCATACTTCCAAAGTTGTGGCAAAATGGCTTAAGGACAACAAAGTAAGGTATTGGATTGGCCATCACAAAGCCCTGACCTCAATCCCATAGACAATTTGAGGGCAGAACTGAAAAAGCGTGTGCGAACAAGGAGGCCTACAAACCTGACTCAGTTACACCAGCTCTGTCAGGAGGAATGGGCCTTGTACAAGATCTTCAGTTTCTTGGCAATTTCTAACATGGAATAGCCTTAATTTCTCAGAACAAGAATAGACTGACGAGTTTCAGAAGAAAGCGATTTGTTTCTGGCCATTTTGAGCCTGTAATCAAACCCACAAAATATTGATGCTCCATATACTCAACTAGTCTAAAGAAGGACAGTTTTTTTGCTTCTTTAATATATATATATATATATATATATATATATATATATATATATATATATATATATATATATTTATTTTTATTTTTTTATTTTTGCAATTTCCTTTTAAAAACATTAAAAACAAAAGTGAAAAGATATTAGACAACGATAGGACAAAGTGACAGTAACAGACGAGCATAACAAAAAAATAATAAGAATTATAATTATATATACAAACATACAATAAGAAAAAAACAATAACGAGATATTGGATCACCTGACGTAGGCTACATATTATACATTACGTGTGAAACATTATGTGAGGATTATATATAGATTCAATCAATGAGATGTGGGGGGTGATTCTCCATATAGTCAATAAAAGGTTGCCAAATTCTGTAAAATGTCTTTAACTTATTCCTCAAGCAGTAAGTGATTTTCTCCAAAGGGATACAACTATTAACTTCCGATAGCCACATTGCAACTGGCAGGGAGGAATCCAATTTCCATTTCAAGGCAATACATTTCTTGGCAATCGCTAGCAATATTTCTGTTAGCTTTATAGTATGGCTTTGCCTAAGATTGGTGTTAGTAGAGTTACCCAGTAGACAGACCTCCGGGTCTAAAGGGAATGCAACCCCGTGAATTGAGGATATGGTATCGCATATCCCCTGCCAGAAACCGTGTAGTTTTGAACACTGCCAAGTGGAATGGAGGAATGTTCCTTCATCTGAGCCACATCTAAAACATAGGGAGGAGATATCTGGGTAGAACTTGTGCAATCTAGATGGGGTGATATAGAGCTGATGGAGGAAATTAAACTGGATCAGTCTGTATCTGGAGGTCAATGTGGATGTAACACCATCCCTGCATAGGTCACTCCATAGATCCTCATCAAGATCAATACCCAGATCTTTTTCCGATCTAAGTCGGGGTTTATCTAGCCCAGGCAGTGTTAGTCTTGACATAAGAGCATCGTATACATGGGAAATGGTCTTGAACAGTGGTTGGTCTGCGTGGCAGGGTTGTTCAATAGGTGACATCTTAGGTAGGTTACATTGTCCCTTGAGAGTCACCCTAATAAAGTTTTGTAGTTGTAGGTAGCTAAAGAAGTCCCTGTTAGGCAAGTGGTATTTCTGTTTCAGCTGATCAAAAGATATAAGAACTCCCTCCTCGTGACAATGTTCCAGAAGAGTGATCCCCTTATCAGACCATGGTCTAAAGTTACTATTCTGGAAAAACATAGGGATCAATCTATTGTTCCATAAATGGGTTTTAGGGGAAAGGAATCCCTCTCGTCCAAACAGCTCATGCATTTTGCACCATGCCAGGACAGAATGTATGATTAAAGGGTTGTCTGTGATGGTTTTTATAGATTTTCTGTCCCATTTGTAAAACAATTCTGCCCCAGTGTCATCATTTACCTCAAGCTTTTCAATGTTCAACCATGAGGGAGAGGGACCATTGTCAAACCTCTGAGCCAGAAACCTAGACTGTGCAGCCCAGTAGTACATTCTAAAATTGGGGAGGTTTAAGCCCCCTTGACTGTCAAGGGTCAGTTTATCCAGGCCAACCCTAGGGGTTTTGCCGTGCCAGATAAACCGTCTGGTCAGCTTGTCGAGAGAGGAAAAAAATGCTGCAGGAACAGGGATAGGGAGAGATTGAATCAGATATAGAAATCTGGGCAGGACATTCATTTTAATTACATTGATTCTACCCAGTAGAGTGAGAGGTAAGTCCATCCATTTACAAAGGTCAACCTCCACCTTTTGCAACAAACTGGCCAGATTGAGTTTATAGAGGTTGTTCAGATTACCATCCACCATTATGCCCAAATATGTGAAGCCCATAGGTGACCATCTAAAAGGAAACTTGTGCTTGATGGTATGATGGTCAAAGACAGACAACGGTAAGATTTCGCTTTTATCAAAATTGACCTTGTATCCAGAGAAAGAACTATAAGACTGTAGTAGGTTCTGCAAGTGAGAGAGGGAGTGTTCTGGGTTTGTTAGAAATAAGATAAGGTCATCCGCAAAGAGTGATAATTTATGGGTATGGGGGCCCACCTCAAAGCCATGTATGTCAGGGCACGTTCTAATAGCCTCAGGCGAGGGCAAAGAGGTGGGGGCTAATTGGGCAACCTTGTCTGCTCCCCCTATAAAGAGGGAAAGAGGAGGAAGTAATCCCATTGGTAGCAATCCTAGCTTTAGGAGATTTGTAGAGTGATTTTATCAAATTTACAAACACTGTGCCTAAACCGAACTTTTCCAAGACGCGAAAAAGGTATGGCCATTCAACCCTATCAAAGGCCTTTTCAGCGTCGAGGGAGACTGCGACACTAGGTATTTTGTTTTTGTTAGCAAGATGAATTATATCAAAGAACCTTCTGAGATTATTGGAGGACAATCTATTAATTAGGAAGCCAGTCTGATCTGGGTTGACCAACAGGGGAAGACATGACTCCAGTCTCTTAGATAGCATCTTGGTGACCAGTTTACAATCTGTGTTAAGGAGAGAGATTGGCCTATAGGAGGCGCACATTAGCGGGTTTTTCCCTTTCTTTTGGATTACAGTAATCACTGCTTGAGAGATGGGCTCTGGAAAGCAGTTGTCTTCTCTGGCTTTCTTAAGTACCTCCATAAGGTAGGGGACCAACAGCTCCCTAAATTATTTATAGAACTCTGGAGGGAAGCCATCCTCCTCAGGAGATTTATTAGAAGGTAAGGATTTAATGGCCTCCAACAATTCAGAAACTGAGAAGTGTTCACTCAGGCGCTCGCTGTCTTCCCCTGACAGGCATGGGAGGTTGAGAGAGGAGAGAAAGGAGTCAATCTCTGATAGATCATCGCTTGATTGGGAAATGTAGAGGTCTTCATAGTATTTCTTAAAAGTATTATTGATTTCAGTAGGGTCGAAAGATCTCATTAGTAAGAGTTTCTATGGCATTAATTGTCCTCTTACTTTCCTCTGCTTTCAGTTGTCATGCCAATACTTTGTGAGCTTTCTGTCCAAGCACGTAATAATGCTGTTTTGATTTAGTGATGGCCCTCTCAGCTTGATATGTGTTCAGAATATTATATTTCAGTTTTTTATTTACCAAAAGCCTGTATAGATCTTTAGTCGGGCCTCTTTGGTAGGTTTTCTCTAGCTCTGAGATTTCAGATTCAAGGGCACTCAGTTCCGCACCGTGTTTTCTCTTCAGCCCTTTAGTATAGGAAATAATCTGTCCCCTCAGATAGGCCTTCAATGTGTCCCAAAGAATGAAGCTGTCAGGAGCAGAGGGTTTGTTTGTCAAAGTAAAAATATTGATCTGCTCTTTGATGAATGCACAAAATTCAGGTTGCTTTAGGAGTGTAGAATTTAGTCTCCATCTATATGCTCCATTTACCTTGGTAGGAATGGAGATTGATAATACCAGAGGAGAATGGTCACTAAGCAATCTGGGGAGATACTCGACATCTAACACTCTATGAAACAGTTCTGTCGAAAGTAAAAAGTTATCTATACGTGTGTGTGTCTTGTGTGGGTGTGAATAAAAAGAGTAGTCCCTATCCTGTGGGTGCAACTGTCTCCAGATGTCTAGTAAATTAAGATCTTTCATGAATGACATGGTGAGCTTGCCGGCTTTGGTAAGAAGTGAGGGTTTATCAGAAGACCTATCAAGAATTGTATCTAAGCAAAAAATTAACATCTCCTCCAACCAGTTGCCATCCTGGTGGTGCTTGAGCAACCTGAAGGAAGACATTCTGAATAAACATATGGTCATCGAAGTTAGGAGCATAAATATTCAATAGGGTACTAGACTCTGAAAACATATGCCCCTGCACCAAAACAAACCTGCCAAAGGGATCAGAGATGGTGTTGTTGACGCAGAAGGGGATGTGTCTACTTATCAAAATTGCAGTTCCTCTTGCTTGGAGTTAAAAGAGGAAGCAAAAACTTGTCCTACCCATTCCCTCTTCAAGTGTTCACTGGCTGTAAGATGTGTTTCTTGTAAAAACACAATGTCAGCCTTTAATTTCTTAAGGTATGTATAGACTCTTTTCCTTTTCAAATCAAATCAAATTTTATTTGTCACATACACATGGTTAGCAGATGTTAATGCGAGTGTAGCGAAATGCTTGTGCTTCTAGTTCCGACAATGCAGTAATAACCAACAAGTAATCTAACTAACAATTCCAAAACTACTGTCTTATACACAGTGTAAGGGGATAAAGAATATGTACATAAGGATATATGAATGAGTGATGGTACAGAGCAGCATAGGCAGGATACAGTAGATGGTATCGAGTACAGTATATACATGAGGTGAGTATGTAAACAAAGTGGCATAGTTAAAGTGGCTAGTGATACATGTATTACATAAGGATGCAGTCGATGATATAGAGTACAGTATATACGTATGCATATGAGATTAATAATATAGGGTAAGTAACATTATATAAGGTAGCATTGTTTAAAGTGGCTAGTGATATATTTACATCATTTCCCATCAATTCTCATTATTAAAGTGGCTGGAGTTGAGTCAGTGTCAGTGTCAGTGTGTTGGCAGCAGCCACTCAATGTTAGTGGTGGCTGTTTAACAGTCTGATGGCCTTGAGATAGAAGCTGTTTTTCAGTCTCTCGGTCCCAGCTTTGATGCACCTGTACTGACCTCGCCTTCTGGATGATAGCGGGGTGAACAGGCAGTGGCTCGGGTGGTTGATGTCCTTGATGATCTTTATGGCCTTCCTGTAACATCGGGTGGTGTAGGTGTCCTGGAGGGCAGGTAGTTTGCCCCCGGTGATGCGTTGTGCAGACCTCACTACCCTCTGGAGAGCCTTACGGTTGTGGGCGGAGCAGTTGCCGTATCAGGCGGTGATACAGCCCGCCAGGATGCTCTCGATTGTGCATCTGTAGAAGTTTGTGAGTGCTTTTGGTGACAATCCGAACTTGATGATTGAGTTGGAGGCGTGCGTGGCCACGCAGTCGTGGGTGAACAGGGAGTACAGGAGAGGGCTCAGAACGCACCCTTGTGGGGCCCCAGTGTTGAGGATCAGCGGGGTGGAGATGTTGTTGCCTACCCTCACCACCTGGGGGCGGCCCGTCAGGAAGTCCAGTACCCAGTTGCACAGGGCGGGGTCGAGACCCAGGGTCTCGAGCTTGATGACGAGCTTGGAGGGTGCTATGGTGTTGAATGCCGAGCTGTAGTCGATGAACAGCATTCTCACATAGGTATTCCTCTTGTCCAGATGGGTTAGGGCAGTGTGCAGTGTGGTTGAGATTGCATCGTCTGTGGACCTATTTGGGCGGTAAGCAAATTGGAGTGGGTCTAGGGTGTCGGGTAGGGTGGAGGTGATATGGTCCTTGACTAGTCTCTCAAAGCACTTCATGATGACGGAAGTGAGTGCTAGGGGGCGGTAGTCATTTAGCTCCGTTACCTTAGCTTTCTTGGGAACAGGAACAATGGTGGCCCTCTTGAAGCATGTGGGAACAGCAGACTGGTATAGGGATTGATTGAATATGTCCGTAAACACACCGGCCAGCTGGTCTGCGCATGCTCTGAGTGCGCGGCTGGGGATGCCGTCTGGGCCTGCAGCCTTGCGAGGGTTAACACGTTTAAATGTCTTACTCACCTCGGCTGCAGTGAAGGAGAGTCCGCATGTTTTCGTTGCAGGCCGTGTCAGTGGCACTGTATTGTCCTCAAAGCGGGCAAAAAAGTAATTTAGTCTGCCTGGGAGCAGGACATCCTGGTCCGTGACTGGGCTGGATTTCTTATTGTAGTCCGTGATTGACTGTAGACCCTGCCACATGCCTCTTGTGTCTGAGACGTTGAATTGAGATTCTACTTTGTCTCTGTACTGACGCTTAGCTTGTTTGATAGCCTTGCGGAGGGAATAGCTGCACTGTTTGTATTCGGTCATGTTACCAGTCACCTTGCCCTGATTTAAAGCAGTGGTTCGCGCTTTCAGTTTCACGTGAATGCTGCCATCAATCCACGGTTTCTGGTTAGGGAATGTTTTAATCGTTGCTATGGGAACGACATCTTCAACGCACGTTCTAATGAACTCGCACACCGAATCAGCGTATTCGTCAATATTGTTATCTGACGCAATACGAAACATGTCCCAGTCCACGTGATGGAAGCAGTCTTGGAGTGTGGAGTCAGCTTGGTCGGACCAGCGTTGGACAGACGTCAGCGTGGGAGCCTCTTGTTTTAGTTTCTGTCTGTAGGCAGGGATCAACAAAATGGAGTCGTGGTCAGCTTTTCCGAAAGGAGGGCGGGGCAGGGCCTTATATGCGTCGCGGAAGTTAGAGTAACAATGATCCAAGGTTTTTCCACCCCTGGTTGCGCAATCGATATGCTGATAAAATTTAGGGAGTCTTGTTTTCAGATTAGCCTTGTTAAAATCCCCAGCTACAATGAATGCAGCCTCCGGATAAATGGATTCCAGTTTGCAAAGAGTCAAATAAAGTTCGTTCAGAGCCATCGATGTGTCTGCTTGGGGGGGGATAAATACGGCTGTGATTATAATCGAAGAGAATTCTCTTGGTAGATAATACGGTCTACATTTGATTGTGAGGAATTCTAAATCAGGTGAACAGAAGGATTTGAGTTCCTGTATGTTTCTTTCATCACACCATGTCTCGTTAGCCATAAGGCATACGCCCCCGCCCCTCTTCTTACCAGAAAGATGTTTGTTTCTGTCGGCGCGATGCGTGGAGAAACCCGCTGGCTGCACCGCCTCCGATAGCGTCTCTCCAGTGAGCCATGTTTCCGTGAAGCAAAGAACGTTACAGTCTCTGATGTCCCTCTGGAATGCTACCCTTGCTCGGATTTCATCAACCTTGTTGTCAAAAGACTGGACATTGGCGAGAAGAATGCTAGGGAGTGGTGCACAATGTGCCCGTCTCCGGAGTCTGACCAGAAGACCGCCTCGTTTCCCTCTTTTTCGGAGTCGTTTTTTTGGGTCGCTGCATGGGATCCATTCCGTTGTCCTGGGTGAAAGGCAGAACACAGGATCCGCGTTGCGAAAAACATATTCTTGGTCATACTGATGGTGAGTTGACGCTGATCTTATATTCAGTAGTTCTTCTCGACTGTATGTAATGAAACCTACGATGACCTGGGGTACTAATGTAAGAAATAACACGTAAAAAAACCTTTTACGTTGAATGTGACATATTTTAGTGGATTAAGCATAGGTTGGGTTTCAAATATGTAACTGAATGGAAATCTATCCTATGCAGATAATTAGGAAATGTTTCAACTTTGGTTTGAGCATAAAAGTGACCTATGTGTCTCTTTAGGAAGGAAACAATAAACATAGAAAAAAGAAAAAAAAGAAAAATCCCACCCACCCCGATTGTCAGACTAAAACAACAATCCCAACAATCAAACATGAATACACTTGTAGAGATACGTTGCTGCTCGCTTTCCATCTTGCTCTTACTAGCTAAACCTTGGCGTAAACTAAAACCTGCGAGCTCTCTAAGTTGAAATCAAACGTTGTGAATAGATATTTATGGCTGAATATTTACTGCCCACGGTAAGGGCTGCTTGAGTCTCTTTTCGAAAGATTAACATAAATGAGGGGGAAAGCAGTGGGCCTAAGCCCACTTATTGCTTCGCCCAGTAGATATGGACTAAACCAAAATATACTCTCCTGTAAATGTAATAGAACTCACCCCGGAAAGATACGGTTAGTTGAAAATGTACAAATCAATTATAGTGACCGGGAGATACCAGCAGTTCAGTCCGGATAAGAGAAAACAAACAAACTGAATTTTATCCCCCAGAGAGACCGTCCTGGCTCAGACGTTGCTCAGTTCTTTGAGAAAAGTTTGCACTTCTCCCGGTGTGTTGAAGAGATGGCTTCGGCCTTTGTACTGAACTTTCATCCACGCAGGGTGGATGAGGTGATGTTCTTTTCCTTCAGTGCTTTGGCGGCAGGTCTGAACTGCTTGCGACGTCTGGCGAGATCCGCGCTCATATCTGGGAAAAGCGCTGATGTTCTGTGGGCACGTTCGATTTCCAGCGGCTTGGTGAAGTTGATTATGCCTAGGACCTCCGGGATCCATTGAGTGAAGAAACTGACCGGGTCACGGCCCTCGCTGTCCTCTTTCAATCCCACCACGCGGATATTACTATGTCTACTCTGGTTCTCCATCTGATCTACCTTGTTTTTGAGGTAGGCATTGTCCTTTTGCAGTTGTATCAAGACCTGGTCATGTCGAGCGATGGTATCTTCAACTGTGCTAATGCACAACTCTGCCTCATTCATTCTCAAAAGGAGATCATTCATGGAGGATTTCAGGTCGTCAATGGAAGAATGGAGTTCAGCCGATTTCTTATCAATTTTCATAGAAAGACCTCTGTTACCATCCTGAATTTCCCGGAGGAGAGTAGCCAGCATGTCGGCAGGCTCGCAAGAGGCTGCTGAGAGCAACAGTCTGGAACTGTCATCTGAGTTATGAGGGCTAATGCTAATCTTGCTAGCTGTAGCGTTATCGTTATCTTGGGAATCAACAACGTTTTGGTCGTCCTTCTTGCCTCTCGGTCGGAGGTCCATGGCGCTTTGGGAAGGTAAGTACTTGACAATTTATCAGCCGATGTTAGAATATTGTTTCAACGTTGTTATTTAGGTAAAAATAGAATAACTTTGAAGAGCTCCTTTTGTCAACGTCTGCTCAGCTCCGCGGCATCACATGCTCCCCCGCAAAAGGGGTTTCTAATGATCAATTAGCCTTTTAAAATTATAAACTTGGATTAGCAAACACAACTTGCCATTGGAACACAGGATGGTTGCAGATAATGGGCCTCTGTACGCTTATGCAGATATTCCGTAAAAAATCTGCCGTTTCCAGCCACAATACAACACTACCAATGTCTACACTGTATTTCTCATCAATTTGATGTTATTTTAATGGACAATTTTTTAAACTTTCTTTCCAAAACAAGGACATTTCTATGTGACCCCAAACTTTTCAATGGTAGTGTATGTATATATATTTTACAAATTATGGCTCATACATTGGATTTACACATGTACAGATGAACCACGCTAATGATATCTATTTTAGAAGTTTACTTTTTATTACATTTGTATCTAATGGCCACATGCTAATTGCTAACAGCTAATGTTCTATAGCTCAGCGCTAGGCGTTATCTAGTCTGCCATTTCGCCCTTCTAGCTAGCTACTTTTAGCAGGCTACTTTTTAACCACTAAATACACATTCACTCTATGTATACAGTGCTAATTGTACACACACATTATAGAAGAGAACTGTGTATTAAATGTAACAAAAACCCATTAATAGCTAGCTAGAAATGATCTAGAAATATCACTAAAAGAGCAAAGAACCCTTTTGTGAATAGCAAATAACCCTTGAAGAGCTCAAATGGTTATTTTAGTCTTTATGGTTCCACATAGAACCATCACCCTTCCCAAAGAACCCTTGAGGAACCCTTATTTTTAGGCTCGATCATATTCCTCCGTCTGAGGTATTTTTTGTCTGTATTACCATTAGTTCCTTCCAAGGCAGCAGCTACTCTTCCTGTGGTCCGAACAAGATCAAGGCAATTACATCAAACACACACACACACGCACACGCACGCACGCACGCACGCACACACACACACACACACACACACACACACACACACACACACACACACACACACACACAAACAAAAACAACAGTACATCAATCAACATATTATTACACCACTACTCTACTACCACATATCTACATTACAACAATATTACATCATTAGAATATACGTGTCTGTAGATTGCATGTGTGTGCTTATGCGTGTGTATGTGTGCCTGTGTGTGTGTGTGTGTGTCTTCACTGTCCATGTTGTTCCATAAGGTGTAGTTTTATCTGATTTAAATCTGATTTTACTGCTTCCTTGAGTTACTTAATGTGGAATAGACTTCCATGTAGTCATGGCTCTATGTAGTACTGTGTGTTTTCTAGCCTCTCTTTTAGACTCAGGGATTGTGAAGAGACCCCTGTCTTTTGAATGTGTCTTGTCGGGTATGCATGGGTTTGCATGGATGTCTGAGCTGTGTGCAGGTCGTTTTAACAGACAGCTACTCAACATGTCAATACCTCTCACAAAGGCAAGTTGTGATGCAGTCTATCTCTCTACTTTGAGCCAGGAGAGATTGACATGCACGTATACCCCCCATTCAACCCATGTAAGCAGGTAAGCGCCACATTTGAAATTTCAAGAAAGTGTTTTCAGAAGATTTAGGCAGAGTACTAGCAAGAGTCACCCAGCTTGGCCCAGGACCAGCTTCCATGGGGGTTACTTTAGTTTCAGGCCCTGCTTAGCCTAAATGCAAATACTATTACTTGCTTTCTC
The DNA here is from genome assembly GCF_013265735.2 of Oncorhynchus mykiss. Taxonomy (NCBI): domain Eukaryota; kingdom Metazoa; phylum Chordata; class Actinopteri; order Salmoniformes; family Salmonidae; genus Oncorhynchus; species Oncorhynchus mykiss. The sequence goes on along the minus strand of NC_048587.1, from coordinate 43,230,913 downwards.
ATGCTCTACTGAAATTCATTCAAGAAGTGATTAAGTGGATTTGTGTGTTTTATTCAAGGAACTAAGATATATTTTAGTGTAGCAATGTTGTGGGGTGCTGGAAAAAACCTTATAGTGGTGCTTGCATTTTATTTCTGAAAAAGTGTAGTAAACCTAATGTGTGATATTAATAGTAATACAAATAATTAACAGTAATTAATTAATTCATAATTCACCGTAATTCATTTAATAATGAATTGTGTTTTTACTATACCAGTGACAGCCACTAAGGCAAGCCAGCAATGACTAGCATTAGTATTCAATGTGGCAGACATTGGCATTGGCTGCACGGAGTCGCATTAACAGAAATCCCATGTTCGAACACTGGAATGTCATTGATACGATGATAGAAGTCCTCCTTATTTATTTGAATGATTTTTCAATTTGAGTGCAATTATTTATTTATATCCTAAATTTCTCAATCTGAACATCTAACATGAGTGGGGCAGGTGTGGTTTCATGACAATGATCAGTGATCGTGACAATGATCTCAAGCAGTGACGAGTATTAGTGGATGCCAATGGAAGCCAGGCTTCCCCCAAAAATGTACCAAGAAAAAAAGAAAAAAACATCTAAAATAATTTAGCTATCATCTCTCTGTTTCAAAATATTTCTTCAGTTTACAAGAGGCTGAATGTCTCTCACCGGAGAAAGCATCAGAGCGAGCGAAACAACGACCCTCTGGCTCAGTACTCTGAGTGCACAAACCATTTAGGAACACCTTCCTAAATATTATATTTAGTTGCACCTCCTTTTGCCCTCAGAACAGCCTCAATTCATCAGGGCATGGACTCTACAAGGTGTCAAAAGTGTACCACATGGATACTGGCCAAGTTGACTCCAATGCTTCCCACAGTTGTGTCAAGCTGGCTCGATGTCCTTTGGGTGGTGGACCATTCTTGATACACATGGGAAACTGTTGAGCTTTAAAATATCCAGCAGCATTGCAATTTTTGACACATTCAAATCGGTGAGCCTAACAACCATACCATGTTCAATGGCACTTAAATATTTTGTCTTGCACATTCACACTCTGAATGGCACACACAATAATGTCTCAATTGTCTCAAGGCTTACAAATACTTCTTTAACCTGTCTCCTCCCCTTCATCTACACTGATTGAAGTAGATTTAACAGGTGACATCAATAAGGGATCATAGCTTTGACCTGGTCAGTCTATGTCATGAAAAGAGCAGGTGTTCCTAATGTTTTGTACAGTCAGGGTACATGTAGCCCATGTATCTGATGCTGTCTGGCCTAAAAGTGTATGGCATTGTTGCCGCCCATAGCACAGAATTCCATAGCAAGGGAAGCGAGCGAGCATTTGGCGTCCCTCGATAAAAATAATCTAAAATAATTGCTAAACGGGGTTGAGCTCAAATAAGTGAGGTCAACTGTGAATGGTCCTGGCTCACCCAAAACAAGTGTCAGGGGAAGCCAGTTTGGATTTGGCTTCACACCAATCACATCAAATGCAAACATCAACAGAAATAAACGTGATTTGTTGCATCTCGTTGTGTCATTGTCCTCTGGTAGCTGGCTAGCTTGCTAAAATTGTCCCTTTCCTAAATTAGCCATGGATGGAGATACGGATTTGGACTTGTGGTTTTACTTCTTTTTTTTTTTTTTTTTTTTGTGGAGGGTGGATCAGCTTAATATTGCGGAAAGAATGTTGCTTCCAATGTAATTGTCTTCATCATTTCCAATCCCCCATATTTTTGGGGTAAATATATATATCCATACACGCATGCATATATATACACATATATACATAATGTAGTGGAAATTTCCTGTATTTACCAAATCATGAGAGCAAACCACACACAAGTCAGAGTTATCATAATGTCCATCTTTAATTATATGAGCTCCATCACAACCCTGTGACCCTCAGATCAATTCAGTGTCTATAAATGAATTTTCTGAGAGTCCTTACACATTGCAACTGAGATCCTTTATAGCAAAGACACACATAGCCAGACAGCATTGGCTATAAATTATCGTTCAGCTTTGTCTCCTAAACTATGTTCTTATCTCGCTCTCAGGACCATAAAACAAAACCTCATCAACAGGCATATATCAAATACACCCCTCCTGGACAAGATCACAGATACACAGTGACTGGCACACAGACATCGTGGAGCCAAGAGATAATTGGTTTAAAAGATATGTTTACATATGAAGACAAGCTTGACCTCTCCCCTCTCTGCGCCCCAAGTAACTGAAACCTGACAGAGAACAGATAACTGCAAATGGCCACCACTATAGTACAACAAGATCAATTCTGATGAGAAGTAACTCACAAGCATATAATGAAAATAAAACATCTTATCTATGTTACCCAACTATTCTGATTATTCCCCAACAATACACATACCTATATAGACATACATACTTTTTTAAAGAATATACCTTTATTATTATTCCCTGTAAACCCTTCCGCCGACCCCCCAATTGGAGTAAACTAATAAACACTTCTGCTTCTACCTTCAATCCATACATCTTATACACACTCTACAGACATAGTCTACTTTACAATAGTTATCTCTTGTTTGTTCTTAGTCCTTCCTCTATATCTGATGTCCATCCAGTTTGATTTCTATTTGTAACTATGCTATTTCGCAAAAGCTCCAAACCTATATACATTCTACAGATCCCTTATGCCCTACATTGTTTATCTTGTTATTAGTCCCACCCTTCAGCTCCCCTCAACCCCTCCCATCTGTCTCTCAACATCATCCATTTCGGATTTCTACTTGCCATATATTTTTCAACTGTGCTGTGATGCTTCACAAAATAATTGAACCTTCCTATTCTCATAGCTTCTACAGATTGTAAATTTTATTATTATTTTTTTTGCTAAAATAATAATTATATTATTGATTGATTGACTATGGCTTTTCAAATCACCCACTATTGCTATCTGTAGTGTTAGTTCTAGGCAAATGTTGCAATTCTTCAGCCATTCCTGGACCTGTTACCAAAAATGAGCTACATATGGACAATACCAAAATAAATGATCTAATGACTCTGCCTCCTCACAGCGGTGAGGAATCAGCCCAGAACTACACGGGAGGATCTTGTCAATGATCTCAAGGCAGCTGGGACCATAGTCAACAAGAAAACGATTGGTAACACACTACGCCATGAAGGACTGAAATCCTGCAGCGCCCGCAAGGTCCCCCTCCTCAAGAAAGCACATATACATGCCCTTCTGAAGTTTGCCAATGAACATCTGAATGATTCAGAGGACAACTGGGTGAAAGTGCTGTGGTCAGATGAGACCAAAATGGAGCTCTTTGGCATCAACTCAACTCGCCGTGTTTGGAGGAGGAGGAATGCTGCCTATGACCCCAAGAACACCATCCCCACAGTCAAACATGGAGGTGGAAACATTATGCTTTGGGGGTGTTTTTCTGCTAAGGAGACAGGACAACTTCACCGCATCAAAGGAACGATCGTTGGGGCCATGTACCATCAGCCAGGGCATTAAAAATGGGTCGTGGATGGGTATTCCAGCATGACAATGACCCAAAACACATGGTCAAGGCAACAAAGGAGTGACTCAAGAAGAAGCACATTAAAGTCCTGGAGTGGCCTAGCCAGTTTCCAGAACTTAATCCCATAGAAAATCTGTGGATGGAGCTGAAGGTTGCCAAACATCAGCCTTTAACCTTAATGACTTGGAGAAGATCTGCAAAGAGGAGTGGGACAAAATCCCTCCTGAGATGTGTGCAAACCTGGTGGCCAACTACAAGAAACATCTGACCTCTGTGATTGCGAACAAGGGTTTTGCCACCAAGTACTAAGTCATGTTTTGCAGAGGGGTCAAATACTTATTTCCCTCATTAAAATGCAAATCAATTGACAAAATTTTTGACATGCGTTTTTGTGGATTTTGTTATTGTTGTTCTGTCTCACACTGTTCAAATAAACCTACCATTAAAATTATAGACGGATAATTTCTTTGTTAGTGGGCAAACGTACAAAATCAGCAGGGGATCAAATACTTTTTTCCCTCACTGTATGTGAGAATGCTGTTCATTGACTACAGCTCAGCGTTCAACTCCATAGTGCCCACAAAGCTCATCATTAACTTGTTACGGAGGTGGTCCCTGCACAGGGACAGCTCAGCGGAAATTTCAGAGCGCCACCTATAGTACTCGAGTATAGTACTCGATAAATCTCAAACTTTCATAAAAATACACATGCAAGGTACTGAATTAAAGCTACACTCGTTGTGAATCTAGCCACCAAGTCAGATTTGTAAAATGCTTTTCGGCGAAAGCATGAGAAGCTATTATCTGATAGCATGCACCCCCCCAAAATACCAGCACGACACGTAAACAACAGATTTTGCGGTAGCCGGCGCTACCCAAAACGCAGAAATAAAATATAAAACATTCATTACCTTGGACGAGCTTCTTTGTTGGCACTCCTATATGTCCCATAAACATCACAATTGGGTATTTTTCCCGATTAAATCCGTCATTGTATACCCAAAATGTCATTTGCTGAAGGCCAGTCTGATGCTGCAAAAAGCCCATTTACAAGACGCAACGTCACTTTTTAAAATTACAAAAGTCGCCTATAAACTTTTACAAATCACTTCAAATGACTTTTCTAAACCAACTTTAGGTATTAATAAACGTTAATGATGTATCAAATTGATCACGGGGCGATCTGTATTCGATAGCAGCAAGTCTGGAAATCATCGTCCATTTTTTCAGTTTCACAACATACTGTGGTGCGCCTCAAGAAAGGAGGGGCTTATTCGTGTTGTAACCAAGGATAAATAAATCAGAAAATGACAGCAATGGCGACATCGTGTGGAAGCTGTAGGCGGGTCCTCATTTATTTTAGGTCGCCTTAAACAATACATTGAATGGCGGACGAATATTTTTGTTTTTGTTTTTGGTAAACAGTTTTACCAGGGATTTTTACTCCTAAACACGTTCTGTTATAGCCACAGACCCGATTTAACCAGTTTTAGAGACTTCAGAGTGTTTTCTATCCACACATACTTATCATATGCATATACTATATTCCTGGCATGAGTAGCAGGACTTTGAAATGTTGCGCGATTTTTAACAAAAAGCTGCGAAAATTCGCATCATCCATAACAGGTTTTAAGCTAAGGACCCTGGGACTAAACATCTCCCTCTGCAACTGGATCCTTGTACTTCCTGATGGGCCGTCCCCAGGTGGTAAGGGTCTGATCCTCAACACTGGGGCCCCTCAAGGGTGCATGCTTAGTCCCCTCCTGTACTCCCTGTTCACCCATGACTGCGTGGCCAAGCACAACTCCAACATGTGACAAATACAATTTGATTTGATTGATCCCCAGCTTTGCAGCCAGTCCGGTCCTCCATGAAGGCGTCCAACAGCAACACAACAGTGAGAATTGGGTTCTCGATCCATCCCAGCGGAGCTAGCTGGTAAATCAAGCTCTTGCCGAATCCAGTTGGGAGAAGAGTGAAAGCATCTTCTCCCCTGAGAAAAGCCTTCAACGCAGTTATTTGCTATTCATTCAATCAAGTTATGCCCTCCAGTTCTGCTATAACTGCTTCTATAGCAACCAACCTCCTCAAGAGCGGTCATGTCATTGTTATGATTTTCGACTTCAGCACCCAGTACAGGCCCTTCTCGTTGTCACCATGAACTAAACCACGCCCTCAGATTATCATAGGATGCTGATTAGTCCGGCCATACGGTGGAGGGAGAGGGCGGGGCTCAAATGGTTTGACTATGGTCGTGGCCAGTCTGTATCTGTATAGAGAAACAGAATGTAAGCTCGCAAGATCAGGATGGTTCGTGCGAGGCTACATTACATGAGACACGGCCAAAACATCAGCCATGCGGGTGTCTATCACCGGTTAGCGTTTGAATTTAGGCCTAAATACATTTTAACCCTAACCCTAACCCTAACCCTAACCCTAAATTGGTTACATAATATGAAATAATGACTCCAAAGACTTTATTTTCATAAGACTTTCACATTAACTGGTTACAACATTGTAACTAAATAGTGACCATCTAATTAATGGTCACTATTGCTATTCCTCTTTAATATCCCAATACTTGCACAGATATAATTTAAGATTCAGTGCTGGCAGTGAACAGGTAATGCAAAAAAAAAACAGAAAGAAAAACTGACCACATTACCTGGAATATGACATCCACTGTCACTGGTAGCCAAAAATAAACTGAAATCCAGCTCCCAATAGTCCACGCCTCCAACTCTTCTGATATGCTGCCGCAGCTTCATCGCACCCCCGCTATGCAATGTGAATGTGCATGAGGTATTGAAAGAAATTTAAAAGCTTTCATTCAGTAAAAAAATTGAATGTACTGTATCTGTCAAATTCGTTATTTAATTTCAGACAAATTGAATAGAATAGGTTGAATGAACCAAAGCGTAATTTTGGATCATACTAATCAGAAAAAGCACTTAGATGAACAACAGTGCCGTCCCACTTTTTACAGTGCAGCCAAATGGCAGCTGTGCCACTTGGTTGGCTGTAAAGCAGAGGGATGGGGCAATATTGCTGATTGTACCTTTAATTATAACCATATTAAGGAGGCCATATTTCCATTGTTGCAGAGGACGCCGAGGACAATGTGTATGACATAACAGGAGTTGAGGTTTCTCTCCAGTACAGTCACAGTGATTTGTCTCTGTATTCTTCTGGTCCTCTGTTTTCTCTCCCATATTCTATAATCAGATTGGCACAGAGAAAGACTAAGCAGTTATATTGTTCAGAGTACAAAGTCTTTGTGCAAAGGGATTATTATTTTACGCGACTGATCCATGTAGTCTAATTGTGCGTAATGATTTTATTTACATCCAATATTCCTGCATGGAGGGAGACATTAAAGTGCACCATTGTGAACCGTATGGGTCTTTCACCACAAAGTTTGTCCTTAGAGATATAACATCTCTATGGGTCTGTCAGTGCTGTCTGACATTGTGATTAAATATCCTTAACAGGTTTTAATATGTTATGATCAGAGCTAATATACAGTTAATTCGGAAAGTATTCAGACCACTTCACGTTTTCTACATTTTGTAATGTTACAGCCTTATTCTAAAATGTATTCAATATTTTTTCCCCTCATCAATCTACACACAATGCCTCATAATGACAAAGCAAAAACAGGTTAATAGACAGTTTTGCAAATATTTAAAAAATAAAAACTGAAACACATTTACATAAGTATTCACTAAGTACTAAATGTTTTGGTACCCATCCTAAGATTTGTGTCTCGACACAATCCTGTCTCTGAGCTCTATGGACAATTCCTTCGACCTCATGGCTTTGTTTTTACTCTGACATGCACTGTAAACTGTGAGATCTTATATAGACAGGTGTGTGTATTCCAAATCATGTCCATGTCCAAACAAATCATGTTTGGGTCTCATAGCAAAGGGTCTGAATACTCATGTAAAATGTATATCTGGTTTTAATTTTTTCTAAAAGCCTGTTTTTGCTTTGTCATTCTGAAGTATTGTGTGTAGATTGCAGAGGATTTAAATATGTTTTTTTATCCGTTTTAGAATAAGGCTGTAACCTAACAAAATGTGGAAAAAGTCAATGGCTCTGAATACTTTCCAAAGGCACTCTATGGCGGCATATGTGTGAGACCATGGCTGCGTTTACATAGACAGCCCAATTCTGATATTTTTCCCAATTAATGACAAAATATTGAATCTGATTAGTCAAAAGACCAATTAGTTGCAAAAGATCAGAATTGGGCTGCCTGTGTAAATACGGCATTTGTATCGCTTTGAAGGATGTCAAAGGATATGTTTGATTTTGTTTTTGTCATAACTTACTGAATTAAAAGACAGGCGGGAGGGTTAGTAAAGCAACACATCAATAATACTTATATATATACTATCTATATGAATAAATATAGACAGTACTGAGTATTTTGTAGGCCTCTGTTCAATATGGTTGATATCACCTTTTTTGATTCCCCATTCTTGTTTATACTCTTCTTCTCTCACACACGGCTCATCAGGAGAAATATATATATAGCCAAGTATCCTCCTTTAGAACACCTTCAGCATAATTCTGACACTTCCGGCGCCGACAGAGATGGCTGCCTTGCTTTGCATTCCTAGGAAACATTTTTTTTATTTTTTATGTATTATTTCTGACATTGTTACCCCAAGAAATCTTAAGTTTTATTACATACAGCCGGGAGGAACTATTGAATATAAGAGCAACATCAACTTACCAACATTACGACCAGGAATACGACTTTCCCGAAGCGGATCCTCTGTTTGTTCCACCACCCAGGACAATGGATCGGATCCCAGCGACCCAAAACAACGGCGCCGCAGATGGGGCAGACGGAGAGGTCTTCTGGTCAGGCTCCGTAGATGGGCACATCGCGTACCGCTCCCGAGTATACTACTCGCCAATGTCCAGTCTCTTGACAACAAGGAAGACGAAATCCGAGCAAGGGTTGCCTTCCAGAGAGACATCAGAGATTGTAACATTCTTTGTTTCACGGAAACATGGCTCACTCGGGATACGTTATCAGAGTCGGTACAGCCACCTGGTTTCTTAGCGCATTGCGCCGACAGAAACAAACATCTCTCTGGTAAAAAGAAGGGCGAGTGTGTATGACTTATGATTAACGAGACGTGGTGTGATCATAACAACATACAGGAACTCAAGTCCTTTTGTTCACCTGACCTAGAATTCCTTACAATCAAATGCCGACCGCATTATCTACCGAGAGAATTCTCTTCGATTATAATCACAGTCGTGTATATCCCCCCCAAGGAGACACATCGATGGCCCTGAAAGAACTTCATTGAACTCTATGTAAACTGGAAACCACATATCCTGAGGCTGCATTTATGGTAGCTGGGGATTTTAACAAGGCTAATCTGAAAACAAGGCTCCCTAAATGTTATCAGCATATCGAATGCGCGACCCGGGCTGGCAAAACTCTGGATCATTGTTACTCTAACTTCCTCGACGCATACAAAGCACTCCCCCGCCCTCCTTTTGGAAAATCTGACCACTACTCCATTTTGTTTCTCCCAGCCTATAGACAGAAACTAAACAGGAAACGCCCGTGCTCAGGTCTATTCAACGCTGGTCCGACCAATCGGATTCCATTCTTCAAGATTGCTTCGATCACGTGGACTGGGATATGTTCCCCACAGTGTCGGATAATAACATTGATGAATACGCTGATTCGGTGAGCGAGTTTATTGACAAGTGCATCGGTGATGTTGTACCCACAGCGACTATTGAAACCTTCCCCAGCCAGAAACCGTGGATTGATGGCAGCATTCGCGCAAAACTGAAAGCGCGTACCACTGCTTTTAATCAGGGCAAGGCAACCGGAAACATGACCGAATACAAACAGTGTAGCTATTCCCTCCGCAAGGCAATCAAACAAGCTAAGCTACAGTATAGAGACAAAGTAGAGTCGCAATTCAACGGCTCAGACACGAGAGGTATGTGGCAGGGTCTACAGTCAATCACAAATTACAAAAAGAAAACCAGCCCCGTCACGGACCACGATGTCTTGCTCCCAGACAAACTAAACAACTTCTTCGCTTGCTTTGAGAACAATACAGTACCAAAAACTGGTAGCTCTCCTTCACTGCAGCCAACGTGAGTAAAACATTTAAACGTGTTAACCCTCGCAAGGCTGCCAGCCCAGACGGCATCCCTGGCCACGTCCTCAGAGCATGCGCAGACCAGCTGGCTGGTGTGTTTATGGACATATTCAATCAATCCTTATCCCAGTCTGCTGTTCCCACATGCTTCAGGAGGGCCACCATTGTTTCTGTCCCCAAGAAAGCTAAGGTAACTGGGCTAAATGACTATCGCCCCGTAGCACTCACTTCCGTCATCATGAAGTGCTTTGAGAGACTAGTCAAGGACCATACAACCTCCACCCTACCCGACACCCTAGACCCACTCCAATTTGCTTACCACCCCAATAGGTCCACAGACGACGCAATCGCAATCACACTGCACACTGCCCTAACCCATCTGGACAAGAGGAATACCTATGTAAGAATGCTGTTCACCGACTACAGCTCAGCATTTAACACCATAGTACCCTCCAAACACGTCATTAAGCTTGAGACCCTGGGTCTTGACCCTGCCCTGTGCAACTGGGTCCTGGACTTCCTGACGGGCGGCCCCCAGGTGGTGAGGGTAGGAAACAACATCTCCACCCCGCTGATCCTCAACACTGGGGCCCCACAAGGGTGCATGCTCAGCTCTCTCCTGTACTCCCTGTTTACCCATGACTGCGTGGCCATGCACGCCTCCAACTCAATCATCAAGTTTGCAGACAACATTACAGTGTTAGGCTTGATTAGCAACAACGATGAGACGGCCTACAGGGAGGAGGCGAGGGCCCTCGGAGTGTGGTATCAGGAAAATAACCTCACACTCAATGTCAACAAAACAAAGGAGGTTACTTCAGGAAACAGCAGAGGGAGCAGCCCCCTATCCACATCGACTGGACAGTAGTGAAGAAGGTGGAAAGTTTTAAGTTCCTTGGCGTACACATCACGGATAAACTGAAATGGTCCACCCACACAGACAGCTTGGTGAAGAAGGCGCAGCAGCGCCTCTTCAACCTCAGGAGGCTGAGGAAATTTGGCTTGTCACCAAAAACACTTTTACAGATACACAATCGAGAGCATCCTGTCGAGCTGTATCACCGCCTGGTATGGCAAATGCTCCGCCCACAACCGTAAGTCTCTCCAGAGGGTAGTGAGGTCTGCACAACGCTTCACCGGGGGCAAACTACCTGCCCTCCAGGACACCTACACCTCCCGATGTCACAGGAAGGCCAATAAGATAATCAAGGAAAACAACCACCCGAGCCACTGCCTGTTCACCCCGCTCGCAGAAGGCGAGGTCAGTACAGGTGCATCAAAGCTGGGACCGAGAGACTGAAAAACAGTTTCTATCTCAAGGCCATCAGACTGTTAACAGCCATCACTAACATTGAGTGACTGCTGCCAACATACTGACTCAAATCTCTAGCTACTTTAATAATTAAAAATTGGATGTAATAAATGTATCACTAGCCACTTTAAACAATGCTACTTTATATAATGTTTACATACCCTACATTACTCATCTCGTATGTATATACTGTACTCTAAACCATCTACTGCATCTTGCCTATGCCGTTCCGCCATCGCTCATCCATATATTTTTATGTACATATTCTTATTCATTCCTTTACACTTGTGTCTATAAGGTAGTTGTCGTGAAATTGTTAGATTACTTGTTAGATATTACTGCACAGTCGGAACTAGAGGCACAAGCATTTCGCTCCACTCACATTAACATCTGCTATTGATGTGTGTGTGACAAATGCAATTTGATTTGATTTAAGTAACAATTGATTTGATTTGATTTCGCAGGGCTCATACATTTTTGTCTGCATTTGTGCTGAATAACTTGGGCCCAAATTTTTTTTGTAAATTGAAGGGTCACTATGTGATGTATAGAGAGACACTTGCTCAAGATAATCTTCATGGTGACGGAGAGAAATAAAGGAAGTCCCAATGGACTGATGAGCCATTCATTAGTGAAAATATAAACTATCTCACGCATCCTAAACTATTACATGTTTTTAGTAATGTCATGGGTCTATGTAACATGAATTAAATGCTTGCTATGCCTGCATTCATAAAATACCTGTTAATCCTGCTGTGCTGTGAAACTCTGTAAAACATATTAATTCACAAACTGGGTTATTGAACAACCACATACATTTATTTTCAAAACAGTTGAGATGCGGTGTAAAACGCGACACACTGCAAGCATGATACTATTCAATGCATATTAAACAGATATATTTGAATTAGTATTAGTGGTATTTTTCATACAGTGCACAATGATTTTGAACAACAGAGGACATTACTTTAAATATGCAGCAACCATGATAGAGAAAACCCCACCACACGACTCTGTGGCACAAGCTGTTACAATGACACTGTCACACTCACCTACACAACGCTGAAGCACCACAGATGAGCCTGCAACACACTTTTTTCCACTGACAGCACAAGATCACCCAGCTCATCATTTTAATGGCCCCTGACACCAGGCAACAGGTAGGCAACAGCTTGGTCTCGTACAGAGACATGTATGAGAGCTGTCATGGCGGATCAGTGGGTACTACTAGAAGTATATACAGCGGTAATTTAAGAGTACATCTTGGTTTGGCTCGCACAATGTATTCCGTTAGTAACTTCCAAAGTGACGTGAGAGCTCTCAAGGCAGACCAGAAGGTACTATGCCTACTACAAGTAAAAACAGGAGTAAGAGTACATTTGGTTGGCATGCATATTGCATAATGGTTGGGTTAGAACTGAAGTTCAAAGACACCCACATTTGCTTACATTAAGTTAAGATCCTCTTGTGCCTCTCTGTACAGGATGGGATGTGAAATATGGTCCCAATTAAAACCAAACATAACTTCAAAGGTTTAGGGCATGATTCCGACCTTATCGCAAAAGTTATACGGTATTGCGCAATTTAAATGTAAAGCTAATTTCTGATTGAGCGGACATATGCAGTGTATGCAGCATTAACAGTGAATGAAGTCTCCGCAAACTAGTGAACATTGCCTTTAAAGACCCACTCCAGCCTCCCTAAAACTTAATTGATCACCTGATAGGTGGTCCAGGTGTCCTCTGGCACAAGTAGGGGGGTTGGCCTTTGGTCTTCAATTGGTTCTCTATTGTTCCTGCAAGCAGGGGGGGAGGCCGATGACATCAGAGTGCACCATCAAATTCCTTGAATTGCCAAACCCTTAAATTTCGCAATTGTGTCTAAAAACACAATTTTGATCAAAATATGTATTTATACCTGGAATATAGTTTTTTAACAGGAAAAATACAAAAATTGCTGGAGTGGGACTTTAAATTTAAATCGCCCTATACAGAGGATCTTCCACTATAAAGGTTTAATTGAGCCCTTATTTGATTATATACACTTAAGAGTGTGTATGTGTGTGTCAAAACGTATGATCTCTGGGTCCTTGTTTCTACAGTAAATTCCATTCAGGCCAGTGGTGCTGTGTTTCAGATTCAGAAACTGAAAACTTTAAGTCCTCAATGAGGCAATTCATTTTGCAGCAACACAATACATACCAACCAGGTCACCCTTGATACAAGTCCGTATTCAACGTCCATCCATATCTGAGGATGTCGGGAGATGACGTGGAAACCAGCCACTAGGGGCAACAGTGGGCGCTGTTACCTTCAAGTAGATTTGAGTTTTGCTAGGGCATTGTGGACAGGGATGGTGGAGGGGAACATCAGCCTCTGATTCCAAAGGTTGTGAGTTCAAATCCAGCAATACAAAGTTGCTTTTGAGAGGTTTTTTTTAACCCTATCCCAAACCTTAACCCTTACCATAAGCATTCAGAGTTAATGCCAAACCTTAAGATTTCAGAGTTAATGCCTAAACTTAACCCTCACCTTAAAAATGTGAAGTTAATTTCTAAACTTAACCTTAAACACGTTTGCAACAACTTTGACATTTTTAAGAAACATGGATGAACATCTAATTCTGATATGAGACTGTGAGAGCTAGTTGAGAGCTAGTTGAAATCACACATACAAAACAAATAACTACAGACAGTAACAGATATTTACAAGTGAAACTGAATAAGTGTAGTTTCCAAGAAAGATACTTCAGGAGACACCAGCCAACTATCCTCATAAGTCAATGACAGAGTATGTGTAGAATGTAATCAGTGTACGCCTTGCTACCTTATAGTGACTGTCTGCAGCTACAGAGACCACATGCTTACGACATGCGCCAATGTTTAGGGTCAGAGTTTGCCCAATGCTATTTTTATTCAACCACACAGGTGCGAGTGTGTGTTCAAGAGTTTGTCACCCTGAAGTTAATTTAGCCATTGTTCAGTAGGCTCTTTCTCTTGGTACTATTGTCATTCCTTGTCTTGGCCCAGAGCTTATCCTTAGCTCTGGGCCTTCCACTTAGGGCCTGATTACTGATGGGGGACGCATGGCACGTGCCCTGGGGCCTCGATCTCTAGGAAAACAGTTGGGCTTTCAACTTACGGTTGAGAGTTTGAATAGTACAATTCTCAAGGTGCAATTTTGAATTTAGGGACAGTTAGAAACTTACTGGAGTGGGGGTCCAAATTAGGGGAGGGTTGCAGGATTGGGGTCAATTCCCCAAATTAAATTCCAATGCAATTATCTCTCCCTATAAATTCTGTCAATTAAAGTCAAAACTCCAGCAGGGTTGGGGTCAAATTCAATTCCAATTCAATTCCCTTTCCCTATAAATGACATCAATTAACCCCTTCACGAACTAAGAGGGAATATTCCTGGTAAACCTCAAAATGTCCCCTTAATTCTGAAAAGTTTCAGGAAGCTTAGCATGCAAAATATATTAAATAACACAATAAGATGCTTTTCAAATTTAAACATACAATCATAAAGATGTAAAACATTGTCCTAAATATAACCCATCCAATTAGTGAATATCATTGATAAGTTAAAGCTGTTTAAAAGGAACAGCATTAAATAATGCCGAAAATGCTAAATACTCTATTCCATTCAGTAGTGGCTACTGTATTATTCAATATTACATTATACAGTTTTCCCCAATTTGTTTGGCACACTGTGGAACAAAGCCCAATGCTCAACAAACAAAACATGTGAGATTTAATGAGATTGGGAAACACCTAAAAAAAAAGATCATACATTTTTTTATATTCAAACAAACCCCTTTATGTAACATATCCTACAATTGAACCTTGGTCTCCGGTGGGGAAGCACACATTAGCTTGTTGCTGGGAGTGTTGCCCACATGCCCACGGCTCTGGACGATCCTCTCATTTCTAACATGAATCTTCTTTCAAACTATGCATTTAAGCACTTGACAACATTTGTAAATGTTACATATGTATGTTATTCCCATCTCCTTCTTTCATGCCATGTATCTGTCTAAATAAAGAAAAATACTAAAGGTACAGTAAAACTCCACTCTCCATAAAATGAATGAGATGTTTATTTATTCAGGAGTTAAATTAACACCCAGTTTGTAAAATAACCTGTTGGTGTTAATAACCAGAGTTGAGTGTGATTGTGTCATTTTTACTCTGTAGTAAAACACTTAGTCAAAACCATGCCCATCAAATTTCCCAGAATTAGCTTATTACCAAGCTAATTAAATGTGTTAGTAGTTGGACTTATTGCACCCGTAACTGAGATGGTTGTTCCATTTTAAATGATGTACAGTAGGTAGTCTCCCTGCTCCAAATGCTTGCAGTTATTCTAAATGCAGGTTGCGGTTGATTAAGAGTTCACATTTTTGCGTGTCAAAATGTTGTTAAAATACCAGACTGTACATTGTTGATTGCCTGTTCACTCTTTGCACAGCAAAATGATGTACAGTTGAAGTCGGAAGTTTACATACACTTAGGTTGGAGTCATCAAAACTCGTTTTTCAACAACCTTACAAATATCTTGTTAACAAACTATAGTTTTGGCAAGTCAGTTAGGGCATCTACTTTGTGCATGACACAAGTATATTGTCCAACAATTGTTTACAGACAGATCATTTCACTTATCATTCACTGTATCACAATTCCAGTGGGTCGGAAGTTTACATACACAGTTGACTGTGCCTTTAATCAGCTTGGAACATTCCAGAAAAGTATGTCTTGGCTTTAAAAGCTTCTGATAGGCTAATTGACATCATTTGAGTCAATTGGAGGTGTACCTGTGGATGTATTTCAAGGCCTACCTTCATACTCAGTGCCTTTTTGCTTGACATCACGGGAAAATCAAAAGAAATCAACCAAGACCTCAGAAAAAAATGTGTAGAACTCCACAAGCCTGTTCATCCTTGGGATACATTTCCAAATGCCTGAAGGTACCATGTTCATCTGTACCAAACAATAGTACACAAGTAAAAATAACATGGGACAACGCAGCCGTCATACCGCTCAGGAAGGAGACTCGTTCTGTCCTCTAGAGAAAAGGGCAAAGAAATCCCAGAACAGCAGTAAAGGACCTTGTGAAGATGCTGTAGGAAACAGGTACAAAAGTATCTATATGTACAGTAAAACAAGTTCAATATCGACATAATCTGAAAGGCCACTCAGCAAGGAAGAAGCCACTGCTCCAAAACAAACGTAAAAAAGCCAGACAACAGTTTGTGCACATGGGGACAAAGATTGTACTTTTTGGAGAAATGTCCTCTGGTCTGATGAAACAAAAATAGAACTGTTTGGCCATAATGACCATTGTTGTGTTTGGAGCAAGAAGGGGGAGGCTTGCAAGTCGAAGAACACCATCCCAACCATGAAGCACAGGGGTGGAAGCATCATGTTGTGGGGGTGCTTTGCTGCAGGAGGGACTGGTGCACTTCACAAAATAGATGGTATTATGAGGAAGGAAAATTATGTGGATATATTGAAGCAACATCTCAAGACATCTGTCAAGAAGTTAAAGCTTGGTCGCAAATGGGTCTTCCAAAGGGACAATGACCCCAAGCATACTTCCAAAGTTGTGGCAAAATGGCTTAAGGATAACAAGGTCAAGGTATTGGAGTGGCCATCACAAAGCCCTGACCTCAATCCTATAGAACATTTGTGGGCAGAACTGAAAAAGCATGTGTGAGCAAGGAGGCCTACAAACCTGACTCAGTTACACCAGCTCTGTCAGGAGGAATGGGCCAAAATTCACCCAACTTATTGTGGGAAGCTTGTGGAAGGCTACCGAAACGTTTGGTCCAAGTTGAACAATTTAAAGGCAATGCTACCAAATACTAATTGAGTGTATGTAAACTTCTTGCCCACTGGGAATGTGATGAAAGAAATAAAAGCTGAAATCAATCATTCTCTCTACTATTATTCTGACATTTCACATTCTTAAAATAAAGTCTTGTTCCTAACTGACCTAAGACAGGGAATTTTTACAAAGATTCAATGTCAAGAATAAACTGAGTTTAAATATATTTGTCTAAGGTGTATGTAAACTTCTGACTCCAACTGTATTGGATTTATACAACACATTTCATAAAATTTCGATGATCTTCAGGGTGATGTTTAATTCCCACTGAAATCTAGCGAAATGTCAAGTTTAGAATACGGCATCACCAACTTTATACATTTTGACAAGGTTGGGAACATATTGCTCCCAAACAACCCAAACCATATTAACTGGTTCCACCATCTCAATAACGGGTGCAAAAAAATCCAACCACTAACAGATTATAGTAGATTTAAAAAAATATTTGTTGTTTGTCTTTGCTCAGCATAATATAAATCCTTGTACATCCAAAAACACACACATATAATCAAATAATTTGAAAAATAGACCATCAAAACAGCATGCTGTGAATGATTTTGATCAGTCCCCTGACATCATTTATAATGTATTTTTCCAATTCTAAAAGTAAGCAATACAGAATGTTGCAGTGCTCAGTTGGTAGCGCATGGCTCTTGCAACATATTTGTCATTTAGCAGACACTTATATCCAGAGCAATTTACAGTAGTGAGTGCATATATTTTTGTAATGGTCCCTCGTGGGAATCAAACCCACAACCCTGGCGTTGCAAGTGCCATGCTCTACCAACAGGTACAAAAGTATCTATATCCACAGTAAAACTAATTCAATATCGACATAACCTGAAAGGCTGCTCAGCAAGGAAGAAGCCACTGCTCCAAAACAGCCATAAAAAAGCCAGACTACAGTTTGCAACTGCACATGGGGACAAACACCTAAGGGTATTCCCAATACCCGGGAACACCCTTAGGTAAAACATGTATGCGTACGTCACTGTAAGTTGCTTCTCATAAAGGTTTCTGCTAAATGGCATATGTTATAGATGTATATGTTGTAGATGCAATAATTGAGTAAACAATAAATTAGTAGAAATTCTGCCTCCATATATAATGCATCGACAAAATGACAGTTCATAGGGTAAAGAAACCAACATGTAATTTGGCTGAACTATCACTTTATTTGGACCAAAATAAAAAAAATATTTATAAAACAGTAATACTTATAATTATTTGATTTAAAACAACATCTGCATTCAATTTCAATGCTAAATGCATTAAATCCAGTAAATGGAATTTGCACAATTAGAATGTTTTATTCAAATTCCATTCCAATTATGTTTTTATTTTCCAATTCAATTCCAATTCAGGCAGTCTAAATTCCAATTCAATTCTGATTCCATTCTAAGGATGGTTTTCTTCTTCAATTCTTCTTGTTGATGCACAAGGCTACCTAGACTAGCCTACAACACCACATTGAAATGAATAATTAATTGCATAATTTTTTTCAAGTGTGCACACAATTCTACTGTATTCTGTAAATGGCATATTTAATTCCATTTCGATCAGTTGTTTTATAATAATATGCTCCCAGCAGGCCCAGTTATTCAGAAAAGCTTAACTCTGCTTCCCATCCTATTACTTGCGCACCTAATGCTTCAATATAGACAAAATATTTGTTATTTCACTTTTAAAATGTATATCATTTTATGTGTGGCATAAACACAACCAGTCACAATGTTTTAATCTGATTAGGCTACATTAAAACCTCCTGTAGTCTACCTGCGCACGTTCACCAAAATATTTTTCCAGCATCCAAACTATGCAAACAGTGGCATAGAAACCTGCTGATGGAATATTAGTTGCATATATTTTATATATTTATGAATACAGCATCAAAATGTAAACTGTGATTTCCACCTAGCTGATAATTGTCTGCAGCCAGCTTTGATCATAGTGCAGTTCTATTGAAACAGGCAGGGAGAGTTAGCTCATCTATGGTGGTCAGCAAATCCTCAATCTTTTGGGCTGCAGCTCTGGATGGAATCGACTGTGCCACAAAAGCACACTAAAGTGGAAAAGTTGATATCCATGTTGTTGTTCTTTATGGTGTGGTCGTAAACATTGTTTTAAGTTAATTCTATGAGGGAGGAGGGTGTGTATTTTTACAGTACAAGGTGAAAATGTTTGTCAATTTTGAACTGTCCCTTAAGTATTTACATGTTGAATTTAGTATTGCAAACATTTTGTAGTTCAGTAGCATCATCCTCAGCAGGTGACTGTTCACTGACAGTTTGTTTCATGGACAGTGTCTTATTTATTATTATTATTATTATTATTATTATTATTATTATTATTTTCCAATCAAAACTTACTTAGTGCCCCCAAAAGGCTAGAGCCTGCCCTGATCAGATAACATAAGGTGTAAGAGAAATTAGCTTTAAATCGGGAACATTTTCTCTCAGCCCAATGACAAAATGTACTGTATAGAATAGGAAGAAATGTGCTTTAAAACTCAAAAATCATCTCTCAGCCCCATGGCAAAATGTCTGCAATAGTAGGAAACTAGTAGCTTTAAAACGGCAACATTTTCCCTCCGCCCCATGGCAAAAAGTGTAGAATTGCAGGAAATTTGCTATAAACAGCATATTTTTCTTTCTACCCTTTGGAAAAATGTTTAGAATTGTTAGCCTGGCCTCAAAGACTAGACATAACATAGTATGTCTAAGTAAATCTGTGACACTCTAATTAGTATGATATGTTACATTTGGCATAGTTAAATAAGACATAAGGTTACTAAGCTAAAAACAAAAGGTGGGAAGTTGGTCGGGATGATGGGTGGGCATATAACACAAACATCTAGCAATGCAAAGGTTGAGTGTTCACATCATGGGCAACTATTTATTAATTTGCAACTACTTAGTACGTTAGCTAACCCTTCCCCTAACCCCTAACCCCTAGCCTAGCTTAAATTAGCCAACTAGTCACCTAGCTAACATTAGCCACAAAAGTGTTTAATTTGTGACATATCATACGAATTGCAATTCGTAATATATCATACAAAATGGGTAATGGACATCCACAAATTAATAAATTCCATACGAAACTTAACATATCATGCTATATTGAGGGAGACAGATTTACTATGTTATGTCTACCCCTGAGTCAGGTTGGAATTGCAGGAAGTTAGCTTAAAAAGAAAATCTCTCCACTGCCATGAGCGGGGCCTCCAAATTCTTCTTGCCCAGGGCCCCAGATGTGGTCAGTCCGACACTATCTCCACGCTGTGACCCCAGGGTCTGATTGGACGTCTCACTGGACCCCACCTCCACCGTGCTGACCACATGCGCAGCCTGAAACACATGCACCCGGTTCACCACCCTCTTACCCAACACACAGTCAAACACCTTCCGGAATCCCTTCCGGAAGTGTTTGGACACCAGGGCATACACTATAGGGTTGAGGCAGGAGTTAGCATAGGCCACCAGGTGAGAGAGAATACGGAGTATATAGGTGGTGTGGTTTAGCGGAAAGTGACCAAACCACATACACAGTATAACCAGGTGATGGGGAAGCCAGCAGAGGCAGAAGAGCACCGCTACGATAATAATCATCTTGGTGACTTTCCTCTTTGCTCTCCTGGACTCAGACATGTCCTTCATGGGGTCCACTGTGGTCCACAGGTAGCGGATGGTTCTGGCGTAGGTCAGGCTGAGGATGAGGACAGGGATGAGGTAGCCGAAGAAGAAGGTGCAGACGTCCATAAGGCGCCTGTCCTGGAACTGCCAGGCGGGGATGCAAACCACGGTGCCGTGCAGGTCCATCTGTCGGTAGTAGCTCAGGTACGGGCCAGAGAAGACCAGGGACAAACCCCACACCACACAGATGGACGTCAGGGCGTTACGATGGGTCCTCATCTCCCTGGAACGGAGAGGGTAGCGGATGGCCAGATACCTTGGGTGTCAACAATAGGAAGAAGAGGTGGACTCAGATAGTTGGACAGACAGGACTTAGTGATACATAATAAAATACCCAGGTATGTCCTATAAGAAAAAAGTGCCCTGTCAGATTGGTAGCATTTTCTTATGAATACATTTTTTATTTTCTCCTGTCCCGTAAAGAATTGTCCATCAAACTTGCTAACTTCTCATTTTGAATCTTGGAAAATCACCTCTCCCCGCTACTCTGCCTCCACGCAAGCGTGCACTGCAGTCGTCTGTCTGCTGCTGCACAAGCAGAAGTTACCAGCGCCTAGCTGTAGAAATGTTATAAGCAGGGTTGAAAGTAGATGTAATTTATTTCCATTACGGGACCTCCTACACAGACAAAAAATGAGGTTTCCTCAAGGCTTCTTAGAGAAGGATGTTTGTTCTATCTAGAACCATAAGGACTCAAAGAACCATTTTGAGAACCCAGTTCTCAAAGGGGTTCTTTGCTCTTTTAGTGATCATTCAAATGTAGGGGCGGTGCATTACAATATTTTGGGGCATGGTTTGCACCCAGGTCTTTTTCTGCAACCGTGAGTGAGAGTGTTATTCCAGTTTCTTTAATATGTCGTGTTGTATAATTATATTAAATAAAAAATATATTAATGCAATGTGTTGTATCATGGTTCATGAGCTGAAATAAAAGATCCCTCAAATTTTTCAGATGCGCATTAAGTTTATTTCTCTCAAGTTTTATGAACAAATTTGTTTACATCTTTGTTAGTGAGCATTTCTCCTTTGCCAAGATAATCCATCCACCTGACAGGTGCGGCATATCAAGAATCTGATTAAACAGCATGATCATTACACTGGTACACCCTGTGCTCTGGACAATAAAAGGCCACTTTAAAATATGCAGTTTTGTCACACAACACAATGTCACATATGTCTCAAGTTTTGAGGGAGTGTGCAATTGGCATGCTGACTGCAGGAATGTCCACCAGAGCTTTTGCCAGAGAATTTAATGTTAATTTCTCTACCAAAAGCCGCCTCCCAACATAATTTTAGAGAATTTGACACTACGTCCAACCGGCCTCACAACCGTAGAACACGTGTAACTACGTGGTCTGGCTTCTTCACTTGCGAGATCATCTGAGACCAGCCACACGGACAGCTGATGAACATGTGGGATTGCACAACCGAAGAATTTATGCACAAACTGTCAGAAACCGTCTCACGGAAGCTCATCTGTGTGTTCGTCATCTTCCCCAGGGTCTTGACCTGACTGCAATCCGACGTTGTAACGGACTTCAGTGGGCAAATTATCACTTGCAATTGCTGCTGACACGCTGGAGAAGTGTGCTCTTCACAAATGAATCCCGGGTTTCAACAGTACCGGGCAGACATTTGGCGTTGTGTGGCCAAGTGGTTTTCTGATTTCAATGTTGGGAGGCATAAGCTACGGACAACGTACACAATTGCATTTTATCGATGGCAATTTCAGTACACAGGATCTCGTCATGGTATCTCTAAGGCCCGTTGTCGTGCCATTCATCCGCCGCCATCACCTCATGTTTCAGCATGATAATGCACGGACCTATGTTGCAAGGATCTGTACACAATTCTTGGAAGCTGAAAATGTCCCATTCTTCCATGGCCTGCATGACATTTCAGCCATTAAGCATGCTTGGGATGCTCTGGATCGACGTGTACGACAGTGTGTTCCAGTTCCCACCAATATCCAGCAACTTCGCATAGCCATTGAAGAGTGGGACAACATTCCACAGGCCACAATCAACAGCCTGATCAATTCTATGCGAAGTGGATGTGTCGCGTTGCATGAGGCAAACCTTCGAAAAATTATCTTTATAGCACCATACAGATTCCTTTTAAAACATTATGTGCATGGTTATTTGTAGAACCTTCAAAAAAGGTATAACAACAAAAAGGTTTATGCTATGGTTACAAGCCAAATAACCCCTATTTGTTACTATTGAGAACCACTGTTTTTTTGTGTGCTTGTGTGCACTATGGACCTAATCTTAGAATTACATATAGAATCCCTTTTAATTTCATAAGATGTGTAGGCCTAGTAGAACACATGTCAATTAACTTAAGAAAAATGTATTACCTTTTAATGTGGCATAAAAACAACCAGTCACAATGTTTTCATCTGATTGCCCTGTGCAGGTTCGTCCACACACAAATTAATTCCAGCAGCCAAATTCTGCTCTGTGCATCTGCCATTTGACAAATGGAAAGAAACTGAAACCATGGACTCAGTGAGCAGTGTTGTAGTGATATTATCTCAAGCAAATTTGCGGATGTAACCGATGTGAAATGGCTAGCTAGTTAGCGGGGTTCTGAGTTTTCACATGCAACAGGGATTGCTTTTGAGCTTTATCTGCCATCCCAATGAAAACAAGTGAGAACATTTAAAAATAGATATTATGGAAAAGAGATGTATGTTTCTGAATGATGCACCCTGCTGCCTTGTTGACAAAAATGACTCTGTATAGATTACTGTCATGATTTGAGAAGGGCACTCATGCTTCTCCCTCCACGTTTTTACCAGATCACATTAACAGGCCTTTGCCCGGTTTCCCTCGGGTCAGCATAATTGAATCTGCCCAATTACTAGCTAGCACCAGACACAAATGAAAGCAGAAATCTATAAGTATCTTTGCCTTAAATCTCAAATGATATTTGCTGACACGCTGCAGTAAAGTTTTGACACTACCTAGTTATGTAAACCACACCCCTCTGAATAAGACTTCTGTGGTATATATTTTAATTAGATAAGATTTTTTTACCTTTATTAAACTAGGCAAGTCAGTTAAGAACAAATTCTTATTTAAAATGACAGCCTAGGAACAGTGGGTTAATTGCCTTGTTCAGGGGCAGAACAACATATTTTTACCTTGTCAGCTCAGGGATGGAATCTAGCAATCTTTTGGTTACTGGCCCAATGCTGTAACCACTAGGCTACCGGCCGCCCCAATAAGAATAAGGTGTTACCATTGGTGTATTCAAATTTGAGATTTTGTGATGTCACACAATGTCCTTTATAATCCCTATTTCTTTTCACTTTGAGCACCTGCCCCTCAGAAGGTCTTTGCCCTGCCCTGATTGTACCCTAAACACTGACGTTAGACTGTATTAGAGAGGAAGAAACTAAGCGAGAGGGTTTACTCTGCCCGAAATCTGTCCACAAAAACAAGACCACGAAGTGCGGTATTTTTGTATGGAGATCAACGAGAGAGTATTGAATTTGGTTAACAAAAAATTGCTGATTTGAGGCTCATCTAATCAAAGCAAACTTTACTTGTCACCTGCAGCTGTACAACGTTTTGAGAAACTGGGGACCCATGCCACATATTTTCAGTCTCCTGAGGGGGAAAAGATTTTGTCATGCCCTCGTCACTACTGTCTGGTGTGTTTGGACCATGGTAGTTCATTGGTGATGTGGACACCAACAAACTTGAAGATCTCAACCTCTCTCGACCTGCTCCACTACAGCCCCTTCGATATTAATGGGGGCTTGTTCGGCCCGTATTTTCCTGTAGTCCACCATCAGCTCCTTTGTCTTGCTCACATTGAGGGAGAGGTTGTTGTTCTGGCACCACACTGCCAGGTCTTCGACCTCCTCCCAATAGGCTGTCTCATCGTTGTCAGTGATCAGGCATATCACTGTTGTGTCATCATACTTAATGATGGTGTTGGAGTCGTGTTTGGCCATGCAGTAGTGGGTGAACAGGGAGTACAAGAGGGGACTAAGCACACACGGCTGAGGGGCCCCAGTGTTGATGATCAGCGTAGCAGACATGTTGTTGCTTACCCTTACCACCTGGGGGTGGCCCATCAATAAGTCCAGGATCCAGTAGCAGAGGGAGGTGTTTAGTCCCAGGGCCCTTTGCTTAGAGATGAGGTATGTGGGCACTGTGATGTTTTTTGAACAGCATTCTTTCATAGGTGTTCCTTTTGTCTAGGTGGGAGAGGGCAGTGTGGGTCTAGGGTATCCGGGAGGATGCTGTTGATGTGAGCCATGACCAGCCTTTCAAAGCACTTCATGGCTACCGACATGAGTGCTACGGGGCGATAATAATTTAGGCAGGTTACCTTCGCTTCCTTGGTGGTCTGCAAGAAACATGCAGGTATTACAGACTTGGTCAGGGAGAGATTGAAAATGTCAGTGAAGACACTTGCCAGTTGATCCGCGCATGCTTGGAGTACACGTCCTGGCAAGCTCTACACATCCTATACATTGGAACACAATCATCACACAAATAAACTTCAAGGAGCAGAGGGAGAAAATTAGGAGAAAAGATTGCAAACAAGTAAAGCAAGTAACAGAGACAGGGAGAGTTGAAAGCACATTCACCTACTTGAAGGAGCAGCTGAGGAGGCCTCTGTACATCGACCCAGGCCCCAACCTTACCAGAGTTAGGAACAGTAAGTTAGGAATGCCCAGTCAGTTTCGGCCCAGGTGACTCAGGTTCGCCAATGCATCGACCTGTTGGGAGGCTACAACAGCCTGTTCTTTCCATCTGCAAGACAATCAGTTTGATCTAGAATTGTTTGTAAGTAAGGTGCTAGCTAGCTAGACAAAACTTAGTTAGCTAGCTAGAAAACAGATGGGCCTAGGCTAGAAAAGGCTGCTGGAAGTTTAGCGATTAACTAGCTAGCTATATTGTGTTTTCTTTCTAAGTTGGCCAGTAGTATCACATTCAGAAAGTATGCTGCCGTTAGCCATGTGATGACTAAAAAGAAAAGCTTTTTTACAATCTGATTTATTTGTTATCTCTTCTCGAGTTAAATTCTTAGCTCGAGGTCGTAAAGTAAATTAACAATCACCTGTCAAAGCACACCACCCACCTACAGAGGGATATCAACATCTTCCAACACCACTTTTATTTAACTAGGCATGTCAGTTAAGAACAAATGTTTATTTACAATGACGACCTAACCCAGCCAAACCCTAAACCGGACGATGCTGGGCCAATTGTGTGCCGCCCTATGGGAAACCCAACCACAGCCAGTTGTGATACAGACTGGAATCGAACCAGTTGGCTGACCCTCACTTCCTACTCGTTGCCAAACCCACTGGCTCCAGGTCATCTACAATACCCTGCTAGGTAAAGTCCCCCCTTATCTCAGCTCGCTGGTCACCATAGCAGCACCCACCTGTAGCACGCGCTCCAGCAGGTATTACTCTCTGGTCACCCCCAAAACCAATTCCTCCTTTGGCCGCCTCTCCTTCCAGTTCTCTGCTGCCAATGACTGGAACAAACTACAAGAATCTCTGAAACTGGAAGCACTTATCTCCCTCACTAGCTTTAAGCACCAGCTGTCAGAGCAGCTCACAGATTACTGCACCTGTACATAGTCCATCTATAATTTAGCCCAAACAACTACCTCTTCCCCTACTGTATTTATTTTGCTCCTTTGCACCCCATTATTTCTACTTTGCACATTCTTCCACTGCAAATCTACAATTCCAGTGTTTTACTTTCTATATTGTATTTACTTCACCACCATGGCCTTCTTTTTTTGCCTTTACCTCCCTTATCTCACCTCATTTGCTCACATTGTATATGGACTTATTTTTCTATTGTATTATTGACTGCATGTTTGTTTTACTCCATGTGTAACTCTGTAGTTGTGTGTCGAACTGCTTTGCTTTATCTTGGCCAGGTCACAATTGTAAATGAGAACTTGTTCTCAACTTGCCTACCTGGTTAAATAAAGGTGAAATAAAATAAAATAAACAGGGTCTGTAGTGACACCTCTAGCACTGAGATGCAGTGCCTCAGACCACTGTGCCACTCGGGAGCCCTGAGTGCTTCATCCAGCTTGTTCCTCTGTCCTCAGCTGAAGATTCCAAATGTGATTTTCTACAATTTTTTCTTTCTTCTAATATTCCCCGATTCATGACGTTCCCGATTTCAACCAATCCAATCTCATTGTTTCAAATGTGAAATAGTATACGTCATTAGCGTTGGATGCGCATGCTTCAAAACATTTTTATTTTTTTTGTATTTTGGAGAAATTACAAGTGGTGCTGGTGAGTAACAAAATAATATTAAATCATGCCACTAAACCAGTCAAGAGTTTCAGCGTTGATGAACAAAGGTTTAGCGTTAGCAAGCTCACTAACGTTAGCTGCACTGAAGCCCCTGACCAGAGCTAGATTCGCACCTGCTCTTGAGCTACAAACACCAAACCGATGTTGAAATGTGTAGACCGAATCAACTTTGTTTGTCAAAAGATTGTTGGTATTATTAATACTTTTTGAAACATTTTAATTTGACATAAAAAGTGTATAAATGTGCAGTAAGGGCTACCTAAAGTACAGGCGATGACACTTCTAGGGTCTTACACATGTGTAAGTGCAACAAAGCACATGGCTACTTAGTTATATATAGATTTATATTTCAATGGGTGCTCTATCTCATTGCCTCCCTCCTGATTTCTACATGTTTAGCAAAATAGGGGTTAGGGTATCCATGGCGGAAGTGCCTGGCCCATAGTGCACTACTTTTGACCAGAGCCCTATGTAGTGAATAGGGTCCCATTTGTTTGATTTGATTAGGCACCTTTGAAGAGCTGAAATGTATACATACCAGCAGAGGGCAGCAACACTATAGTGAATACAACCCATGTTTTGTGAATGCCTCTGCAGTCTGTACTGACACATTAGCTTCATCCCAAATGGCACCCTATTGCCTAAATGGGCCCTGTACAAAATAAGTGCACTATATAGGAAATAGGGTGGAATGTGGGGTATCTGCTGCTCATTGGTGGGTCTTCTGGGAATACCTCAGGATCATCCACAGGTGGAGCTGGGTTGTCCAGAGCCCACCATCTGTCTTTATATGTTTAGAAACAAGATGGTAATGTAGGCAACTGGTTTTGGAAAGGCTAAAATGCATAGTCTGCTTTAACACTGTCATGGAAAAGTCCATTGTGCTTCAGGTGTGTTGTATCTTATGTGTCAATATTGCCACTTGTGAAAATGACCATAGATGTGGGCTCCACTGAAACACTTAGTATGGCTTGTGATTGAGACCAGAGAATCAATTGTATTTAAGTGTGTGTGTATGTATATCTGTGTTGGTTTGTGTGTGTATATGGTTTGATTATGTTGCCTGATTAAAACCTCTGTTGTTTTTTGTGTGACTGTGGACAAATGCAATGGCAACAGACTTGAGTTTTCCAGCAATCTTCTCTTTTCCACAGGTCAGAAACATAAAGTCAATGAGAGAGAACTGCCCTGCACTTTCATCCCAATGTCTGGATTCTGGGATCCCCTGGAAGTGATCAATGTAAGAGGTATGATAATGAGTAGTACGATTAGCATCACCTGAGGGGCACTGGCAGTTTTGTACACACACACACACACATGCACATACACACGCACCCAGCCAGCCAGCACGTCACCTCTCTCTACACACCCCCTGTTGAAGTCAACAGTCAACCGCCCACTGTTGGGTCGGATGGCATCTGGTTTTCAGGGGAAATGGAAAGTGAGCCTGTGACACAACTTCCGCTTTTGGACGTTAATATGGTGACACTCCATCTTAACTCCTCCACATTTACTGGATTGGTTGAACAGTGCAGAAGAGAACCTCTCCCAACAGTTTTTTCCCCCCTAATCAGGACCAGAAATAAAGAAACACTGCTCAGTAGTTTCTTTTATGCCTGCTACGTTAGGTTAACAATCAACACACCTCTGGGAGACTTCAGGAAAGCTGCAACTGCACTGCCTTGATTTAGGCCCAATTACAGTGTCAGCAGTGTGGTGCCAGGACAACAACCTCTCCATCAATGTCATCATGACCAATAATCTGATCATAGACTATAGTAAACAGAGGGCCAAGCACACCCTCTTCTACATCGACAGGGCTGTAGTGGAGCAAGTAAAGAGATTCAAGTTCCCCGGTGTCCACATCACTAAGGAGTTAACATGGTCCAAACACACCAACACAGTCGTGAAGAAGGCACAATAATGCCTCTGTTCTATGTGGTACCATATTGATAATAACACTTATACAACACAAAAATAACACCTATATCATTTTTACAATATAATATGGCTGACACAGTAAAAAGTAAATTATGAAAGGTTGTTTATAGAACAATTCTTCATAAAGGTGTTATAAAGAACCAAAGAAAAGGGTTCTATATTGGCCCAAAAAGGGTTATAACCACAGCGGAATCCTTTTTTTGGTGCTAAATAGAACCTTTTTCATTTTGAACCTTATGAGCATGGTTCTTTATGGAACCTTCAAAAAAGGGTTCTATAGAGCACCAATAAGGGTTCCTCTATAATTACAAGCCAGGTAACTCCAATCTAGTACTATTTTAAACCATTTTGTGTGTGTGTGTGAGGAGCTTGGAATAAGGGTAGTTAATGAACAAAAAGTCCTGTCGTGCGAGTGAGCCTTTCCAGGTCTTGAAGACGTGTGCAGGTGTGCATCAACATCACAACCATGGATGAGATGCAGTGGTGTGGTGTAGATCTTGGGAGTGGGGTGCTTTGCTGCCATATCCGTGCAAGCAAGCATTTGTATAACATAGTAAGTGCCTGCCAAGCACCACCCCAATCCCCCCATAACCCCCTCCTCCCACACCCTCAGGCCATGGCATCCCGAGTTCAAAGGACAGACAGACTGGAAATGGAGCTCCAATCACCTTGATTGGGGAGAAAATGGTTTCTTGTCTGAGCAATGTGCAGCTGTTCAGACGGAGGGACGGAGAGGGTCTTCTGATGGTAACCTGTAGCCAAATCACTTTGGGATAGGAGCAGGAGCACTAAAGCCTTGTTCACATTGGCAGTTTGAAGTGACTCAAATCCAATTTTTGGGGCATATCCAATTCGAATCTGTACTTTCTCCTGCAGTCTGAACAGCCAAAAATCACATGTCGGATATTTGAAGCCACATTTCAAACCAGCTTCGTAGGTGGCTTGAAATCAGATACAAATATGTTTATTGGCCAGGCGACTTGTGTTTGAACACAAGTCACCCTTAAGTGTTTTTTTATTGCACTCAAGTGGTTTTTAGACTGTTATTTGGCATATCTTGTTGCCTGCTACTCAGTTGACAGGTAGACAATAACAGGTGGCAGCTAACTAGCTTGTTAATTATTTATAAACAAATTAGTGAATGTGCTAGAAACCTAAACAGCTACATACAGTAGCTAGTTGGCTGTTGTGGTTAGCCAGAAAGGACTTGTTTTGAAAATAAGATCATCTTATCCTTTGAGGCTTGAAAGTATTTCTTACACTATGATTTTGAACATTCAAAACAACTGGGAAACGTCCACGGCAGGCATTGTTGACCTTAGCTTGTGGCAAAAGTGATAGGAAGCACAATATCCACAACCAATCAGCCTACACCACTGCGCACTCACCTGTTGTTACTATGACAACTAGCATGGCCATGTCAGCAAATGACTGCTGTCTGAACACACACACACATCTGATTTGGTCACTTGTAACTTGCTGTTTGGACAGTCAATATTCCAACACGGATTTGAAAAACAAAACTGATTTGAGCATTGTGGTCTGCAGTGTAAACAAGGCTTAACTGTTGATCACATAATACTATCAGAGATGGGTCAAATATACATCAAAGTGTATCTTGTTACAAATACAACATCCTTTATTTTTTAAATGTTTTATTTTTTATTTCACCTTTATTTAACTAGGCAAGTCAGTTAAGAACAAATACTTATTTACAATGACGGCCTACCAAAAGGCAAAAGACCTCCTGTGGGGACAAGGGCTGGGATAAAAAAAAAATCTCTCTATACAGTGCCTTGCGAAAGTATTCGGCCCCCTTGAACTTTGCGACCTTTTGCCACATTTCAGGCTTCAAACATAAAGATATAAAACTGTATTTTTTTGTGAAGAATCAACAACAAGTGGGACACAATCATGAAGTGGAACGACATTTATTGGATATTTCAAACTTTTTTAACAAATCAAAAACTGAAAAATTGGGCGTGCAAAATTATTCAGCCCCTTTACTTTCAGTGCAGCAAACTCTCTCCAGAAGTTCAGTGAGGATCTCTGAATGATCCAATGTTGACCTAAATGACTAATGATGATAAATACAATCCACCTGTGTGTAATCAAGTCTCCGTATAAATGCACCTGCACTGTGATAGTCTCAGAGGTCCGTTAAAAGCGCAGAGAGCATCATGAAGAACAAGGAACACACCAGGCAGGTCCGAGATACTGTTGTGAAGAAGTTTAAAGCCGGATTTGGATACAAAAAGATTTCCCAAGCTTTAAACATCCCAAGGAGCACTGTGCAAGCGATAATATTGAAATGGAAGGAGTATCAGACCACTGCAAATCTACCAAGACCTGGCTGTCCCTCTAAGTCCCTTCAGCTCATACAAGGAGAAGACTGATCAGAGATGCAGCCAAGAGGCCCATGATCACTCTGGATGAACTGCAGAGATCTACAGCTGAGGTGGGAGACTCTGTCCATAGGACAACAATCAGTCGTGTATTGCACAAATCTGGCCTTTATGTAAGAGTGGCAAGAAGAAAGCCATTTCTTAAAGATATCCATAAAAAGTGTTGTTTAAAGTTTGCCACAAGCCACCTGGGAGACACACCAAACATGTGGAAGAAGGTGCTCTGGTCAGATGAAACCAAAATTGAACTTTTTGGCAACAATGCAAAACGTTATGTTTGGCGTAAAAGCAACACAGCTGAACACACCATCCCCACTGTCAAACATGGTGGTGGCAGCATCATGGTTTGGGCCTGCTTTTCTTCAGCAGGGACAGGGAAGATGGTTAAAATTGATGGGAAGATGGATGGAGCCAAATACAGGACCATTCTGGAAGAAAACCTGATGGAGTCTGCAAAAGACCTGAGACTGGGACGGAGATTTGTCTTCCAACAAGACAATGATCCAAAACATAAAGCAAAATCTACAATGGAATGGTTCAAAAATAAACATATCCAGGTGTTAGAATGGCCAAGTCAAAGTCCAGACCTGAATCCAATCGAGAATCTGTGGAAAGAACTGAAAACTGCTGTTCACAAATGCTCTCCATCCAACCTCACTGAGCTCGAGCTGTTTTGCAAGGAGGAATGGGAAAAAATGTCAGTCTCTCGATGTGCAAAACTGATAGAGACATACCCCAAGCGACTTACAGCTGTAATCGCAGCAAAAGGTGGCGCTACAAAGTATTAACTTAAGGGGGCTGAATCATTTTGCACGCCCAATTTTTCAGTTTTTGATTTGTTAAAAAAGTTTGAAATATCCAATAAATGTCGTTCCACTTCATAATTGTGTCCCACTAGTTGTTGATTCTTCACACAAAAATACAGTTTTATATCTTTATGTTTGAAGCCTGAAATGTGGGAAAAGGTCGCAAAGTTCAAGGGGGCCGAATACTTTCGCAAGGCACTGTGCATGCATGGTATTACGTGGCTTTGGATATAAGTATTTGCAAAATGGAATATAGCCTGTGCATTACAGAGCTGGATGTACTCCCGAGGTGTGCAGCGGTCTAAAGCACTGCATCTCAGTGCAAGAGGTGTCACTGTAGTCCCTGGTTTGAATCCAGGCTGCATCACTTCTGGCCGTTATTGGGAGGGCGGTGCACATTTGGCCCAGTGTCGTCCATGTTTGGGGGTAGGTCGTCATTGTAAATTAAAATTTGTTCTTAATTAACTTCTTTGGGATCGGTGTCCACCGGACGGTTGAGCTAACGTAGGCTAATGCGTTTAGCATGAGGTTGTAAGTAACAAGAACATTTCCCAGGACATGGACATATCTGATTTTGGCAGAAATCTTAGTCTTGTTAATCTAACTGCACTGTCCAATTTACAGTAGCTATTACAGTGAAATAATACCATGTTATTGTTTGAGGAGAGTGCACAGTTTTGAACATGACAAGTTATTAGTAAACAAATTAGGCACATTTGGGCAGTCTTGAGAGAACCATTTTTATATAAATGCAATGGTTCATTGGATCAGTCTAAAATTCAAATGGTACCAAGAATATGCACATCCTTGCTTCATGGCCTGAGTTACATGCAGTTAGATTAAATAAAAACATTAACAGGAGTGTTTCTGTGGTGTGGGATTCACCAGTAGTATGGCTACTGTGGGGCACAGGCCTCACTGCTCTCTTAGCTGCTGTTCCTTTTTATGAGTCTCCACTGCTGCTTTATTCCTCATCTGGATCTCTGTCTAATCTTGTTATGTTGTTACAGTGTGTCAGTCAGTCGGTGTGTGTGTGTGTTCTGCACATGTTAAAGTAGGCCTAGGAACAGTAATATAAGGGCACAAGGCGAGACCCAAATGCAGACACAGGAGGCAGATGGTAGAGCTCCGATATTTATTATAGGAAAGGGAGTAGGCAAAGGCAGGTCGGGGACAGGCGAGAGTTCATAAACCAGGTCAGAGTCCAAACAGTACCAGAAGATAGGCAGTCTCAAGGTCAGGCCAGGCAGGGATCAGAAACCAGACCCAAGTCCAAAACAGTACAAGGGGATAGGCAGACTGGTGGTCAGGCAGGCGGGCTCGGAGCCAGGACAGGCAAGGGTCGAAACGAGGAGGACTAGAAACAGAGATTGGGGAAAAATAGGTGCAAGGAAAATTGCTGGTTGACTTCGCAAACAAGACGAACTGGCACAGAGAGACAGGAAACACAGGGATATATACACCAGGGATAATAAGAGACACCTGGGGGGGTGTAGACAATTGCAAGGACAGGTGAACCAGATCAGGGTGTGATAAGTGAATTACCTCTTTATTGACTTATGATTGAGTAGTACTGGTGAGAATGGATAAGGGAGACAGTCAGACTGATCTAACATCTGGTGACATTGAACAGGAGTCCTGTTCATTTTTACCTCTGCTCTTGGAGTTCAAGCCTAAATATTCAGTTGGTGGGAAATATTCATAATGGATTTCAAAAATAATTTCCCAAGATGACAAATAAAGTTGCATTGAATTTGACTTGTATCATATAATGTGAGCAGCCCTTCCTTTACCTAGCACAGTGACACACTTGAAGTATTGACTGTGAGTAGTAGTAGCCTAGCTCTAGAGCCTACAGCAGTAGCCTAGAACTAGAAGTCATGGAGAGGCTGTACGTGTGAAGGGGAAAATGTGACATCATGAAGCATTCCATAAGGCAGGACAGAACGTTTGTGGTCTGATGTGTTTTTCAGTAGTTACGGAAGCCTGACTCGCGTGTGCCGCCTCCTTCGCTCTGTAAATCTGTGTTTGATGATTTTCATATTCTGTTTCACTGTTTTGTTTTAGGGGAGACTTCTGGTGATATTGTTATTTGGCTTCATTTCCAACCATGCCAGATCTTACAGTTTTCGCATGACAAAAGTCTGCAGCACAGCCTTTCCGGAACAGGCCGAGCAGGCTCGGCCAATAGGTCCTTGAGTTTCCACCGCATAACAACAATGTTTCATTTTGTCTAATCGGGGGTATTTAGGCTAAGTAAACTATCACTCTTCGGGATTTCATCTGCAGCCCATGGCCCAGTCATGCAGGCCTCTTATTCAAACCATTTGTGTGCGGTCAGGAGTGAGGGGCGGAGGGTTAAGGGGACGCAGGGGGGCAGGTAGTTGAGAGGAGATAGTGGGGGGACTGGATAGCCCTGGGAGAAAGTCTGGGAAGGGGAGTGTGAGAGGTATTGGCAAGGAGAACTAAACCACATGCAGCAGCTTGCGTGATTGTGATTTCTTCTTCTGCCCCCCCACAACTTCCTGAAGCACCTGCACGCACACAGCCACTTATCCCCTCTGTATGTTCATTAGGGCATACAGTGGAAAACTAAAAATGTTGTTTCTTGTTGGACAGTCTTTGTAGATCCACCCTGTTTCAGTCTTTTTTCTTCCATTTGGTGACTATGATGAATGTGATCTTGGTTTGGTCATCTGAGCATGCCAGACAGACAGATACTGAAGTCAGTCCTGAACCGTTCATTTGAGCAATATGAAATCTGATGGTGTGCAAACAACCACTACATTCACCCACACTACCTTTTATTGGTGAGGTCATGCCACTACCCCTTACCTACCCCAGGCTGTCTCCTCCATCCCCTTTTCTTTCTCCCGCATCGATTTAGGATCAAAAATAGTCTCATAAAAAGCCTTGAGAAGGACGTCTAAGCCAAAAGCCAGATCCAGCCAGCAAGTTTTTAATGGTACTGGTTTATAATGAAACACTCCTTGAGCCGTTCTCCCAAAGCGCTGACGTTATCCGCTGGACACACGCGCATATTAAAAGTGCACGCTTTTTATAACGTGTGTGACTATCAGAGAGAGGGTGGGAGGGGGGGGGGGGGGGGGGGGGGGGGGGGGGGGGGGGGAGTGGAGGGGGAGGGGAGAGAGTGTGGGGGGAGTGGAAGGGGAGGACGGGGAATGGAGGGGGAGGGAGGGTAGTGGAGAGGGGAGGGAAGGGCGTTGATGGCGTGGATGGGAGAGAGGGCAGGGAGTGGAGGGCAGTGAGGGGTGTTGAGGCTGGTTGGGAAGATGTAGAGAGAGAAATCACTCCAAAATAAACCCCTGTTACCAATGTCTTTATCTGCCTTGGTTACTGCTGTGTAGATTTTGTCGCAGGTTTAATTTTTTTTTTTAAATATCACGTTTTAGTGGATGAGTACGAGGCTTCACTCTCTGACTCTGACTGCTGTTGTAAAGAGCAGATGTTTTGAGGTCATTGCTTCATTTCGATCAGCCGTTCTCTCGGCTGGTGTTGACACTTGTGGGCTGCAGTCATACTTAATGAGGGAGTCATGATGTGTTGTGGTGCCATTGCCATTCATGCTTTGGCCTACGTCCACACAATACAAACTGTTTGGTGATTAAATAATGCATTCTGTTTCTGCTCTGACAGGTTAAGTCCACACTCTGATGACCCATTATTCAATTAACTATAACTAGAATTAGTATTAGTCAATCTACACCTCTTCAAAATGGGAAGCTTGGATGTGAGCTAAGTTTTGAGTCAATGACTGTGAGGACTGAGCCCCAGGTTGGACAAGTTTATCCTCCAGAAATTGAGTATCTTCCAAGCGACTAAGTTATTTATGGATTCATACTTGGGTGGGGTTTAGCGTGCGTGGGCTGATGAACCCCCTAAGAACCCACTCCATTTAAGCATTCAAGCAAGCCTATTTTTTTTTTAGCAGTGTATTCTATTCATTATGTTATGCATTAATGTGAATACATATTTCTGTCCCTTGCCACCACTATAGCCTCCACCGGCATGGTCCCAGTCCACACACTTAAATTATTTCTACAGATTGGAGGTCTAAAATATTATTTTGTGTGGCCGCCGCCGGCCCGGCCTGGACGCATGATCACTCTGCCGGGTCTGGTTGCCATGCTCAATCTTTCATCCATGGGGCTGTGTGAGTGTGCATGTGTGGGCGGTGTGTCTGTCTGTGTGTGTGTGTTTCTCTGTGTCTCAGCGTGTCTCTGTCTGTCTGCATCTGAGCGCGTGTCTGTGTGTGTGTCTCTGTCTGTCTATTTGTTTGTGTGGGTGGGTGCGTGTGTGTGTCTGTATGTGTGCGTGTGTGTGTGCTTTTGTTTGCGTCTGTGACTCCTCTCTCACCCAGGTTGCTTCACTTTAAACCCTTGAACACTGCTGCCTGTCCAGGGTGGACACAACAACCGTGTGATGTCATTTCCTCCTCGGGGGGCATCTGCTCGAGTCCTCATGGTAGCAGCGGTAACAGGTGGGCTCAGCTTCAGAGGTTCCAGCAGTGTAGCAGGCACCAGGCAGTGTGGTCCCTGGACCCTGGGTGAGCGAGACCTTAGCTGTTCACTGTCTGCTAATGAAGCAGGCCTGTTAATGGAAATAATGTGTGAAAGGACGAGAGCTTTAGGAATTATGTGTAAGATATGGAAAGAATGTTATTTTTACTTGAACCCTCAGATTCTGGAATCTGAGACTCTCAAACCAAAGTGCTTTAATATCGGAACAGAGTTTAAGTTTTAATTGAAAAATTCACCCTACGTGGTGGCACAGTATACAGTTCAGTTACTATAATTCTTGTCTTCAATATCCAAAGCAGCAAAAGGTTCAATAGAGTTCAGCCCAGCTCGGCTGGAGAGACGATTACCAGAAGCAGAGTAACAACAATCACTGGTCAAATCTCAAATGGCATCCTATTACCTATATAGTACACTACTTTTGTAGTAGAGTCCTATGGGTCCTGGTCAAAAGTAGTGCACTATATGGTAAATAGGATGCCATTTGGGACACACTGCTATAAGCTTTCTTTCCTGTAGCTGCGTGTAGACTGTACGACATCCTCCTCACGTAACCTAACCACAGAACCTGTAGAGCATCAATAAAACTCAGCCTTTCCTCTCTCTCTCTCTCTCTCTCTCTCTCTCTCTCTCTCTCTCTTCTCCTTCACTCTTCACTCTTCCCTTTCTTTCTCTTTTTGTCTAACGTCAGAGCTGCAAGCACTGAACCACGTCTATCAGCAGTCAGTAAAGTGGATTACTATACACTGAGTGTACAGAACATTAGGAACACCTTCCTAATATTGAGATGCACCCCTCCCTTTTGCCCTCAGAACAGCCTCAATTCGTCCGGGCATGGACTTTACAAGATGTCGAAAAGCGTTCCACAGCGATGCTGGCCCATGTTGACTACAATGCTTCCCACAGTTGTGTCAAGTTGGCTGGATGTCCTTTGGGTGTTTGACCATTCTTCATGCTCAAAGGAAACTGTTGAGTGTGTAAAATCCAGCAGCATTGCAGTTCTTGACAAACCAGTGTGCCTGGCACCTACTTCCATACCCCGTTCAAAAGTACTTGAATATTTAGTTTTTCCTATTCACCCTCTGAATGGCACACATACACAATCTCAGTCTCAATTGTCTCAAGGCTTAAACATCCTTCTTTAGCCTGTCTCCTCCCCTTCATCTACACTGATTCAAGTGGATTTAACAAGTGACACCAATAAGGGATCATAGCTTTCACCTGGATTCACCTGATCATTCTGCATCATGGAAAAAGCAAGCGTTCTTAATGTTTTGTGTACCTCTCTCACCATCTCATCATTATCATCATCCCATCTTCTACTATTCAGTGAAGTGTTACAGTTCACCAGGACTTCTTGATATGGATACACATGATATTTGCTGTCTCATGCTTCCGTGTCCATGTGACTGATATTGGCTGAGTTTTGCGTAATACCAAAAAAGGTTTAATGCACTTTGTTACACGTTAGTAATTTAGGCAACGCTCTTATCCAGAGCAATTAGGGTTAAGTGCCTTGCTCAAGGATACATCGACAGATTTCTCACCTAGTCAGCTCAGGAATTCAAACCAGCAACTTTTTGGTTACTGGCCCAACTCTCTTAACCAATAGGCTACCTGCTTCTACCCGCCATGTTGTGCTCTTGTAAGCCTAAGACATCTTAATTATCTCCTTGGGGATCAATAAAGTTATATATATCCCCAATCAGACACACATTTGTAGACTCATGAACACTTCTAGTTTATTAAAACATGGCATTCTACATTGCTTCTCTCCCTCTTTACCAATTACTGAAACATATAAAGTGGAATTGTTGTTGGCTGTCTTTCCTGTAGGCCTGTGTCTCACTAATGGGTCTAGAGGAAATAATATACTGTATTTATCAAATCACTTATTAAAACATAATGGAAATCTGTGTTTTAAAGCTGTCTCAACCATAATCTTCCCTGAGAGAGGAAAACAATAAAACAGAATAAAATAGAAAGTGTTTTCACAATTATAATTCTGCATCGCTTAGCCTATACACGACTAACCAACACTAACATCACACACACATCCCCCCCCCCCCCCCCCCCCCCCCACATTTAGACCCATATGAACTGAGCTGATAGGTTACACAAGGGAAAATGGAACGAACCAAGGTGAGTTAAACCACAGGGGAGTCACAGATACATTCAACGTAATGATCCTGGGAGTCAGTTCTATGTTTATCTATTTCTTCCTGTTACTGCATCATTACTGTCCCCTCTTAGGGAGAGTTCCATTGTGGAGGTGTCCATCGCACTTTGACAGGAATACTGCATTAGTAACTTACTGAAGGTTATACTCCCCTGCCACTTGATAGGCCTACATGCATGCCCTGTCCTAGGAGAGTAATAGGGTGCAATTTGGGAGACAGTCCCAGTCCCACCATCACCCCGAAGGCAGCCGGCTGATTTTCCAGCAAGGTTTTAATGAGAATCGCAGACAGGAGGAGAGGAAACGTAGAGTGTATTTATAGAACCGGGAGGAATGCAACCCCCTAATTATTCTTGTCTATCTACCTCCCCACAGGATAACCTGCTGCTCACCATTTACTTCCTCTGTATGTCCCAAATGGCACCCTATTCCCTGTATAGTGCATTACGTTTGACGAGGGCCCGAAACAATTGCACTATATAGGGAAAAGGGTGCCATTTGGGACGCAACCCTGTTTTTCAACACTGACTTGGTGGAGGAGGGAAAAGTCGTGACAGAAACCGGAAGCAGGCCAAAGAGAAGGACAATATAAAAGTGTGTGTAAATACCAGACTGAGGTTAGTGGGGAACTTTTGGAAAGTCAGAAAGTGTTAGTAAAGAAAATGCAATGCAAGCATCTGATATACATTTAAAAAAAATATAAATAAATGTAACCTTTATTTAACTAGGCATGTCAGTTAAATAAAGGCATGTCAGTTAAGAACAAATTCTTATTTACAATGACTGCCTACCCTGGCCAAACCCGAACGACGCTGGGCCAATTGTGCGTCGCCCTATGGGACTCCCAATCACAGCCGGATGTGATGCAACCTCAATGCGAACATAAAAGTGTCATATTACTGTAGCGCTACATGATTCAGTGATACTTCAGGTGCTTTCTACATATCCTGTGTATTTAAGTTTGGACAGAAAGGAGGTCTCGGGCCTCTACTCACCACTGCTTCCCCCTACAACTCTATTTCTATGGCTTCACCACTCCTTCTGTTGTCAACATCACCAGACCTGAGTTCAAATAGTATTTGAAGTCTTTCAAATACGTTGTGTTTTCTCTAGCCTGCCTGATGGATAGGGGTTTGCACTTCTGCAACTTTTAATTTGGTTCCATTCTACCAGACAAGCTCAATCAAGCCCAACTAAAATATTTGAAATGATATCAAATTGTATTTGAACCCAGGTCTTACTTTCACCACCGGCTGTTTCACCACTTCTTCCATGTTCAGCATGACGCCTGAATAGTTTATTTGATTCAGAGTCTCCTGGAGGTTCTACGGGTACACATCCCAAACGAACTTCCCGTGGAGATGAATTAAGCATCCTTACCCAAATCCTGCGCTGCCCCTTGTACTCTAAGGAAAATTATGAAGCATGATTATGAGCTAATCACCTTAATGAAAGGCACAATGTTTCCTTGGCAGCTCTAAATCAGTTGCAGGGTTGTTAGTAGTTGTCCCATGTTTGTTCTCTGTTGTCGCTAAAACACTCTTGTCCCCTTATTGTGAAAAGGGAAAGGGGGATACCTAGTCAATTGTAGAACTGAATGCATTCAACTGAAATGTGTCTTCCGCATTTAACCCAACCCCTCTGTGTAGGCTGTCTGTGTGGGTCTGTGTGTGTGCTCGAGTGTGTGTGTGTTTGTGTTTTGTTGTTGTTGTCACTAAAACACTCACCTCACTGCCAGATGCGTGTAGAGACCTTTTAGAATTAGATACACTCCAGGTATAATGTACATCTCACAGACTTTGTGTTTTTTGTGGACACTTTAGGTACTGTAAATTGGCTTGGTTTAGGCCAGCCATACCACCTGTCTTCTAAAACAAAGCAAAGTCGACCTAGTACATCAGAGGAGATGAGCAGCATGGAAAGTTAGTGTAATCTTCTCCCCTCCAACCACACACACACAATAACACAAGAGCATGTGCTGTCAACCGTTATGTCACTTTGCATGCAACGGAGCACTGAAATCTGTGGTGTAAAAGGTCCAAACATCAGAGCAAGCTCACAGTTTGTTTGCATTTCTCCATAATGAGGTACGATGACAGATTGACCTATTGAGGGAGGAAAAAACACAGGATGTGTCCCAAATGGCACCCAATTCCCTATATAGTGCACTACTTTTGTAGTAGAGCCCTATGGGCCCTGGATGCACACCCTATTGAGGAACAGAGCACACATGCAACTTTAAATAGATGGTAGATGGTCCATTTATTCATACATAGTAGAGTATCTGGATACCTAAATTAAAGATTGTTATTATAACAGTAGTCCTATTCCCCAGGCTATAGTCTAGCGTTTGGTCCAGACCTGGGTTCAAACACTATTTGGACTATTTCAAATACTTTAGCTTTGCCTGATTGAACTTGCCTCTTGCAATGGAACCAATAGACATGTCCCAAATGTTGCAAACCCTGCCCATCCGGCACTATCCTTACAGAAAACCACATGATTTCACATGTGGAAAACCACATGATTTTACGTGTGACATTTCCACGTCTTGCACACAACAGTCTGTTGGAACAATCTGGTCTCATAGCATTTTGTATTATTCTGTACGCAAATCCAGATTAGAGATGATATAACCCCTCCTGTCTCAGCCTCCAGTAT
This sequence comes from Oncorhynchus mykiss, assembly GCF_013265735.2. NCBI lineage: Eukaryota > Metazoa > Chordata > Actinopteri > Salmoniformes > Salmonidae > Oncorhynchus > Oncorhynchus mykiss. The sequence continues at coordinate 43,189,496 of NC_048587.1, read as the reverse complement.
TTATGCTGCAGTCGTTTATGTGTCGGGGGGCTAGGGTCAGTTTGTTATATCTGGAGTACTTCTCCTGTCCTATTCGGTGTCCTGTGTGAATTTAAGTGTGCTCTCTCTAATTCTCTCTTTCTCTCTTTCTTTCTCTCTCTCGGAGGACCTGAGCCCTAGGACCATGCCTCAGGACTACCTGACATGATGACTCCTTGCTGTACCCAGTCCACCTGGCTGTGCTGCTGCTCCAGTTTCAACTGTTCTGCCTTATTATTATTGGACCATGCTGGTCATTTATGAACATTTTAACATCTTGGCCATGTTCTGTTATAATCTCCACCCGGCACATCCAGAAGGGGACTGGCCACCCCACATAGCCTTCCTCTCTAGGTTTCTTCCTAGGTTTTGGCCTTTCTAGGGAGTTTTTCATAGCCACCGTGCTTCTACACCTGCATTGCTTGCTGTTTTAGGCTGGGTTTCCGTACAGCACTTTGAGATATCAGCTGATGTACGAAGTGCTATATAAATACATTTGATTTGATAACATTTCATTGGGTAGGTATTAATTTGTGGATGTCCATCACCAATTTCGTATTATATGTTATGATCATCAAGTACAACAACCACCCGAGCCACTGCCTGTTCACCCCGCTATCATCCAGAAGGCAAGGTCAGTACAGGTGCATCAAAGCAGGGACCGAGAGACTGAAAAACAGCTTCTATCTCAAGGCCATCAGACTGTTAAACAGACACCACTAACATTGAGTGGCTGCTGCCAACATACTGACTCAACTCCAGCTCACTTCAATGATGGAAATTGATGTAAAAAATGTATCACTAGCCACTTTAAACAATGCCACTTAAAATAATGTTTACATACCCTACATTACTCATTTCATATGTATATACTGTACTCTATATCATCTACTGCATCTTGCCATCTTTATGTAATACATGTATCACTTGCCACTTTAAACTATGCCACTTAATATAATGTTTACATACCCTACATTACTCATCTCATATGTAAATACTGTACTCGATACCATCTACTGCATCTTGCCTATGCCGTTCTGTACCATCACTCATTCATATATCTTTATATACAGTGCCTTGCGAAAGTATTCGGCCCCCTTGAACTTTGCGACCTTTTGCCACATTTCAGGCTTCAAACATAAAGATATAAAACTGTATTTTTTTGTGAAGAATCAAGAACAAGTGGGACACAATCATGAAGTGGAACGACATTTATTGGATATTTCAAACTTTTTTAACAAATCAAAAACTGAACAATTGGACGTGCAAAATTATTCAGCCCCTTTACTTTCAGTGCAGCAAACTCTCTCCAGAAGTTCAGTGAGGATCTCTGAATGATCCAATGTTGACCTAAATGACTAATGATGATAAATACAATCCACCTGTGTGTAATCAAGTCTCCGTATAAATGCACCTGCACTGTGATAGTCTCAGAGGTCCGTTAAAAGCGCAGAGAGCATCATGAAGAACAAGGAACAAACCAGGCAGGTCCGAGATACTGTTGTGAAGAAGTTTAAAGCCGGATTTGGATAGAAAAAGATTTCCCAAGCTTTAAACATCCCAAGGAGCACTGTGCAAGCGATAATATTGAAATGGAAGGAGTATCAGACCACTGCAAATCTACCAAGACCTGGCCGTCCCTCTAAACTTTCAGCTCATACAAGGAGAAGACTGATCAGAGATGCAGCCAAGAGGCCCATGATCACTCTGGATGAACTGCAGAGATCTACAGCTGAGGTGGGAGACTCTGTCCATAGGACAACAATCAGTCGTATATTGCACAAATCTGGCCTTTATGGAAGAGTGGCAAGAAGAAAGCCATTTCTTAAAGATATTCATAAAAAGTGTAGTTTAAAGTTTGCCACAAGCCACCTGGGAGACACACCAAACATGTGGAAGAAGGTGCTCTGGTCAGATGAAACCAAAATGTAACTTTTTGGCAACAATGCAAAACGTTATGTTTGGCGTAAAAGCAGCACAGCTGAACACACCATCCCCACTGTCAAACATGGTGGTGGCAGCATCATGGTTTGGGCCTGCTTTTCTTCAGCAGGGACAGGGAAGATGGTTAAAATTGATGGGAAGATGGATGGAGCCAAATACAGGACCATTCTGGAAGAAAACCTGATGGAGTCTGCAAAAGACCTGAGACTGGGACGGAGATTTGTCTTCCAACAAGACAATGATCCAAAACATAAAGCAAAATCTACAATGGAATGGTTCAAAAATAAACATATCCAGGTGTTAGAATGGCCAAGTCAAAGTCCAGACCTGAATCCAATCGAGAATCTGTGGAAAGAACTGAAAACTGCTGTTCACAAATGCTCTCCATCCAACCTCACTGAGCTCGAGCTGTTTTGCAAGGAGGAATGGGAAAAAATGTCAGTCTCTCAATGTGCAAAACTGATAGAGACATACCCCAAGCGACTTACAGCTGTAATCGCAGCAAAAGGTGGCGCTACAAAGTATTAACTTAAGGGGGCTGAATAATTTTGCACGCCCAATTTTTCAGTTTTTGATTTGTTAAAAAAGTTTGAAATATCCAATAAATGTCGTTCCACTTCATGATTGTGTCCCACTTGTTGTTGATTCTTCACAAAAAAATACAGTTTTATATCTTTATGTTTGAAGCCTGAAATGTGGCAAAAGGTCGCAAAGTTCAAGGGGGCCGAATACTTTCGCAAGGCACTGTACATATTCTTTATCCCTTTACACTTGTGTGTATAAGGTAGTAGTTGTGGAATTGTTAGGTTAGATTACTCGTTGGTTATTACTGCATTGTCGGAACTAGAAGCACAAGCATTTCGCTACACTCGCATTAACATCTGCTAACCATGTGTAAGTGACAAATAACATTTTATTTGATTTGAACTACAATTCGCCAAATGTACAATATGTTACAAATTAGAAAAATATACAATATATTACGTATTTGCAAAATGTAGTATATGTTATGAATTCTTGCTAGGTAGCTAGGTCACTAACATTAGCTAACTGAATTAAGGGTTAGGGTTAAGTTTAGGAATTAGGTTAAATGATTAAGGTTAGGGGAATGATTAGCTAAAAGCGTTTGCTAACATTCTAAGTAGTTGAAAAGTTGCTAATTAGTCAGTGATGGGATTTGAACTCGCAACTGCTGGGCTGCTAGACGTTGGCGTTATATGCTAACCCATCCAGCCTGACTAACCATTCTACCTTTGCATTTTCCTTAAAGCAAATTAAAAAATCATCACCTTATGGTGCCTTTGGCTTCATATGAGGCAAATCGCAGCATCCACTGCCTGTTCACCCCGCTATCATCAGAAGGTGAGGTCAGTACAGGTGCATTAAAGCTGGAACTGAGAGACTGAAAAACAGCTTTTATCTCAAGGCCATCAGACTGTTAAACAGCCATCACTAATATTGAGAGGCTGCTGCCAACATACTGACTCAAATCTAAAGGGGCGTGTATAGTTTCTGTATATCCACAAAATCTCAAATAAGAGTATGTTTACAGTACAGTTTTATTCCCTCGTGTATAAAAAGGTATAAGGTACACATAAGGTACCTTCAGAGGTACACGTAGGAACTCACATTGTACTAATCTAGTATAAGGGTACATTTTATGACTCAATATATTCAATATATATTGTGGGCGGTGGGAATTTACCAGTTGTGAAATCGTAAAACCCAGTTGAGAGCATTCATGTGCTTTGAAGGAATTGAAAAACGCCAATTGGCCAACAAGCTGCGTCAAACAAACTTAAAGTACAACTATCATGCTTGTAAACAAAGTTTAGAGTTCAAAAACCATATTAATAGATTGCTTTTTATAAATAATGTTTTGTTACATTTAACTGCCAAATGCTATTATTGAGGTAATTTCCTTATTAGGTGATGTCAGAAGTTGGTGCTCAGGGATAATAGATGTATTTCCCACTACTAATTATCGGTTGGAGGGCCGATCAAGTGGGTTTTTCCCAGGCGTATGTGTTAAATTCCCACATTGCACTTGGTTACGAACGTAGGACTAGGTACAATCATTGCTGCACTTTGAAATGTAGGTCGGAGCAATGTGCTGGTGGGGGCTCAATAGCATATTTGGGGGCATGGTCTAAAATATATTGTATTTGTGCCAACCATTAATGGAAATGTACCATTTTATAGGGTTTAAATGTTATTTTGCCCAAAGTTACGCACCTCTTATGATGCTGTCAATTTTGAATTTTTTTTGTTAGACCTTGTGAAAATCAAGAGCTGCACTGACAGGAGATTTCTGTGCTTCTTCTGAATTCTTAATGGCAGCTGATTCACAGAAAGGGAACATTACATTTCAGTGTCTATCAACTAGTTGTAAGTGTGTAACTGTAGCTAATCTGGCATGTTGTGAGTATCACAATAACATGTGACTAGCTATGAATGTAATATCACATGGATTTATATCAGCCTTTAATTAATAGGGATCGGTGTCCCGTCAACGGGACAGTTGTAAATCATGCAGTGCCTTGTGTCATGATCACTTATTTTAGAGAGACAACAAATGGCCGTACATAGTGTCTTATATCAGCTGAAAGCTTAAATTCTTGTTAAAATAACTGCACTGTCCAATTTCTAGTAGCTATTACTGTGAAAAAATGCCATGCTATTGTTTGGGGAGAGCTCCTAACAATACACTTTTTATCACCGCGATAGGTTTAATCAATTCACCTTTTGCGACAGCATGCCTTTTCCTTCTGGACAAAAATTATAAGAATATTCAGAGTTATGAAAACTGGTTGTTTTGCAAATGTTGAACATATAATATGGCTACTAATACTGGAAAAGCTGAATCAATGTCCAAGTATACAAATCTTACGATATTCCTGCAGGAAAAATGTAATATGAATGCAAATGTATCGAAGAGCCCTCACTGCTGCTCGATCATCCTATTTTTCCAACTTAATTGAGGAAAATAAGAACAATCCTACATTTATTTTGGATACTGTCACAAAGCTAACTAAAAAGCAGCATTCCCCAAGAGAGGGTGGCTTTCACTTCAGCAGTAATAAATTAATGAACTTCTTTGAGGAAAAGATCATGATCATTAGAAAGCACATTACGGACTCCTCTTTAAATCTACGTATTTCTCCTTAGCTCAGTTGTCCTGAGTCTGCACAACTCTGCCAGGACCTAGGATCAAGAGAGACACTCAAGTGTTTTAGTACTATATCTCTTGACACAATGATGAAAATAATCATGGCCTCTAAACCTTCAAGCTGCATACTGGACCCTATTCCAACTAAACTACTGAAAGAGCTGCTTCCTGTGCTTGGCCCTCCTATGTTGAACATAATAAACGGCTCTCTATCCACCGGATGTGTACCAAACTCACTAAGAGTGGCAGTAAAAAAGCCTCTCTTGAAAAAGACAAACCTTGACCCAGAAAATATAAAAAACTATCGGCCTATATCGAATCTTCCATTCCTCTCAAAATGTTTAGAATTAGCTGCTGCGCAGCAACTCACTGCCTTCCTGAAGACAATGTATACGAAATGCTTCGGTCTGGTTTTAGACCCCATCATAGCACCGAGACTGCACTTGTGAAGGTGGTAAATGACCTTTTAATGCTGTCAGACCGAGGCTCTGCATCTGTCCTCGTGCTGCTTTTGATACCATCTATCACCACATTATTTTGGAGAGATTGGAAGCCCAAATTCTGACCTGGTTTAGATCTTATCTGTCGGAAAGATATCAGTTTGTCTCTGTGAATGGTTTGTCCTCTGACAAATCAACTGTAAATTTCGGTGTTCCTCAAGGTCCCATTTTAGGACCACTATTGTTTTCACTATATATTTTACCTCTTGGGGATGTCATTCGAAAACATGTTAACTTTCACTGCTATGCGGATGACACACAGCTGTACATTTCAATGAAACATGGTGAAGCCCCAAAATTGCCCTCGCTAGAAGCCTGTGTTTCAGACATAAGGAAGTGGCTGGCTGCAAACTTTCTACTTTTAAACTCGGACAAAACAGAGATGCTTGTTCTAGGCCCTAAGAAACAAAGAGATCTTCTGTTGAATCTCACAATCTTGATGGTTGTACAGTCGTCTCAAATAAAACTGTGAAGGACCTTGGCGTTACTCTGGACCCTGATCTCTCTTTTGACAAACATATCAAGACTGTTTCAAGGGCAGATTTTTTTCCATCTATGTAACATTGCAAAAATCAGAAACTTTCTGTCCAAAAATGATGCAGAAAATTAGGTTATAGGTTAGACTACTGCAATGTTCTACTTTCCGGCTACCTGGATAAAGCACGAAATAAACTTCAGTTAGTGCTAAATACGGCTGCTAGAATCCTGACTAGAACCCAAAAATGTGATCACATTACTACAGTGCTAGCCTCCCTACACTAGCTTCCTGTTAAAACCTGTTGTGACTAGGGGGCAGTATTTTCATTTTGTCAGGACAAGATGCTAGAATATGCATGTAATTGACAGCTTAGGATAGAAAACACTCTAAAGTTTCCAAAACTGTAAAAATATTGTCTGTTAGTATAACAGAACTGATGTTGCAGGTGAAAGCCTGAGAAAAATTAAATCCGGAAGTGCCTCATGTTTTGAAAGCGCTGCGTTCCAATGAGTCCCTATTTAGCAGTGAATGGGCTATGAACCAGATTACTCTTTCTCCGTATTCCCGAAGGTGTCTACAGCATTGTGACGTAGTTTTACGCATTTATGTTGAAGAATACCCGTAAGCAGCTACATTGCGCAAGTGGTCACCTGATGCTCCCAGAGAGATTCTCGCGTAAAATACAGAGGTAGCCATTACTTCAATCGGTCCTACTGAAAAACGAATTGTCCCGATGGATATATTATCGAATAGATATTTGAAAAACACCTTGAGGATTGATTATAAACAGATGTTTGCCATGTTTCTGTCGATATTATGGAGCTATTTTGGAATATTTTTCGCCGTTTTCGTGACTGCAATTTCTGGGCGATTTCTCAGCCAAACGTGAAGAACGAACGGAGCTATTTCGCCTACAAAAATAATATTTTTGGAAAAAAGGAACATTGGCTATCTAACTGGGAGTCTCGTGAGTGAAAACATCCGAAGCTCATCAAAGGTAAACGATTTAATTTGATTGCTTTTCTGATTTCCGTGACCAAGTTACCTGCTGCTAGCTGGACAAAATGCTATGCTAGGCTATCGATAAACTTACACAAATGCTTGTCTAGCTTTGGCTGTAAAGCATATTTTGAAAATCTGAGATGACAGGATGATTAACAAAGGCTAAGCTGTGTCTCAATATATTTCATTTGTGATTTTTATGAATAGGAATATTTTCTAGGAATATTTATGTCCGTTGCGTTATGCTAATTAGTGTCAGGTGATGATTACGCTCCCTCATGCGGGATGGGGAGTCATCAGAGGTTTTAAGGCAAGGACTGATTTCAAGGTTTTACTGCTAACCTACAAAGAATTACATGGGCTTGCTCCTACCTATCTTTCCGATTTGGTCCTGCCGTACATCCCTACACGTGCTCACAAGACGGTCACAAGACGCAGGCCTCCTAATTGTCCCTAGAATTTCTAAGCAAACAGCTGGAGGCAGGGCTTTCTCCTACAGAGCTCCATTTTTATGAAATGGTCTGCCTACCCATGTGAGAGATGCAGACTCGGTCGCAACCTTTAAGTCTTTACTGAAGACTCATGTCTTCAGTGGATCATATGATTGAGTGTAGTCTGGCCCAGGAGTGTGAAGGTGAACGGAAAGGCTCTGGAGCAACGAACCGCCCTTGCTGTCTCTGCCTGGCCGGTTCCCCTCTCTCCACTGGGATTCTCTGCCTCTAACCCTATTACAGGGGCTGATTCTCTGACTTACTGGTGCTCTTCCATGCCGTCCCTAGGAGGAGTGCGTCACTTGAGTGGGTTGAGTCAATGACATGATCTTCCTGTCTGGGTTGGCGCCCCCCCTTGGGTTGTGCCGTGGCGGAGATCTTTGTTGGCTATACTCGGCCTTGTCTCAGGATGGTTGAAGATATCCCTCTAGTGGTGTGGGGGCTGTACTTCGGCAAAGTGGGTGGGTTTATATCCTGCCTGTTTGGCCCTGTCCGGGGGTATCATCGGATGGGGCCACAGTGTCTCCTGACCCCTCCTGTCTCAGCCTCCAGTATTTATGCTGCAGTAGTTTGTGTTGGGGGGCTAGGGTCAGTCTGTTATATCTGGAGTACTTCTCCTGTCTTATCTGGTTTCCTGTGTGAATTTAAGTATGCTCTCTCTATTTCTCTTTCTCTCTTTCTTTCTGTCTCTCTCTCTGAGGACCTGAGCCCTAGGACCATGCCTCAGGACAACCTGGCATGATGACTCCTTGCTGTCCCCAGTCCACCTGGCCGTGCTGCTCCAGTTTCAACTGTTCTGCCTGCGGCTATGGAACCCTGACCTGTTCACCGGACGTGCTACCTGTCCCAGACCTGCTGTTTTCAACTCTCTAGAGATAGCAGGAGCGGTAGAGACACTCTTAATGATCGGCTATGAAAAGCCAACTGACATTTTCTCCTGAGGTGCTGACTTCCTGCAACCTCGACAACTACTGTGATTATTATTATTTGACCATGCCATGTTCTGTTATAATCTCCACCCGGCACAGCCAGAGGAGGACTGGCCACCCCTCATAGCCTGGTTCCTCTCTAGGTTTCTTCGTAGGTTTTGGCCTTTCTATGGATTTTTTCCTAGCCACCATGCTTCTACTCTACTCTACTTCTACTCTTCTACTGCTTCTATCTCATTACTGACACATTCTCTTGCGAAGTTATCAGAACTGTGTCAAAGGAGTTGCTCAACTCTCATCAGCATATCCATCAAAAACTTTAACTGCTCCTACACCTCCACTAATGGTTGGCACAAATACACATATATTTGCCCAACCTTTTCTTAATGAGCAGTGATGATCGTACCTTATATTGAAAAATGAATTACTATGACGGAGAGACACTACATGACAAGCTTTACACCACTCCAGCCGAAGATTGGCATTGCGCATGGTGATCTTATGCTTGTGTTCGGCTGCTTGGCCATGGAAACCCATTTCATGTAGCTCCCGATGAAATAGTTATTGTGCTGACGTTGCTTCCATAGGCAGATTGGAACTGTTGCAACTGAGGAAAGATGATTTTTACGCGCTACACGCACTCAGCGGTCCCATTCTGTGAGCTTGTGTGGCTTACTTCGCAGCTGGGCTATTGTTGCTCCTAGATGTTTCTACTTTACAATAACAGCACTTACAGTTGACCGGGGCAGCTCTATGAAGGCAGAAATCTGGCGAACTGACTTGTTGGAAAGGTGGCATCCTATGACGGTGCCACACTGAAAGCCACTGGGCTCTTCAGGAAGGCCTTCCTACTGCCGGTCTGAGATATGTCTTTTTCTTTGCAACCCACAAATGCTGATGCTCCAGATACTAAACTAGTTTAAAGATGGCCAGTTTTATTGCTTCTTTAATCAGGACAACAGTTTTCAGCTGTGCTAACATCATTTCAAAATGGTTTTCTAATGATCAATTAGCCTTTTAAAATGATAAACTTGGATTAGATAACACAACGTGCCATTGGAACACAGTTGTGATGGTTGCTGATAATGGGCCTCTGTACGCCTATGTAGATATTCCATTACAAATCTGCTGTTTCCAGCTACAATAGTCATTTAAAACATTAACAATGTCTACACTGTATTTATGATCAATTTGATGTTATTTTAATGGACAAAAATGTATTTTTCTTTCAAAAACAAGGACATTTCTAAGGGACCCCAAACTTTTGAACGGTGGTGTCTATATTACCTCAATTACCTTGACTAACCGGTGCTTCCTCACAGACTCTGTACTGGTACCCGCTGTATATAGCTTCGCTATTGCTATGTCACTGCTGCTCTTTAATTATTTTTTACTTTATTTCTTATTTGTTGGGGTATTTTTCTTAAATCTGCATTTTTGGTTAAGGGCTTGTAAATATGCATTTCATTGTAAGGTCTACCTACACCTGTTGTATGCGGCGCAGGTGACACATTTGATTTGATTAGATTTCTTGAGTGTTAATATATGTTCCACACAATAAGTATGAATCTGGTGGCACTTCAGAAAAATCGATGCACTCCCTACCAAGAGGTTGCATGTTCAAATCCTCTAAGAATTATTCAACGTCAAGTGTCTTTGAGCACTGCCAGTTTGACATTGGGGGTCATTATTGTTCAATTATTAACTTGATTCTGTGCATCTTTTAGCAAAGTGCAGAAATGCGTTCTTGCCAATAAGTTTGTGGCCATATCTCCTTCACGCTTACAGATCTGGTGGTGTAGCTGCACTTCATTAGGACATTATAGGTTGGTAGCGAGCAATGGGTTATTAGTTTAAATCTCTTTTAAGGCTGAATCCCAATTTTACACCAATTGAAATCAGAATACAGCAGCATAGTGTCATTTTATAGAAATTCATCATTATTCATTAGATTTTTTCTGAAACTTTAGGCAAAGTGCAGATATTTATTATTGGCAATAAATATTTTGCCAATCTCCATTATGTCCATAGACCTGGTGGCTCTGCAAGAACTTCAGCTGGCTAGCAACCAAGAGGTTGTGAGGTTGTCCCAAGTAAGCAGCATACTGCCTATTAAAATCTTAATTTAGTTGTCAAAATACAGACACTAGTTGTAGATTTATCCTATTTTCACTGCAACTAGACAAAAACCTCCAGGGGACCATGACAACACATTTTGAGAATATCCTAAAAACATCCTTGGAACATCCATGGAACTAGAGATCTAGTCTAAACCTGCAGGGGACCATGACTGTTTAAACTGAATTCATGTCAACTATGCCTTTTTAAAGTAAAGTTTTCTAAATTACGTTTGACCTCTCGGCTTTCACATGTGCTCAAATGTTGTCACGTAATTTCATGGTATCACATGTTGAAATGTTGCATCCCCATGTTATAAAACATTTTTCACTTGAGATCATATTTTCATGTCACATGTGTAGTGTCATGCTATCACACGTTGAAATTTTGCATCCTCATGTTATCACATTGATTTCACATGAGATTGTGTTTTCACGTGTGCTCACATGTTGCTTCACAAGTTGTCACGTTATCACATTAACTTTACATTAAGTCACGCGATCACGTGAAATTATTATTTTTTCCTCTGTAAGGCCAGCCTGAATCAAACACTCAATGTATTTGAAAGATTTCAAATAATATTTGAACCCAGTGTGGTTCTGTCATTTCTGTGTTTATTCCAGGAGCCACATGGTGGTATTTATCCTCAAACAGACTGAGGAACAGGAAAAGCAAAAGATTTGATTTCACTATTTACAAAACAGGGACGAACAGCGACTGCACCTGTTTGTGCCCTTAATCTTCAGGCTGACCCTTTGACTGTGTCTTGCATTCTTTCTTCATCCTGTCGTGTCCAGTCTGTGTGGGGCCAGACTTGTATAAAATTGTGTGCAGACCTTGTATTATTTCAATCTCAGACCTTTGTTCTTGTGCAGATAGACAAAACAACAACAGCAACATAATGTAATCAAGATGCTATAGCGATCGTTGAAAAGAAGTGAGACAAGTGCTATTTCCTGTTTCTATCCTATTCACCTCAGTACACCGAACCCTTTCTCAGTTTCTCATAACTTCCCAAAATAAATGACTTATTTATTTTACTTGTTCTTTTTTAAGGCTTCTCATTTTATTTTTTATAGGAAATAATCAAAAACAAATGCAGACCATAATTTTATAGTATGAAATGATTGCATAGTAATATTTAATGATTTCTTTGCAGACAAAGTTTTTCTGTTTCCATCCGATTCCCTCAGAGGCCCTGGTCAATACAGGAGGCCAAGAGTGGCAGAGACAGCACAGGTTAAACATCCAGCCGTTGTGTCTAGGCACCCAGGCCAGTCTTCTCATACTGTTGGTTTGTGCGTGCGTGCGTGCGTGGACCTGCCAGCAAGGCCAGTAAAAATGCTCAATTAAAGCCCCCATGCAGTCTTTGTAAATCACTGTGTGTGTTTATTTAATGAAAATAACTCAAATATATTTTTTATAATTTATTTCCCTGAGCCTCCTTTGGCTCTTGAAATGCTCAGTCTGATCGTGTGGGAGTAAGGAAATAATTTTGAAGATATTTTCATACACAGCCCTGATTGGCTGATAGGATCATCTAGAGCCCACCCCCTTACCCAGATGAACAGTCATTGGTCTATTATAATCAGATCACATTGTGATGTTATGATGTGGGCCAAAATGTCATCCTACCTGAACAGGTATAAACTCCAGGCATTTTTTTCAGCTCTTACACAAAAATGACATTTTCACAATTTCAGTGTTATTTTGACCTCAGTGTGGGAAAAAAAATCAATAAAAGGAAATTCAATAAAAGGAAATCACATTTTTAACTGTCCCTTTAAGATCTGACTGTGTGAACCTCCAGAAATAGCCGATTTATGATATTGCCACTTGGCCAAAGCCACTACCATTTCCTCAACCACATACAGTACCTTCAAAGTCACAATGACAGTTTTGACAGGCATCAACCACCTACTGCCACTGCGTGTGTTGAAACGTTTAACTAAAGAAGAAGTATTTTCTTCCTTCCCCCTACAAACCAAGCGTCGGTCTACCCTGCATGCCAAAAATATTACAAAAATAACAATGTTCCTTTGGCTCCAGTTCAGAGTCGAGATATTCATATTATTGTTAGAATTTGTTTTCTCTGAGAACTTGGTGTTTTTTAAATCTGTATTTTATTCACTGTATAATTCATTTGACTGGAAGATCATTTCAGGCCAACCATATCAAAAAACACCAGTTGTCCAAACCTTACCTCAGTGGAGTTCAAGGCGGTCTTGAATTGAACTGAATAACTTTATTGATCACCTTCAATAAAGTTTTTCAATAAAGTTATTCAGTTCACACGAAGCACGGTTGTCCATACAACAATGTTGGACGTTCATAAACTGCTTATTTTGGTTCTTTGTTTGTCTAAGTCAGAATTCAACTAAACACAATTCTCAAATATTGTTGCACTATTGACATTAGTACTGTAGGTATTTGTGGAACCTTGTATTCATTTTAGAACAGAATGGGCTCAGTTAACTAATGGGAGAAGGTAAGTGCATGTTTCAAGACATTAACACTGTTGGAGCAAAGGAAGTGGGAGGAACAAGCTGTCATGAAAGTATAGAAATGCACCAAACTGCTCTGTCAAACTGCTGACCACCTTGACTGGAGGATGAGCCAACCCACAGAACTCCTTAGTAGTGAGAAAGGAAGGGAAAGTCTGTGGCTTGCCTGCCTTGTTGCATTCGTTATTCAGTACTTTTCATCCTCATCTCACAGCTGTGCAGGTCATTAGTAGATTGCTGCACGGGAACCAGGGGCTTGCCAAAACTCCTTCATTCTTTCCAACGACTTGTGCTGCATTTCCTGATGTCAAAACAGGTCTCAAGCTGGGTCTGGTTCTTACAGAGGTCTGAGTCTGATGGCAAGGAGACACTGTTAAACCTGGGAGCTACTGGTGGAGAAAGGCTCCTTTAATTGATTTAACATGTCCTGTCTCCTCGCCTCCTTCTCGAAACACGTAGGACAAGAAGGTCTGAGGAGAGAAACCTCACCTCCCAATTAATATTTCCTCTCTCCTTCTTCCTCTTAATGTGTCTTGAGAAGCAGTCGAAGAGAAAGTAAGTTAGTAATCCTTTAAAACAATTATAACAATTGAGAAACGGCTACAGTTGTTTCTGTGCAAAGGATCGCCTCAAGACTTTGTGACCTGAGTTCTGAGACAATAGTAGTCAATATTATGTAGAGGTACTCCAATCTGTTGATACATAGCATTGTGAATGCAGTGAAGGGCAACCTCTAGTTTAGATGGCATAGGCTTGCTGTTTTGACACTTGGCTGGAGGTACAGTACACACATTTTATTTAGTAGAGATTACCCATAGACCTGTATGACGGTTTCCAAAACATGTGTGTACCTGAAGGTGACAGTGTTGTAGGTTGCCTTTTCTGTTGCCACAACAGATGCTAGACTGTCCTGTATCTGACTGCAAAGACCATATTTTCATCGCAGTGTTAGCATTGACAGATTGTAGACTCCCCGTCGGGGGAAAGAACCAGACAGAGTATACTGAACATACAAATGTTAGAGCTACCTGATACAGTAGGGCAGGTTACAACATTGGCCCACTATTTAATACTTTAAAAAAATTTATGAAACTCATTCAAAGCAGTCCTTTACACACATACGGTACCTTGCCTAAACACCACACCACCTAATGGACCCTAGCTTAAAACTCAACTGAGGTCCAGTCTCCAGTGTAGTGGTATCAAGTGAGTGAGTCACAGGGGGCATGGGTTTGTAGCGTTTAGGAGTTACGAGCGTGTATCTGCAGGTACAGAACACTGGAAATAACTCATTACACTATCCAACTCATAAAAAAAAATAAAAAAGCTTTTTGCCAGTTGGGCACCCAGACAGTTTGAATGGAAACTGAGTGAGAGTGCTCAGGTCTCGTCTCAATGCACACTTAAATGTCGCAAAGGAGAACACATAAAACCTATAGGAAAAATACCATGAGAGTTATTACCTTCTAACGCTAATGCCTAGATGTTCATCCAAAAATAACTGCAGGTATCACAGTATTTCATTAAGTTAATCTCGGGCACTACTTTTATAGCTTCTATTCTTGAATGCCTTAATGGTCATGTTAAAGTAAAAAAAAAAAAAAGCACACAAATTAGATTGTATTTAAAGCTAGACGATGTGGAAGAAAGGTGACGTTGTGGAATAGTGAGCCCTGTTAGGCTCTCATTGTGTAGACTGCATGGCTCTGTGAACGTTTAGTTGGCGAAAACATACTGCAAAATCCAGTTCAGAGAACTACCAAAACAATAAGTAAGCAATAGGTATGTCAAAATGTTAATTTAAAGGCATTCTTCTTTGACAACTGACATCAAAATCACCCCATCCTCAAACCCCCAAAAATCGCTTCCAAGAGACAGTAGTTGTTCAACGTTTGCTGTTTTTCCCTGATGTTTGCCTGATGTGCACAGTGGGCCCTAGTGACTGGTCACAAGTGTCTGGGTTAGAGAGAAGGGACCACACAGAGACACAGTTACACAGTGTTGATACAGTTGCCTGTCCTGAGGCTTGACAACATCACCTAAGGAGAGGGGCCAGAGCCCCTGGCTTTGGGCCCTCTTCCCCAGTCGACCCCCTTTGACTGGGGGGACACAGCCCTCACAGCTAAGCCCTTGGTCCATTCTTAGTAATACTGGCCTCTGGCTTGTATTCTCTGAATGTCCTCTGATTATTTACCTGCTTCATAGTTTCCCTGTTGTCCCTGTATCAACCCCCGGATGTCAGAGAGGGAGGGAGAGGCTCAAACAATCATGAAATAATACATTCAGACGAGTGGGGGTCAGACAGTTTGCCTCGGCTTTCGGCTCACACTTGTCTTCTGTTGGATTGTGGGTTTACAGTACGCCCCCAGTCTTGGATAGCTAATGCGGAGCTTGTATTACTCAAGTCAGACTTGTTTGGCAGAGAGGTTCATTCCATATTCAATCCAATACCACATAATGTGTTTTTTTTAACAAAGTAATTTACATAACACAAAAATAGCCCACCATTGACTTTTTACTTTCGTCACTTGTGGGGGTGAAAGATGTTTTACAAAGGAAGAAATATTTGAATCATGACGCACTTCCAATAACCTGTTTGGAATCAGATCAAAGTTTAAGTGCATACCTACGGTTTTGAAGATTTTTTTTTTCTCAGTTCGTTTATTAAATTTTCAGAGTTAGTTTATTCAATGTTGTAACTTCAACCAGCCAAGGGGAATAAGGGCGGGCACCACATCAAACTAAACAACAGAGGTATTCTAGACCTGGGGCAATAGCCTCCAGCCAGCCAGGTCAGATCAGTAGTATAAACCATTTCAATCCTGACCCCTATAGAGAACTAACCCAATGGCCAAAATAAGAATATGGCTAAGAAAATCACTCTAAACGCTGTTCAGACAGCAAATAGCCTAGATGTAAAAGAAAAGCACAGATCTAATTTGTTTCATATATAAACTGTACATACATTTGTTTCTAGTTCAAGATAACAACGAATTATATGCATTTATTATTATAATGTCTGACTCAGACTCAACAACAAAGCATGTCTGTAGAGATTTCACACCATCTTGCTTTTTACCACCAGTGAAATAAAAACTGTGGCAGTGGGTGCGACGCGTACCTGAAATTAAGCACTCAGTCACGGTATTTGAACATTTTCCACATCAGCCCCTTCATTCTCCTTATTCTCCACATGCACCCCCATCAGACACCAGCTACTATTTCCACTCATTCACATTCAGAATTAAGGAAGGAGCCAGCCCAGCCCCGTGCCCTGCCTTGCATTCTGTGGTGAATATGGACTCGAACTTGGTAACCTAGTCAAGTTTAAAAGTAGACTTTTGTGTATTTATGGTAGATTCAAGAACACTGGTTGTTCCATGCTGATTGCACTGAAACTGATACGCCTGAGTGTGGCAATTGTTTGATATACAACTTTCAAATTCAAATAGCTGCGTTTGTTTGAGATTTCAACACTGTTTCAATTCGATAAATTTAAAACTTGACCCATAGATCACACCAGGAAACTTCCTCATGAAATAGGGGGGACATGCATCCAGATATCCTGATAATACGTAGTAGATAATGCACTGAGTGAACAAAACATTAGGAACACTGGCTCTTTCTATGATGTAGACTGACCAGGTGAAAGCTATGATCCCTTATTGATGTCACCTGTTAAATTCACTTCAATCAGTGTAGATGAAGGGGGGGAGAGGTTAAAGAAGGATTTTTAAGCCTTGAAACAAGTGAGACATTGATTGTTTAATTTAAAATCTTGACCCATAGATCACACACGGAAACTTCTTTGAACGGGGTATGGTAGTAGGTGCCAGGCGCACCGGTTTGTGTCAAGAACTGCAACATGGCTGGGTTTCTCACACTCAACAGTTTCCCGTGTGTATCAAGAATGGTCCATCACCCAAAGGACATCCAGCCAACTTGACACAACTGTGGGGAAGCACTGGAATGAACATGGGCATTAAGGCTGTTCTGAGGGCAAAAGGGGGTGCAACTCAATTTTAGGAAGGTGTTCTTAATGTTCTGTACACTCAGTGTATAATATATAATTTAGCAGACACTTTGATCCAAAGTCAATTGCAGTCATGTGTGCATGTACGGGTGGGTGGTCCCGGGAATCGAACCCACTATCCTGGCGCTGCAAGCACCATGCTCTAATAAATACGTGACAGAGGACCACACTGAAACGCCAACATCATTCCTACTGATGATGAAGGCTTATTCTCTCTTCGCTTGAATGCTAGAGCTTACATAATGACATCACATATCATTATATCACTGTTGAGACAATTGTTGCTTTGTTTATTATTTTGTGTTATTCCTCTCCTCCCTTCTTTCTTTCCTTCCCCACTACTATTAAAGGTCATAAATCAATTTCCTATTGTCTGGGTGGAAAAGGAGGGCAGCTTTTTCCACTACGCTGCTGTGTGTGTGTGTGTGTGTGTGTGTGTGTGTGTGTGTGTGTGTGTGTGTGTGTGTGTGTGTGTGTGTGTGTGTGTGTGTGTGTGTGTGTGTGTGCGCGCGTGTGCATATAAGTGTGCGTCTGTTGTTCAGTCAGTGCGCTTATGGACAACATGAATCATATTTTTTAAACAGGGGGGCCCAGTCGGATTCAATGCAGTAAAACTTTTTTCCTTTCAAATATATTAAAAACAGCACCCAAGAGAGTATGTTTCATATATCTGGGAGTGTTGTCTCATGAGAACCCAGTCCCAGATGTGAACCTCTTATTTTCCGTATGTTGATTGAGGAGAAAAATCATATTTAAATTGAATGGCTGTCAATCAACTGAATTTGTACCTTTTGCTTGCAGACCTTTACTTCTGATAAAAATAAACCACTCTGCAGGTTATGTTTATGCATACAGTAGTATTTTGTTTTGATTCATTTGTGTTTTGGGGCCTAGTAAAATGCCTGACCTGACAGAGGCACTTTGGTTGACATAGTTAGCTGATATATGCCCCAAAACAAGACTGGTGCAGAACAGATATTCCTCTAACATACGACACTAATGTGTGCTGTGCTGTCACAGGTACGCCCTCTCCTGAGGAGACTTGAAGACGGTGACACAGGATGAACTCCACGTTTGGAAAACACAATCAGATTAATGACCCAGTCTCTGGGAGATTAGAGGGAGAGAAAGAGAGAGAGAGAGAATGCTCTGCTCTGGTGGCGCGTTCCCCTTTCATTGGTTGCTGGCTGCCATTTATTGACGTCGCTCATTTGGTGAAGGCAGTCATTGAGAGCTACAAAATTTGAATGGAAGAGCATCAGAGAGGGGGAACATCTTGCAAAGGTGTTGACATGGGTCATCACACTATTAGACACAATCTATGACGTGCAAAGGCCCATTTTTGGTACCCACACAAACAAAAGGAGAGTCTTTTTGACATCCTGCCCCTGTGGTTAGTTAGACCTCTTTTGTGAGTGTGTCTCAGTGTGTGTGTGTGTCTCAGTGTGTATGTCTCTGTGCGTGTATGGTGTGTGTCTATGTAATGAGGTCATGTTTTTCAGGAACCCAGTCATCAATCAGGACAATGGACCGCAGCAAAAATCCCAGGGTGCAACGCTGAGTCGCACCAATCAGAACCATGGGAATTAACCCTAACTTTCTCTGTATTTCACATGTATTTCCTACCATACCCAGAGTGTTAAAGCTGGCCAACTGATAGCTTTCAACTACTTCCCTGTGCTTGCTGGCGATTGTGTGCTAATGGGAAATTAACAAAGAAGGTAACACCCAAAAAGAACAAAGATAACGAACAGGTTCTTTCCTGGAGTTGTAATATTACAATATTGTTTTGAGCTAATAATAATATTGAATAATATATAATAATATTTCATGACTGTGGGTTAGGGTGAAAACAATGATGCAGTGAATACAGAATCTAAAACGTGCACAGGATTAGGATTACTGTACCTCACGTGCCACTGCTTTCCCTGAAAGCATTTTTTGGTCGAGACACCACCACTGACCCGGGACACATTTGAATGCAGTTATTGAAATGGGATGGTTTGAATACCTTTCTCAGAAAACCAAACACAATTTGACACAACAACACAGAACAGCAAAGCAGAGCAGAGCAGAGCACAGCAAAACACAACTGAACAGAACACAGTTATAGTCTTACCATGGAGCTGGGTAATGGTCTAGCTTGCAAAGAATACCCTCTATACCAGGAACTCTCTCCTTCTAAGACAAGGAACACTGCCACAGAGCACAAGTGGAAGTTGGACACTATTTAATATTGAGAGAATGAGCCAGTGACGTTCCATTTCCTTGTGTCCCTGACCTCTGCTCCTGGCCCTGGGTGACATCATGGAAGATCTCTGTAAAACGGAACAGGGGCTTTACATTTTCAAGTGTCTCATAAAAAAATAACAAAAGCCAAAACCATGGAAATGAATAAAGGAAGGCATTATTGAATGGGCCAGTTTGAAATTACGGAGGTAAGGAAAGAGGGGAGCACAGCATACATCATGCCAGATATTGCTGGGCCGGGTCCCGAGGATCACAGGACCAACCCACAGCCGGTGGGTCACACCGAAACGAAACACTGTTTGGGGAGAGCAGAGAGAGTGGGGAGAAACCAGGGCAATTGGGAAGATGGGAAGAGCAACGACACTTGATTACCAATATTTTCTGTGAGTTAACCACAAGGCAGGCAGGAATTTGATGGTATATTAGGGGCGGGCCCAGTCCTAGCTATGGAATTCAAATCTCTAATATTTGCAGAGCTGTGCTGATATGAAACAGAAGTGAGGGGGTGGGGTCAGTTGCAAGGAGGCCCATGGAGCATTCTCACAACTCACTCAGAGACAGAGACGGCATGGACAAACACTGAGAGGGGTGGTACAATAGTGGGACCAAACACAAGGTTATTTGCATGCTGGAGCAGGTGTATTCTCACATAGTCTTCGGTTGAAGTTGTGTGTACTGGCTCAACCCACTTCTAAAATGGCAGATGAGGTCAAAGATGGATTAGTAATGACACATTTCAAAATCAGAGGAGATGGGAGAAACAGGACTCTCACACTCTTCCCAGATGTAAACTATCTTCAGTTCAGTGATTGTTGTAACTTCTAGACGGAGGGATTACTGTAGATTGTGAATATCAAACGATGACAACACATTTCGGGAAGCGGCCCTTCTTGTTCCCTTTTATTTTCATTCTTGTAACATTGCGTTTCGTTACCCAAATAAAATGGCGGCACAACAACAGAGAAAAATTTTGTGTTATGACAGGACACAAGTTTTTTAACACCTCAGTTCGTGTGACTGAAGAGATTGATAACGTCTGAGCTGGATTAGCATAGAACATTACTCAGGTCACAGAAAATATTCTTTAAATAGAGGTGTTGAGAACTTCATGACCCAACCAGATAGACCTGTCCTACTTCTGACCCTGACTGACCAGTCTGCGTAAAAACAAGTTCGTACAAATGCCATTTATCATCATCACTACATTTACATAGGCTACTGCATTGTGATGATATTGAACGATAATGAGCTGTCTTGCCCCTGGATTGAGAAAATACAGTGAATTCAGACCCCTTGATTTTTCCTCATTTTGTTACGTTACAGCCTTATTCTAAAATTGATTAAATGTGTTATTTTCCTCAATCTACCAATCTATCAATCTACACACCATACCCAATAATGACAAAGCAAAAATATATTTTTAGAAAAAAAAAAAAAAAAAAAAAAACATTTACATAAGTATTCAGACCCTTTACTCAGTACTTTGTTGAAGCACCTTTGGCAGCAGTTATAGCCTCGAGTCTTCATGGGCATGAGGCTACACGCTTGGAACACCTGTATTTGGGGAGTTTCTCCCATTCTTCTCTGCAGATCCTCTCAAGCTCTGTCAGGATGGATGGGGAGCGTCGCTGCATAGCTATTTTCAGGTCTCTCCAGAGATGTTCAATCGAGTTCAAGCCCGGGCTCTGGCTGGGCCAGTCAAGGACATTCAAAGAGTTGTCCCAAAGTCACTCTTGTGTTGTCTTGGCTGTATGCTTCGGGTTGTTGTCCTGTTAGAAGGTGAACATTCGCCTTAGTCTTGAGCTCTCTGGAGCAGGTTTTCATCAAGGTTCTCTCTGTTCTGGTCTCCCGAGTGGTGCAGCAGTCTAAGACACTGCATCGCAGTGCTTGAGGCGTCACTACAGACCTGGGTTTGATCCCGGATCTGGTAGACCGATGAAGCGGCGTACAATTGGCTCAGCGTTGTCCAAGTTAGGGTAGGGTTTTTTTTTTATTTTTTATTTATTTTACCTTTATTTAACCAGGCAAGTCAGTTAAGAACAAATTCTTATTTTCAATGACGGCCTGGGAACAGTGGGTTAACTGCCTGTTCAGGGGCAGAACGACAGATTTGTACCTTGTCAGCTCGGGGGTTTGAACTCGCAACCTTCCGGTTACTAGTCCAACGCTCTAACCACTAGGCTACGCTCTAGTGACTCCTGTGGCGGGCCGGGAGCATGGACACTGACACAGTCGACAGTTAAACAGTGTTTCCTCCGACACATTGGTGCGGCTTGCTTCCGGGTTAAAGCGAGCAGTGTGTCAAAAATCAGTGTGGCTTGGCAGCGTCGTGTTTCGGAGGACGCGCGGCTCTCAACCTTCGCCCCTCCTGAGTCCGTACGGGAGTTGCAGTGATGGGACAAGACTGTAACTTCCAATTGAGGAGAAAATACAAATGAATAAGGAGATCTGTACTTTGCTATGTTCATCTTGTCATCTTTCCCTCTAACCTGACAAGTCTCCCAGTCCCTGCTACTGAAAAACATCCCCACAGCATGATGCTGCCACCACCATGCTTCACCTTAGGAATGATGCAAAGTTTCCTCCAGATAAAACACTCGGCATTCAAGAGTTCAATCTTGGTTTTCATCAGACCAGAGAATCTTGAGTTTTTAGGTACCTTTCGGCTAACTCCAAGCGTGCCTTTTACTGAGGAGTGACTTTCGTCTGGCCACTCTACCAAAGGCCTGATTGGTGGAGTGCTGCAGGGATGATTCTCCCATCTCAACAGAGGAACTCTGGAGCTCTGTCTCTGGAGTCCTTCTCCCTCGTTTGACCGGACCAAGGTGCAGCGTGGTAAGCGTACATTCTTTTATTTTAAATGTCGCCAACAAAACAATTAAACAACAAAATGAACATGAAGCTCTGTAAGGCTATACATGCCACTAACAAAGACAACAACCCACAAATGAGAAAAGGAACAAAGGCTGCCTAAGTATGATTCCCAATTAGACACAACAATAGACAGGTGTCCCTGATTGAGAATCATACCCGGCCAAAAACAAAGAACCAGAAAGCATAGACTTTCCCACCCGAGTCATACCCTGACCAAACAAACATAGAGAATAAAAGGATCTCTACGGTCAGGGCGTGACAGTACCCCCACCCCCTACGGTGCGGACTCCGGCCACAAACCTGACACTACAGGGGAGGGTCCGGGTGGGCATCTATCTTGGTGGCGGCTCCGGTGCGGGACGCAGACCCCGCTCCACCTCTGGCTCCCCCCACTTTGGTGGCGCCTCTGGTGCGGGGACCCTCGTCGCCGACCCCGGACTGGGGACCCTCGCCGCAGGCCCCGGACTGGAGACTCTCGCCGCAGGCCCAGTACCACGCTCCCTTCCCGGTCTTCCTTGCCAGCCGTGACCCTGTGTAACGCTGGTCCCCTTTTCTCTCTGCTTCGGCCTTCCTCGCTGCCTCTGCCTGCTTCCACAGCAGGCTCTCGTGTCCTGACATCACCTCCTCCCAGGTCCATGATGTCCTCCACTCTGTCTGCCCCTCCTGGCCACGCTGCTTGGTCCACTTGTGGTGGGTTGTTCTATCACGATCGTCTTCAAGGAAATGACCGGACCAATGTGCGGCGTAGTAAGCGTACATTCTTTTATTTTAAATGTCGCCAACAAAACAATAAACAACAAAACAAATGTGAAGCTCTGTAAGGCTATACATGCCACTAACAAAGACAACAACCCACAAATGAGAAAAGGAACAAAGGCTGCCTAAGTATGATTCCCAATCAGAGACAACGATAGGCAGCTGTCCCTGATTGAGAATCATACCCGGCCAAAAACAAAGAATCAGAAAGCATAGACTTTCCCACCCGAGTCACACCCTGACCAAACAAACATAGAGAATAAAAGGATCTCTACAGTGACAGGATAAATGTTTTGGTACCCTTCCCCAGCTCTGTGCCTCGACACTATCCTGTCTCGGAGCTCTACGGACAATTCCTTCGACCTCATGACTTGGATTTTGCGCTGACATACACTGTCAACTGTGGGACCTTATATAGACAGCTGTGTGCCTTTATAAATCATGTCCAATCAATTTAATTTACCACAGGTGGACTCCAATCAAGTTGTAGTAACATCTCAAGGATGATCAATGGAAACAGGGTATACCTGAGCTGAATTTCGAGTCTCATAGCAAAGGGTCTGAATACTTATGCAAATAAGGTAAATCTGTTTTTTCTTTGTCATTATGGGGTATTGTTTGTAGATTGATGAATATTTTTTTTATTTAATACATTTTAGAATATGGCTTTAATTAACGTAACAAAATCTGGAAAAAGTCAAGGGGTCTGAATACTTTCAGAATGCACTGTATATATTCCAGCAGTAGAATGCAACTACAATGCTTTGAAGGGAAAAGCGAAAGGATCACATACTGTAAAACAAATTGACCCGGAGAAAAAAAAGGAACATAAGGCAGACAGTAAATAACCCCTGTCATTTTAACCAGTCCCTTGTCACTGTTGCCTGCCGTGGCTACTAGTGGAACATGCCACTGAACTTCCATCGGACTCTACTTTGACAGTTTTTTCTCTTCTATTGTATTATTATTCTTAATCATAAATTATTCCTCTGCCGGTTATGTTAATATCTGGAAATACACTGCGGCGGCCACAGATCCGTCCGAAATGTTTGCGTGGTCTTTGATTAAGGGAGACTGGGGAGTCTAGCTGCTCGGCTTTTGCATGGGTAGGTTAAGACTGCGGGGATGGGCACTCCTTCCAGGAATATCTCAAATAAATCAGGTGTGATAGCTCAGTGGAAAAATGGCCATTTTCACTTTCTTTCCACTAAACATTATTTTTAACAGGGGAAAGAGAAATGTACTTTTTTGCACCTTTGTCATAGACTAGAACACTTCTCTGTTGATGCCTGGGTGGAATAAATATTTTTGTTTGTGTCAGCAGACAAAAAGCATTTTCCAAACAAATTATATTTTTTGCATCTTAGCCAGGCAACATAACTGTCTACCTACTCACCTCTGTAGTGCTAACAGCTTCACCCCTTCCCTCCCTTCCTCCCTCCCTCCTCCCACCCACTAACCTTTATCCAACACATCTCCATTTCGAACAACACTCTTGAATAATTGTTAGTGGTCAGTACAGCAGGCCAGAGATCCAAACAGGAAAAATAAATGGGAGACATTATTCAGATTAAGCAAGAAGAATGGAATGAGAGGAAAGGGGGAAAAGGTGAGAGGATCGAGACATGAAAGGGGAGGCCAAAAAATGCACCCTTGAAGTTTAAACTTCACACCAGTGTTTGTTTTAAAAGGTCCAGAAAAGTAATTCTGATTCCCATGTAAAAGCCTTTTGAGTGACTAAAACATCACCCATAATAATTTTTCCCTATAAAAATGCAATTAACAAAATGATAAAATCTTTCTCTCATATCAAACTACTAGGAAGTCTGAAAAGACAGGGTGAGCGGGGTGCTTCACTAAAGAAAGTCTCTGCATATAAAAACCACAAAGACTCCTGGAAAGCCCAGAACACAAGATTGGAATTTCTATGACTTACATGGTGGAGGAACATATTGCCTGCAGCCAACTGTAATGGTAAGCTGTGAGTGTCACTTCAGTTTTTACTATGGAAAATAGCTGTGAGGATTTTTCTACAATATTCACAACATATAACACAATTACAATCTTTATAGAATAAACATTTCATTTCATCAATTACATGTGTAAATACATATTTGAGTGAACATTAGCAAGCCTGCAGCAGATGAATCACTAAGTACATTATCTCCTCCCTCTCTCCCTGGTTTTAGCTTGCTGTCTAGCTAGCTAGGTTTAGGATATTTCCTAGTCCATACCAACAAACTAAGCTATGTCATCATTATATGGCAGTACACAAACAAAATCTAGCTCAATTATTTTGCTAGCTAGGATGAACTCGCCACAAATTCATTCAGGAATGGAGGAAGAGGATAGCTAGCTATAGCAAGCTAACATTAGCAGCTGCCTCTTTAAAAGGAAGCAAATGTGACAAGGAAGCAACTTTATCCTAAGATTTAAAAAACTACCCTGGGGCCATAGAATGGCTGAATAACCTCAACGCCCAGCCCCCACAAATACCTTGAAAACTAGCTCTATCTCAGTTATCTCTGTCG
Organism: Oncorhynchus mykiss; assembly: GCF_013265735.2. Classification (NCBI taxonomy): domain Eukaryota; kingdom Metazoa; phylum Chordata; class Actinopteri; order Salmoniformes; family Salmonidae; genus Oncorhynchus; species Oncorhynchus mykiss. Next base: position 43,163,899 of record NC_048587.1, on the reverse strand, counting down.
TGGCCAAAATGACTATTTCCCATAGGCTTGTACTAGCTATAGCATGACAGCATCAGCAGTTAGTTACGAACAACTGGCAGACATTTATACATTTGGTTAGTTTTATCCGTGTTATTTAGATGTTAGACGTGAGCTAAATGCGCTATAGCTAGCTAACGTTAGCATAGAGATAGCAAACTAGTTCTTTCACTTACCTGGTTGACTTCCACTCTCACTGTAGCCCATGGTAATACTTGACTTTTGCTGGTGCTGCTGGCTGTTTGAGATGCTTTAGAAGTCACATTTATGGTAGGGACAGCATCCACTTTGAGAAGCAACTTCTTGCTGAAGCACTACTTCCATTGTTGATAGCCGTGGAAGTTCTCAAGGATGAAATGACCACAGCATACTGACGAGTAGACACCCAATTGCATTACCGCCACCAACTAAATCAAATCACATTTTATTGGTCACATACACGTGTTTAGCGGATGTTATTGCGGCTTGTGTTTCTAACTCCAACAGTGCAGTAATATCTAACAATTTCACAACATATACCCAATACACACAAATCTAAGTAAAGGAATGGAATTTAAAATTTAAAAAAATAATAATAATAAAAAATATATATATATATATATATATATATATATATATATATAAATATATGGACGAGCAATGTCAGAGCGGCATAGACTGATACAGTAGAATAGTATAGAATATTGTTAAAGTGACTAGTGTTCCATTTATTGAAGTGGCCAGTCTGTGTATAGGAAGCAGCCTCTCTGTGCTAGTGATGGCTATTTGACAGTCTGATGGCCTTGAGATAGAAACTGTTTTTCAGTCTCTCGGTCCCACCTTTGATGCACTGACCTCGCCTTCTGGATGATAGCATAAACTCTCCTTCCAGACCCATATCAAACATCTCCAATCGAAAATCAAATCAAGAGTCGGCTTTCTATTCCGCAACAAAGCCTCCTTCACTCACGCCGCCAAACTTACCCTTGTAAAACTGACTGTCCTACCGATCCTCGACTTCGGCGATGTCATCTACAAAATTGCTTCCAACACTCTACTCAGCAAACTGGATGCAGTTTATCACAGTGCCATCCGTTTTGTCACTAAAGCACCTTATACCACCCACCACTGCGACTTGAATGCTCTAGTCGGCTGGCCCTCGCTACATATTCGTCGCCAGACCCACTGGCTCCAGGTCATCTACAAGTCCATGCTAGGTAAAGCTCCGCCTTATCTCAGTTCACTGGTTACGATGGCAACACCCATCCGTAGCACGCGCTCCAGCAGGTGTATCTCACTGATCATCCCTAAAGCCAACACCTCATTTGGCCGCCTTTCATTCCAGTTCTCTGCTGCCTGTGACTGGAACGAATTGCAAAAATCGCTGAAGTTGGAGACTTTTATCTCCCTCACCAACTTCAAACATCTGCTATCTGATCAGCTAACCGATCGCTGCAGCTGTACATAGTCTATTGGTAAATAGCCCACCCATTTTCACCTACCTCATCCCCATACTGTTTTTGTTTATTTATTTTTCTGCTCTTTTGCACACCTGTACATAACCGTCTGATCATTTATCACTCCAGTGTTAATCTGCATAATTGTAATTATTCACCTACCTTCTCATGCCTTTTGCACACAATGTATATAGACTCCCCTTTTTTCTACTGTGTTATTGACTTGTTAATTTTTTACTCCATGTGTAACTCTGTGTTGTCTGTTCACACTGCTATGCCTTATATTGGCCAGGTCGCAGTTGCAAATGATAACTTGTCCTCAACTAGCCTACCTGGTTAAATAAAGGTGAAATAAAATAAAATAAAAAATTAAAAAAATAGCGGGAAGAACAGGCAGTGGCTTGGGTGGATGTTGTCCTTAGTGATCTTTTTGGTTTTCCAGTGACATTAGGTGCTGTAGGTGTCCTGGAGGTCAGGTAGTTTGCTCCCGGTGATGCGTTCGGCAGACCACACCTCCCTCTGGAGAGCATTGTGATTGTGTGCGTTGCAGTTGCCGTACCAGGCGGGGATACAGCCTGACAGTATGCTCTCAATTGTGCATCTGTAAAAGTTTGTGAAGGGTTTAGGTGAAAAGCCAAATTACTTCAGCCTCCTGAGGTTGAAGAGGCACTGTTGTGCCTTCTTCATCACAATGTCTCTGTGGGTGGACCATTTCAGTTTGTCAATGATGTGTACTCTGAGGAACTTTTCCACTGCGGCCCCGTCGTTGTGGATAGGGGGGTGCACCCTCTGCTGTTTCCTGAAGTCCACGATCATCTCCTTCATTTTGTTGAGGTTGAGTGAGAAGTTATTTTCCTGGCACCACACTCTCAGAGCCCTCATCTCCCCCTGTAGGCTGTCTCGTCATTGTTGGTAATCAAGCCTACTATTGTTGTGTTGTCTGCAAACTTGATGATTGAGTTGGAGGCGTGCTTGGCCATGCAGTCATGGGTGAACAGGGAGTACAGGAGGGGGCTAAGCACGCACCCTTGTGGGGCCCCAGTGTTGGGGATCAGTGAAGTGGAGGTGTTGTTTCCTTCCTTCACCACCTGGGGCAGCCCGTCAGGAAGTCCAGGACCAAATTGCACAGGGCGGTGTTCAGACCCAGGGCCTTGAGCTTAATGATGAGCTTGGAGGGTACTATGGTGTTGAATGCTGAGCTATAGTCAATCAACAGGGGGTGGCAGGTTGCCTAGTGGTTAGAGCGTTGGACTAGTAACCGAAAGGTTGCAAGATCGAATCCCCAAGCTGACAAGGTAAAAATATGTTGTTCTGTTCCTAAACAAGGAAGTTAACCCACTGTTCCTAGGCCCATCCTTGAAAATGAGAATTTGTTCTTAATTGACTTGCCTAGTTAAATAAAAACAGCATTCTTCCATCAGTATTCCTCTTGTCCAGATGGGATAAGGCAGTGTGATGGCAATTGCATTGTCTGTGGACCTATTGGGGTGGAAAACATAAAAAGTGGGTCTAGGGTGATAGGTAAGGAAGAGGTGATATGATTCTTGACTAGTCTCTTTAAGCACTTCATGATGACAGAAGTGAGTGCAACGGGTCGATAGTCATTCAGTTCAGTTACCTTTGCATTCATGGGTATAGGAAAAATGGTGGCCATCTTGAAGCATTTGGAGACAGTAGACTGGGATAGGGAGAGATTGAATATGTCCGTAAACACAGCATCCAGCTGGTCTGCGCATGCTCTGGGGACGCGGATAGGGACGCCATCTGGGCCGTCTTGCGAGGGTTAGCACGATTAAATGTCTTACTCATGTCAGCCACAGTGAAGGAGAGCCCACAGTCCTTGGTAGAGGGCCGCGCCGGTGGTACTGTGTTATCCTCAAAGCAGGCAAATAAGGTGTTTAAGCCTGTCTGGAAGCAAGACATCGGTGTCCGCGACGTGGCTGGTTTTCCTTTTGTAGTCAGAGATTGTTTGTCGACCCTGCCACAAAGGTCTTGTGTCTGAGCCGTTGAATTGCAACTCCACTTTGTCTCTATACTGACATTTTGCCTGTTTGATTGCCTTGCAATGACTACTCTGTTTGTATTCTGCCACATTCCCAGTCACCTTGCCATGGTTAAATGCGGTGGTTCGCACTTTCAGTTTTGCGCAAATGCTGCCATCTATCCACGGTTTCTGGTTAGGGTAGATCACCGTCTCAGTATATTCGTCAATATTATTTTCGTACGCTACCCGGTCCGCGTAATCAAAACAATCTTGAAGCGTGGATTCCGATTGGACAGTCCAGTGTTGAATAGTCCTTAGCACGGGTACTTCCTGTTTGAGTTTCTGCCTATATGAAGGGAGGAGAAAAATTGGGTCGTGGTCAGATTTGCAGAAAGAAGGGAGGGCGGGCCTTGTATGCATCCCGGAGTACTACAGTCGATATCAAATCAAATGTATTTATATAGCCCTTCATACATCAGCTGATATCTCAAAGTGCTGTACCGAAACCCAGCCTAAAACCCCAAACAGCAAGCAATGCAGGTGTAGAAGCACGGTGGCTATGAAAAACTCCCTAGAAAGGCCAAAACCTAGGAAGAAACCTAGAGAGGAACCAGGCTATGTGGGGTGGCCAGTCCTCTTCTGGCTGTGCCGGGTGGAGATTATAACAGAACATGGCCAAGATGTTCAAATGTTCATAAATGACCAGCATGGTCAAATAATAATAATCACAGGCAGAACAGTTGAAACTGGAGCAGCAGCACGGCCAGGTGGACTGGGGACAGCAAGGAGTCAAGAAAGAAAGAACGAGAGAATTAGAGAAAGCATACTTAAATTCACACAGGACACCGGATAGGACAGGAGAAGTACTCCAGATATAACAAACTGACCCTAGCCCCCCGACACATAAACTACTGCAGCATAAATACTGGAGGCTGAGACAGGAGGGGTCAGGAGACACTGTGGCCCCATCCGAGGACACCCCCGGACAGGGCCAAACAGGAAGGATATAACCCCACCCACTTTGACAAAGCACAGCCCCCACACCACTAGAGGCCCACAAAGATCTCCGCCACGGCACAACCCAAGGGGTTGTTGATAGAATTCAGGCAGCCTTTTCTTCAAATTTGCTTCATTAAATTCCTTAGCTCCAAAAAATGTAGCCTAAGGAAATGTGGTTTCCAGTTTGCATAAAGTCCAATGAAGTTCTTTGAGGGCTGTCGTAGTATCGGCCATGACTATAACCAAAGAAAATTATCTTGGGAGATAATACGGTCAGCATTTGATTGTGAGGTATTCTAGGTCATGTGAACAAAAGGACTTGAGTTCCTGTATGTTATCACAATAACACCATGAGTCGTTAATCATTAGACATACACCCCCACCCTTCTTCTTCCCGGAAAGATGTTTAGTCCTGTCGGTGCGATGAACTGAGAATGAAGATGGCTGGACCGATTCAGACAGTATATACCGAGAGAGCCATGTTTCCGTGAAACAGAGTTTGTTACTAGACTAGTGTATAACTCTCTACACAAATAAAAAATGCACCACCCTACTCAAAAGACACTGTAACTCTTTTCACGTTACACTTCGTACCCCCAAATTCTTTTCTGCATCATTCACTACAACCTCAATTTTCTGTGACTTACGATCCATCCATCAATCAATCCAATTTATTTATAAAGCCCTTTTTACATCAGTAGATGTCACACATTCCTATACAGAAACCCAGCCTAAAACCCCAAACAGCAAGCAATGCAGATGTAGAAGCACAGTGGCTAGGAAAGATTCCCTAGAAAGGCAGGAACCTAGTTAGAAACCCAGAGAGGAAGCAGGCTCTGAGGGGTGGCCAGACCTCTTCTGGATTTGCCGGGTGGAGGTTATAAGAGTACATGGCTATTTATGACCAGATTGTGCTTCAAGATAGATGACCAGTAGGGTCAAATAATAATCAGTGGTTGTAGAGGGTGCAACAGGTCAGTACCTCAGGAGTAAATGTTAGTTGGATTTTCATGGCCGAGGATTCAGAGGACGAGACAGCAGGTGCGGTAGAGAGAGTCAAAAACTGCAGGTCCGGGACAAGGTAGCACGTCCGGTGAACAGGTCAGGGTTCCCTAGCCACAGGCAGAACAGTTGAAACTGGAGCAGCAGCATGACCAGGTGGACTGGGGACAGCCAGGAGTCATCAGGCCAGGTAGTCCCGAGGCATGATCCTTGGGCTCATGTCCGTATGGAGGGGAGAGAGAGCGGGAGAGAGAGAAAATTAGAGGGAGCATACTTAAATTCACACAGGACACCAGATAAGATAGGAAAATTAAACGAAATATAACAGCCTGACCCTAGGCCCCTGGCACATAGACTATTGCAACATAAATACTGGAGACGGAGACAGTGGTGAGTCGGGAGACACGATGCCCCCGGAAAGGGCCAATAAGGCAGGATATAACCCCACCCACTTTGCCAAAGCACAGCCCCCACACCAATAGAGGGATATCAACAGACCACCAACTTACTACCCTGAGACAAGACTGAGTATAGCCCACAAAGATCTCCTCCACTGCACGAGCCCAAGGGGGAGCAAAACTGGACAGGAAGATCCTGTCTGTGACTCAACCCACTCAAGTAACGCAACCCTCCTAGGGGCAGCATGGCGGAGCACAAGTAAGCCAGTGACGCAGCACCCGTAATAGGGTCAGAGGCAGAGAATCCCAGTGGAGAGAGGGAAGCCGGACAGGCAAAGACAGCAAGGGTGGTTCGCCGCTCCATTGCCTTGCTGTTCACCTTCGCACTGGTGGGCCAGACTACACTCAATCATTTGATCTACTGAAGAGATGAGTCTCCAGTAATGTCTTAATTAAAACTACCTCTCCCGGCTCCGGGAGAATTGTCATAAGCAACTGCTGAATAGCATAGCGCAACAGTCAAAAAATATTACTAGAAAATATTCATATTCATGAAATCACAAGTGAAATATTTTGAAACACAGCTTAGCCTTTTGTTAATCAGCCTGTCATCTCAGATTTTGAAATTATGCTTTACAGCGAAAGCAATATAAGCGTTTGTGTAAGTTTATAGATAGCCTAGCATAGCATTATTTCCACTTAGCATCAGGAAGCTTGGTCACGAAAATCAGAAAAGCAATCAAATTAACCGTTTATCTTTGATGATCTTCGGATGTTTCCACTCACGAGACTCCCAGTTGGACAGCAAATATTCCTTTTGTTCCATAAAGATATTTTTTTATATCCAAATAACTCCATCAGTTTGGTGCGTTATGCCCAGGAATCCACCGGAAATAGTCACGGCAACGCAGACAAAAATTACAAATTATATCCATAATGTCGACAGAAACATGGCAAACGTTTTTTATAATCAATCCTCAAGGTGTTTTTCAAATATCTATTCAATAATATATAAACCGGGACAGTTGGCTTTTCACTAGGACCGGAAGGAACAATGGCTGCCTCTCTCTTTTGCGCAAGAATCACTCTGAGCACTTACGTAATGTGGTCGTTCACGCTCATTCTTCAAAACAAAGGCCTGAAACTACGTCTAAAGGCTGTAGACACCTTAGGGAAGCCATAAAAAAAGGAATCTGGTTGATATCCCTTTCAATGGTCAATAGGGATGCATAGGAACACAGAGCTTTCAAAATAAGAGTCACTTCCTGATTGGACTTTTCTCAGGCTTTCGCCTGCAATATGAGTTATGTTATACTCACAGACAATATTTGTACCGTTTTGGAAACGGTAAAGTCTTTTCTATCCTATGCTGTCAATTACATGCATATTCTAGCATCTGGTCCTGAGAAATAGGCTGTTTACTTTGGGAACGTAATTTTTCCAAAAATAAAAATAGTGCCCCCGAGCTTCAAGAGGTTAAAGGTCGAGGCCAAGTCTGCGTCGCTCACATGGATAGGCAGACCATTCCATAAAAATGTAGCTCTATAGGAGAGTGCCCTATCTCCAGCTGTTTGCTTAGAAATTCTAGGGACAATAAGGAGGCCTGCGTCATGTGACCGTAGCGTACAGTGGGGCAAAAAAGTATTTAGTCAGCCACCAATTGTGCAGGTTTTCCCACCTAAAAAGATGAGAGAGGCCTGTTATTTTCATCATAGGTACACTTCAACTATGACAGACAAAATGAGAAAAAAAATCCAGAAAATCACATTGTTGGATTCTTTATGAATTTATTTGCAAATTATGGTGGAAAATAAGTATTTGCTCCCCTACAAACAAGCAAGATTTCTGGCTCTCACAGACCTGTAACTTCTTCTTTAAGAGGCTCCTCTGTCCTCCACTCGTTACCTGTATTATTGGCACCTGTTTGAACATGTTATCAGTATAAAAGACACCTGTCCACAACCTCAAACAGTCACACTCCAAACTCCACTATGGCCAAGACCAAAGAGCTGTCAAAGGACACCAGAAACAAAATTGTAGACCTGCACCAGGCTGGGAAGACTGAATCTGCAATAGGTAAGCAGCTTGGTTTGAAGAAATCAACTGTGGGAGCAATTATTAGGAAATGGAAGATATACAAGGCCACTGATAATCTCCCTCGATCTGGGGCTCCACGCAAGATCTCACCCTATGGGGTCAAAATGATCACAAGAACGGTGAGCAAAAATCCCAGAACCACACAGAACCACAGGTCAGACCTAGTGAATGACCTGCAGAGAGCTGGGACCAAAGTAACAAAGCCTACCATCAGTAACACACCACGCCGCCAGGGACTCAAATCCTGCAGTGCCAGACGTGTCCCCCTGCTTAAGCCAGTACATGTCCAGGCCCGTCTGAAGTTTGCTAGAGAGCATTTGGATGATCCAGAAGAAGATTGAGAGAATGTCATATGGTCAGATGAAACCAAAATATAACTTTTTGGTAAAAACTCAACTCGTTGTGTTTGGAGGACTTAGAATGCTGAGTTGCATCCAAAGAACACCATTCCTACTGTAAAGCATGGGGGTGGAAACATCATGCTTTGGGGCTGTTTTTCTGCAAAGGGACCACGACAACTGATCCGTGTAAAGGAAAGAATGAATAGGGCCATGTATCGTGAGATTTTGAGTGAAAACCTCCTTCCATCAGCAAGGGCATTGAAGATGAAACGTGGCTGGGTCTGTCAGCATGACAATGATCCCAAACACACCGCCCGGGCAACGAAGGAGTGGCTTCGTACGAAGCATTTCAAGGTCCTGGAGTGGCCTAGCCAGTCTCCAGATCTCAACCCCATAGAAAATCTTTAGAGGGAGTTGAAAGTCTGTGTTGCCCAGCAACAGCCCCAAAACATCACTGCTCTAGAGGAGATCTGCATGGAGGAATGGGCCAAAATACCAGCAAATACCAGGAGCCGTTTATTATGTTCAACATAGGAGGGCCAAGCACAGGAAGTAACTTTTTCAGTAGTTTGGTTGGAATAGGGTCCAGTATGCAGCTTGACGGTTTAGTGGCCATGACTATTTTCATGAATGTGTCAAGAGACACAGGATTTAAAAAACTTTAGTGTCTCCATTGATCCTACAGTTCTGTGCAGACTCAGGACAACTGAGCTTTGGAGAAATATGCAGATTCAAAGAGGAGTCCGTAATTTGCTTTCTAATGACCATGATCTTTTCATTGAAGAAGTTTGTGAATTTTTCACTGCTCAAGTGAAAGCTATCCTCTCTTGTTGAATGCTGCTTTTTGGTTAGCTTTGCGACAGTATCAAAAAATACCTTTTGGATTGTTCTTATTCTCCTCAATTAGGTTGGAAATATAGGATGATCGAGCAGCAGTGAGGGCTCTTCGATATTGCACGGTACTGTCTTTCCAAGTTTGTCGGAAGACTTCCAGTTTGGTGGAGTGCCATTTCCGTTCCAATTTATTCGAAGCCTGCTTCAGGGCTCGGTTATTTTCTGTCTACCAGGGAGCAAATTTCTTGTGACCAATGCTTTTTGTTTTTAGGGGTGCTACTGCATCTAGGGTATTAACCTGTCTAGAGTATTAACCCCGTTCCGCTAGAGGAACCTCCCCGCAACAGCCAGTGAAAGTGCAGGGGGCCAAATTCAAAACAACAAAAATCTCATAATTAAAATTCCTCAAGCATACAAGTATTTTACACCATTTTAAAGATAACATTCTCGTTAATCCAGCCACAGTCTTTGATTTCAAAAAGGATTTACAGCGAAAGCACCACAAATTATTATGTTAGGTCACCACCAAACCACAGAAACACACAGCCATTTTTCCAGCCAAAGAGAGGAAGTCACAAAAAGCAGAAATAGAGATAAAATTAATCACTAACCTTTGATGATCTTCATCAGATGACACTCATATGACTTCATGTTACACAATACATGTATGATTTGTTTGATAAAGTTCATATTAATATAAAAAAATCTGAGTTTACATTGGCGCGTTACGTTCAGTAGTGTTAAAACATGCGGTGATTGTGCAGAGAGCCATATCAATTTACATAAATACTCATTATAAACATTGATAAAGATATGACTATTATACATGGAACTTTAGATGAACATCTCCTTAATGCAACTGCTGTATCAGATTTAAAAAAAACTTTACGGAGAAAGCAAACCATGCAATAATCTGAGTACAGCCTTTAGATAACAAAGCAGCCAAAAAGATACCCACCATATTGGGCAGTCAACTACTCAGAAATAGCATTTTAAATATTCACTTATCTTTGATGATCTTCATCAGAATGCACTCCCAGCTCCACCATAAATGTTTGATTTGTTCTATAATGTCCATCAGTTATGTCCAAATATCTTCTTTTCTTAGGGCGTTTGGTAAACAAATCCAAAAGCGCGTTCAGGTCGCGCCGAACGTCGGACTAAAAAGTTAAAAAAGTTCCGTTACAGCCTGTAGAAACATGCCAAACTAAGTATGGAATCCATCTTTAGGATGTTTTTAACATAAAACTTCGTTAATGTTCCAACCGGACAATTCCTTTGTCTGTACAAATGAAGTGGAACATAGCTACCTTTCACGTGAGTGCGCCAGACCGAGGCTGTGGCACTCTGCCAGACCACTCACTCAAAGAGCCCTTATGAGCCCCTCCTTTAGAGTAGAATCCTCAAAACAAGTTCTAAATACTGTTGACATCTTTTGGAAGCCTTGGGAAGTGAAACATAACTAATATCACCCTGTATCTTCAATGGGGGCTGAGTTGAAAAACTACCAACCCTAGATTTCCCACTCCCTGGTTGGAATTGTTCTCAGGTGTTTGCCTGCCATATGAGTTCTGTTATAGTCACATACATCATTCAAACAGTTTTAGAAACGTCAGAGTGTTTTCTATCCAATACTAATAATAATATGCATATATTGACATCTGGGACAGAGTAGGAGGCAGTTCACTCTGGGCACGCTATTCATCCAAAAGTGAAAATGCTGCCCCCTATCCCAAAAAAGTCAAGCAAGGTTCAATTTAGATCCTCAGTTAGGTGGTTAACCTATTTTTGTACTCTGACATCCTTGGGTAGGTGGATGGGTTGTCTAAGAATTTATAGCACGGCTTTTGATGATCCTTGGTTGGGGTCTGAGCAGATTATTTGTAGCGATTGCTAATGTAATAAGATGGTGGTCCGATAGTCCAGGATTATGGGGAAAAACATTTAGATTCACAATATTTATTCCACGATACAAAACTACATCCAGGGTATGACTGTCGCGATGAGTAGGTCTGGAGACATGTTGGACAAAACCCACTGAGTTTTTGGCGGCTCCAAAAGCTTTTTGGAGTGTGTCTGTGGATTTTTCCATGTGAATATTACAGTCACCAAAAATGTGAGTATTATCTGCCATGATTACAAGGTCCGATAGGAATTCAGGGAACTCAGTGAGGAATGATGTATATGGCCCAGGAGGCCTGTAAACAGTTCCTATAAAAAGTGATTGATTAGGCTGTATAGATTTCATGACTAGAAGCTCAAAAGATGAAAACGCAGTCATTATTGGGGGGTAAATTGAAATTTGCTGTCATAAAACACCTCCACATTTGCGGGATATAGTCACTAGTGTAACCAGGAGGAGAGGCCTCATTTAACACAGTAAATTCATCAGGCTTTAGCCATGTTTCAGTCAGGCCTATCACATCAAGAGTATGATCAGTAATTGGTTCATTGACTATGACTGCCTTGGAAGTGAGGAACCTAACATTACGTAACCCTATTTTGAGAAGTGTGATATCACAATCTCTTTCAATAATGACAGGAATGTAGGAGGTCTTTATTCCAGTGAGATTGCTAAAGCAAACACTGCCATTCTTCTTCTGTTGGTTTTATGGCGGACTACAACCCAAAAAGGTGTAGTATTGCTGTCACCAAATGGACAGGATGAAACCAAAACAAGGTAAAAAGAAAATCCTTACGTGATATGGAAACTGACTTAATCCACCCAAATAAAAATAGTACATTGACAAAACAAAACTCCCACTTCTTCCTTCTTTCAATTATCCATATCTCCCTTCTCAGGCTCTATGGCCTGAGAGGGTGGTACGGCTTGTAACAATATTCCATGTAACTCCTTTGCCGAAAAATCTTTCAGCCCCAGGAACCGTTCCGCCGCTTCCACAATGATTTATATCTTCCTGAACCTTCTCTCCACCTTGGCAGTGCCATTTATTATCATAGCTATAAAGGCCACAAAGTTCACCTTCTTAACCTTTACTTTAAAATGTCAGGATCCTGCTGGTGAAAGGCAACCCCTGCAGCTTGCAGTGAAGGCCTATCCACAACCATGGACTCTTTAAGTGCACCATTCAAACCCTCAACCCTTTTAACAGCTCCTGCTTCTGGATAGCCCTGACTTTAGCCACCTCATTCTCTTTCACCCTTGTGGGGCATTCAAACGATGTGGCTTCATGGTTCCCACCACAATTGCAACATGTCATGTTTCATCATTTTATAACACATAATATGATTTTTTCCACAACTTGGACATCTCGGCTTCTCCCTTCCTCAAACATTTGAAACATGACCAAAAGCTTTACAATGATCACACTGCATTGGTCTTGGGATACATGTTATGACTCTGTAGTTAATATACCCTAACTGCCCTTGAGTAGGAAAAAAAATAAAAGAACAGATGGACTCTTCACTTTTTCTTCATTCACCACATGATCATTCCGACATGCATCAATCACTCCAGGAATAGTGTTCTGCCTGTTTGTCCCTGTCCGGGGGTATCCTGCCTGTTTGGCCCTGTCCGGGGTCTCATCGGATGAGGCCACATTGTCTCCTGACCCCTCCTGTCTCAGCCTCCAATATTTATGCTGCAGTAGTTTATGTATCAGGGGGATAGGGTCAGTCTGTTATATCTGGAGTACTTCTCCTGTCTTATCCGGTGTCCTGTGTGAATGTAAGTATTCTCTCTAATTCTCTCTTTCTCTCTTTCTTTCTCTCTTTCTCTCTTTCTCTCTTTCTCTCTTTCTTTCTTTCTTTCTTTCTTTCTTTCTTTCTTTCTCTCTCTCAGAGGACTTGACCCCTAGGACCATGCTACAGGACCACCTGGCATGATGACTCCTTGCTGTCCCCAGTCCACCTGGCAGTGCTGCTGCTCCAGTTTCAACTGTTCTGCCTGCTGCTATGAAACCCTGACCTGTTGCTTTTTTCATAGGCTTAGTCAGCCACAATGAGCAGACAGAGCTTGGTGATGGGCCTGGATAAAATGCTAGTCTTTGTCTTAACTTGTTATGGCTGCAATCCCGCTAACGGGATCGATATGACAACTACCAGTGAAAATAGAGGGCGCCAAATTCAAACCACAGAAATCTCATAATTACAATTCCTAGAACATACATGTGTCTTATATCATTTTAAAGTTAATATTGTTGTTAATCCCACCAGTGTCCGATTTCAAATATGCTTTTCAGCAAAAGCACTACAAACGATTATGTTAGGTCTCCACCAAACCACAATAAGCCCAGCCATTTTCCAGTGAAATATAGCATTCACACAAAGCAGAAATAGAGATACAATTAATCACTAACCTAGAATTATCTTAATCAGATATTTATATAAAAAAATCTGAATTTACATTGGCTTATTAGATTCACTAGTTCCAAAAACATCAAGTGATTTTGCATAGCCACATCGTTTCAACAGAAATACTCATCATAAATGTAGATGATAATACAAGTTATACACGTGGAATTATAGATATATCTCTCCTTAATGCAACCGCTGGGTCAGATTTCCCAAAAAGTTTACGGAAAAAGCAACCCATGCAATAATCTGAGACGGAGCTCAGAACAGTAGGCAAATTAGCCGCCATGTTGTAGTCAACAGAAACCAGAAAATACAAGATAAATGTTTGCTTACCTTTGATGAACTTCATCAGAATGCAGTCCTAGGAATCCCAGGTCCACAATAAATGCACGATTCGTTCAAAAATGTCCATTATTTATGTCCAATTAGTTACTTTGGTTAGCGCATTTGGTAAACAATTCCAAAGTCACAAAGCGCGTCCACTATAACGTGACGAAATGTCCAAAAATCCCGTAACAGTCAGTAGAAACATGTCAAACGATGTACTGAATCAATCTTTAGAATGTTGTTTACATATATCTTAAATAACGTTCCAAACGGAGAATTAGAATGATTCTCCTATGGTTATTCCACTTGCTCCTTTCCTGCATCAATGGGAGATATTCCCTAACCCACCTCTCCCAGAAGAGTGTATGTACTGATTGCCTCAACCTCACACAGAGCTGTTTGCAACGCTTCGTCATCTGGTGCTTCTTCTTTGAGGATTGATGCAAGAATATCCTTCAGTAGTCAAATCAGCCTTTCCCATACTCCTCCATGGTGGGCTCCTGAGGGAGGGTTGAATGACCATTTTACTCCAACGTTCCGTAACGTGTTGTGGATCTTATTGTGATCTAGTCCGTTTAGAGCCTCTGCCAGCTCCCTTTGTGCACCCACAAAGTGTGTGCCATTATCAGTCCTAATACTAGACACATGGCCTCTTCAGGAGATAAATCTACGCAAAGCATGAATGCAGGAAGCTGTGTCTAAGTAGCTAGCAACTTCTAGATGGATGGCACGACAAATAAGGCAGGTAAAAATCACACCCTATCGCTTCACAAGAGAGTGGCCTCACTTGGCCTGTATAGGACCAAAGTAGTCCATACCCCCATGGGTAAAGTGTGGCAGGTTAGGGGGTCACACAGTGATGTGGAAGGTCAGCCATCTTTTGTTCTCCAGCTTTGGCCTGCATACGCCTACAGAAGACACAGCTCTTGATGATCTTTCTTGCCAATGAATTGGTACAGGGCATTCAAAAGCGTTGGCTAAGTCTGGACAGCATATGTCCTCTCCCACAATGACCAACCTGCTCATGAATCTGTCGTAGGATCAGTTTGGAGATGTGGGAATCTTTTGTCAATATCATGGGGTTCTTCAGCTCCATAGGCATGGATCCTTTACTAATCCATCATCCTAATCTCAGCAGGCATTTATCCATGATTGGGTCCATCTTACTGATTCCTTTAGCACATTGTCTCCCTTCCTCTATCTTCAGGTGCTGCTTCTGCTCGTAGCAGATAATTGCTTCCTCAGCTTCCTCCATAGTGATGTTTTGTATCTTGACAGACAGCTTGAGCTGGGTTGAGCAGGTAATTCAAACCTTTCTGTTCTGGCTTGATCGGAGCAGCAGTCCTCTTAGCTTCAGCAGTCAAGCAACGGCTGTCTTGAGGCTGTTCCATGTTGAATAGTGCTCAATCAGCTTGCTAATTGGACTCTACTCTGTCACGCTCTCACACTATTTATAGTGACATTCTTCCTTACCTCGGGGTCGTCCTGAGGGATAGAGCCCAGCTGTGGATTCTTTGGTCATTGTGTTTCTGGTTTCTCGAAAAACTCTGGTCCTGCCAACCATCTTGAATTCAGAATGGTCTCAATGTGCAGGCTACAATGTGCAGTGCTATTGTGTGCAGTGAATTCAAGATATCATGTGAGTAAGTGCGAGCAAGTGCGGTCAAAAACTATACCGCTCCCCCGTCTAACCAAGACTCCTCCTCATAGGCCCGACTTTCTCCCTCAGCCGCAAGGGGGGTATTCATCTCAGATAATGGCTTCACACTAATAATTCTCTGGTTATTTTTTCAAATACAAATTGGCTATTTGGCTTTACCAAATATATTTGGCCTGTATGTAAGGAAAATCTCTGATAATATTTAGTGACACACTGTTGTCAAATTTTGGACAATGCCCACTGCGAACGCGCTTCTTGCGATGTTGCTTATGAGACAGTACTTAATTAAATTATGTAAGAGAATAAAATATTACCATTGGTGTATTAAAATGTGGCTTTTGGTGATGTCTCCTGAGTCCAAGTGTTTGACATGGTGGTGAGACCAGTAACTTTATGACCAAAGTTGATCAATGTAGAAGCAACAGTCATTTTTAATACGTTGGTAGTCCGACTTTCATCTGGATGCATCAAAATGTCATTACATTTAATGAAAAACATGATTTTGACTCTTTGCGACCTTTAACTAAAGCTATTTAAAAAAGGAAGGTAGGAGTCACGGACTGGACAGGGGAGAGAGATGCTTACACACGCACACACACACACACACACACACACACACACACACACACACACACACACACACACACACACACACACACACACACACACACACACGCACAGTGTATCTAAGGATAATCTCTAGACAGATGGGTTCCCCTAGCTAAACATGAGCACAAATCCTGCCCAAACTCTAAGCTCACCTTCTTTTGAGAGAATACAAAATCCTACCCAGACCTTGTGCTGTTGCTCAAAAGTCTGCGAATTCCAAGACTAAGCTAAAGATATCAACCCCAAAAAACTAACACGCATGCACATACACTTTTCTCCTTGACTGTATTGGTTTCGATCAGAGCTTTAACCTTAACATGATATTTTTTGCTCTGGCTAGACACTAGATGTGTCTTTTTTCTGTGTCGTTACTACCACAGTTTTTCTGGTGACTGGTTTCAGCTGTGCGGGATTAGCATATAGTGGAGAGACAGCCATTTTTGCATGCAAACCAGACAGACAATGAGCTCCGAGCATAGAGTGCAGCGATCATTCAGAGGTCCGAGGTTGCATCTGAAAAGATACCCTATTATTTTCATTTGTTCACTGCTTTGGAACTGGTCAAAAGTAGTGCACTACATAAGGGATAAGGTGCCGACTTGTGTATGCACATAGTATGCACACTTGGGCTGTTGCCATTGAGAGCTCATTGGTTGGTCTGTCGTGCATTGTTGATGTTTGGATATAGGAAATGTAAATGGAGTATGATTTTTTTGAAGACGAGGACTCCACCACTCTGTGATTGTTTTTTATCCTTCTGCCTTTGGGCAAATTAGCTGCATTTCTTCATATCTTCTTATGAAGGATTAGGGAGGGGAAGATCATTAGGTAATTTTATTTTCAGAACTCTCTCATGTCTTGGTGCATTTGACTTCTCATCGCGTTGCTGTGAGGTAAATGGATTCAATCAGTTCTGAGGATGGATTGCCACGGGAGACGAGGTTAGTCGAAGGCCCTGGTTCCAGACTCCCACACTGTAAACCCCAATGTGCTGTCATTACTCAAAACTTTTGAAGAAACCCATTGCACTTAATGTAGCTGAGTGTGTGTCTGCTTGCTCCTGAGGTTGTCCTTCCTCCCCTCTACAGAACCAGATCTCGACCCAGCACCTGCAGTAGCCCCAGTGTCCTGGTTCCTGGTACCCAGCACCAACCCATGGATTCCAGTCCTAGCCCCAGCAGCAGCACAATTTCCAGTTTCCAGTCCGAGCACCAACCCCTCCACCAACCCTGGATACAGCAGTGGCCACACAACTGCCACCCCATCTAACCGCTGAAAGCCCAGACCCCACCCCTTCCACTTCCCCCAAAAAAGGACACAGACAGGCCGTCAACCACTCCACCAGACCAACCACACAAGGAATAACTCCAAACTCCAAATATTCTCTAACAAATACTTTCAAACAAACAAGCAGTAATTTTGATTATATTTATTTTCTTTTGTAGTCAAATTGTTTGTTCTTGTTGATTTTTCCTTGAATAACTGATTGGTTGCTTATGATTTATGGACCTACAGTGGGGCAAAAAAGTATTTAGTCAGCCACCAATTGTGCAAGTTCTCCCACTTAAAAAGATGAGAGAGGCCTGTCATTTTCATCATAGGTACACTTCAATTATGACAGACAAAATGAGAAAAAAAATTCAAGAAAATCACAAATTATGGTGGAAAATAAGTATTTGTTCAATAACAAAAGTTTATCTCAATACTTTGTTATATACCCTTTGTTGGCAATGACAGAGGTCAAACGTTTTCTGTAATTCTTCACAAGGTATTCACACACTGTTGCTGGTATTTTGGCCCATTCCTCCATGCAGATCTCCTCTAGAGCAGTGATGTTTTGGGGCTGTTGCCCAGCAACATAGTTGAAGTGTACCTATGATGAAAATTACAGGCCTCTCTCATCTTTTTAAGTGGGAGAACTTGCACAATTGGTGGCTGACGAAATACTTTTTTGCCCCACTGTAACATTTATTGAATTGATTTAATACCTTTCTTGAAACTTTTGAACTTGAATACCATTTTAATTACAGTACGTATGACTTGTGCATAACCAAATAAAATTGAGTAAAGTTACTTAAAGTGATTTCGTAGTCATTACTCAAACTGATAGTCACTGTGACCCTATACACTATAAACCCCACACTGTAAACCCCAAGGCATTTTTAACTTAAATGCTTCTAGTAAGTTCAACTCAATGTCAATGAGAAGTCATTATTACTTTAAATGTATGTGGTACTGACTCAAAGCTAAATGAAAAGTCCCATCACCTCAAAATGTTTAAGTTATTATAAAAAAATATATAAAAAAATAGCCAGCCTGCTCTACTGGAATTGTTTTTAATATCAATGTTTTTGCATGTACATTGAGTGATTTATTGACTGTGCCACAGAAAGTTAATATATATTTTTTAAGGCCTCAACAAGTGCAAGTGATATAAAACACCAAATATGAATTGGTATGCTGTAACATAATTACATTTTCACTGTTAATATTTGTTACACCTGTTAGTGAGAATGCTGTAGCAATTGGACTGATATGTGGTAGTAGTTCCTTAACAATTTAATGTCGTTTTGAGCCATATTAGAGTGACAGTGGGTCTGAAACCTTTGATGGTTGAATAAAATTCCAGTTTCTCTTCATTACGCACAGTCCTAAGTGGTGGAGCGTTCACTTCTCTCTCCTATCCTTTTCTTTGGATGGACCACCAAAAGTGGTTTGACCGTGGCTGGCGCTGACTTTCTGGTCCAGTGGAAATAGCTGAGAACCCCTGACCTGAGTCCACAGCCCACCCGGAACCCCTGAGCATCCAGAACCAGCACCGGACCAGCTGCCTGAGGAGGAGATGACGGACTGCATGCCTTGAGGTGATTCGAGAGCTACCAAGGCGAGCCTTACAGTAGATGTACATCAGTAGGCAGTAAATTGCCTGGCAGCATAATGCAGATGTTTGATTGTGCCTCAAGAATTCAGCATAGCAAGTTTGTATGAAGGTCTGGTTATTAAATGGGTAAATAGTTTAAAGACCCCAGTATGGCGCCGGAGGAGATGGCTGCCATTTTACAGGATCCTAACCAATTGTGCTATTGTGTTTTTTGTGTTATTTGTAACATATTTTGTACATAATGTTTCTGCCAGTGTCTCTAATGACCGAAAAGATCTTCTGGATTTGAGGTCAGCGATTACTCACCTCGTACTGGACAAAGATTATTTAGTTAATGAGTCGGATGCAAAGGATTTACTTCAGACACCAGACAAGGCCCAAATCCCTGTCATTCGCATGAAGAAGAGACAGAGATATCGGGGACATAGGTCGGGGTGCCTTGTAAGGATCCGAGTGGGTAATCCGCCTCTACCATCAGTCCTATTAGCCAACGTGCAATCATTGGAAAATAAACTGGATGAGCTCTGATCTAGACTATCCTACCAACTGGACATTAAATACTGTAATATCTTATGTTTCACAGAGTCGTGGCTGAACGAAGACATGGATAACATACAGCTGGCTGGGTTTTCCATACACCGGCAAGATAGAACAGCTGCCTCCGTTAAGACAAGGGGTGTCGGTGTGTGTCGATTTGTAACAGCTGCCGCACAAAATATAATATTAAGGAAGTCTCAAGGTTTTGATCACCTGAGGTAGAGTATCTCATGATAAGCTGTAGACCACACTATTTACCAAGATATTTGCCATCTATATTTTTCATAAATGTCTATTTACCACCACAAACCGATGCCGGCACTAAAACCGCACTCATTGAGCTGAATAAGGCATAAGCAAACAAGAAAATGCTCATCCAGAGGCGGTGCTCCTAGTGGCCACGGACTTTAATGCAGGGAAACTTAAATCTGTTCTACCAAATTTCTCCCTGCATGCTACATGTGCGACCTGGTGGGAAAAAAACTCTAGACCACCTTTACTCCACACACAGAAAAATGTACAAAGCTCTCCCTTGCCCTCCATTTGGCAAATCTGACCATAACTATCCTCCTGATTCCTGCTTACAAGCAAAAACTAAAGCAGTAAGTACCAGTGACTCGCTCAATACGGAAGTGGTCAGATGAAGCAGATGCAAGCTACAGGACGGTTGTGCTAGCACAGACTAGAATATGTTCTGGGATTCTTCCGGTGGCATTGAGGAGTACACCACATCAATCAATGGCTTCATCAATAAGTGCATCGATGACGTCGTCCCCACAGTGACCGCACATACCCCAACCAGAACCTATGGATTACAGGAAACATCTGAACTGAGCTAAAGGGTAGAGCTGCCGCTTTCAAGGAGTGGGACTCTAACCCAGCCGTTATAAGACATCCTGCTATGTGTGTGTAAGAACTTGACTGGCCTGCACAGAGCCCTGACCTCAAACCCATTGAACACCTTTGGGATGAGTTGGAACGCCGACTGTGAGACAGGCGTAATCGCCCCAATATCAGTCCCTGACCTCACTAATGCTCTTGTGGCTGAATGGTAGCGTTCAAGTCCCACAAAAATTGAAAAAAAGTGCTTTTGCAAAGCCCTCACTTTGTCTCTCAAACTTATTCCAGTGTCTGCCTGCCAGCTGGAAATCTATGCCAAGTGGTGGATGTGTGTGTGTGTACAGTCGTGGCCAAAAGTTTTGAGAATAACACAAATATTAATTTTCATCAAGTTTGCTGCTTCAGTGTCTTTAGATATTTTTGTCAAATTTTACTATGGAATACTGAAATATAACAAGCATTTCATAAGTGTCAAAGGCTTTTTATTGACAATTACATGAAGTTGATGCAAAGAGTCAATATTTGCAGTGTTGACCCTTCTTTTTCAAGACCTCTGCAATCCGCCCTGGCATGCTGTCAATTAACTTCTGGGCCACATCCTGACTGATGGCAGCCCATTCTTGCATAATCAATGCTTGGAGTTGGTCAGAATTTCTTTATTCATTTTTGTGTTCTTAGGCAAAATTGTGAGTGAACCTGGCTGAAAAGCAACCGCACACATGAATGGTCTCAGGATGCTTTACTGTTGGCATGACACAGGACTGATGGTAGTGCTCACCTTGTCTTCCCCGGACAAGCTTTTTTCCGGATGCCCCAAACAATCGGAAATGGGATTCATCAGAGAAAATGACTTTACCCCAGTCCTCAGCAGTCAAATCCCTGTGCCTTTTGCAGAATATCAGTCTGTCCCTGATGTTTTTCCTGGAGAGAAGTGGCTTCTTTTCTGCCTTTCTTGAAACCAGGCCATCTCCAATAGTCTTCTCCTCACTGTGCATGCAGATGCACTCACACCTGCCTGCTGCCATTCCTGAGCAAGCTCTGTACTGGTGGTGCACCAATCCCGCTGCAGAATCAACTTTAGGAGACGGTCCTGGCACTTGCTGGACTTTCTTGGGTGCCCTGAAGCCTTATTCACAACAATTGAACAACACTCCTTGAAGTTCTTGATGGTCCGATAAATGGTTGGTTTAGGTGCAATCTTAATGGCAGCAATATCCTTGCCTGTGAAGCCCCTTTTGTGCAAAGCAAGGATGATTGCATGTGTTTCCTTGCAAGTAACCATGGTTGACAGAGGAAGGACAATGATTCCAATCACCACCCTCCTTTTGAAGCTTCCAGTCTGTTATTTGAACTCAATCAGCATGACAGAGTGCTCTCCAGCCTTGTCCTCATCAACACTCACACCTGTGTTAACTAGAGAATCACTGATATGATGTCAGCTGGTCCTTTTGTGGCAGGGCTGAAATGCAGTGTAAATGTTTTTGGGGGATTCAGTTCATTTGCATGGCAAAGAGGGATTTTGAAATTAATTGCAATTCATCTGATCACTCTTCATAACATTCTGGAGGATATGCAAATTGCCATCATACAAAGTGAGGCAGCAGACTTGTGAAAATTATTATTTGTGTCATTCTCAAAACTTTTGGCCACGACTGTAGGCTGCCTGCCCCTCCCATCAGAAGCATAGGTTATCATAGTCTGGCTTTTTATGGCGGTTTTGGAGCAGTGGCTTCTTCCTTGCTGAGCTGCCTTTCGGGTTTTGTCGAAATAGGACTTTTACTGTGGCTATAGATACTTTTGTACCTGTTTCCTCCAGCATCTTTACAAGGTCCTTCACACGGTTGTTCTGGGATTGATTTCCACTTTTTGCACCAAAGTACGTTCATCTCTAGGAGACAGAAGCTGTCTCTTTCCTGAGCGGTATGACGGCTGTGTGGTCCCATTGTGTTTATACTTGTGTACTATTGTTTGTACAGATGAACATGGTACCTTCAGGAGTTTGGAAATTGCGCCCAAAGATGAACCAGACTTGTGGAGCTCTACAGTTTTTTTCTGAGGTCTTGGCTGATTTATTTTGATTTTCCCATGATGTCAAGCAAAGAGGCACTGTTTTTGAAGGTAGGCCTTGAAATACATCCACAGGTACACCTCCAATTGACTCAAATGATGTCAATTAGCCTATCAGAAGCTTCTAAAGCCATGACATAATTTCCCAAGCTGTTTAAAGGCACAGTCAACTTAGTGTATGTAAACTTCTGACCCACTGGCATTTTTATTTTACCTTTATTTAACTAGGCAAGTCATTTAAGAACAAATTCTTATTTTCAATGACGGCCTAGGAACAGTGGGTTACCTGCCTGTTCAGGGGCAGAACGACAGATTTGTACCTTGTCAGCTCGGGGATTTGAACATGCAACCTTCCAGTCCAATGTTCTAACCACTAGGCTACCCTGCCGCTCATCACATTCAATGAACAATGATAAGTGAAATAATCTGTCTGTAAACAATTGTTGGAAAAATGACTTGTGTCATGCACAAAGTAGATGTCCTAACCGACTTGCCAAAACTATAGTTTGTTAAAACATTTGTGGAGTGGTTGAAAAATTTGTTTTAATGACTACAACCTTAGTGTATGTAAACTTCCGACTTCAACTGTATATTTCTGTGGGCCTAATTCAAATTATGCATGTCAGAACAAGATGCCCAGCGTTTCAAGGCAAGTTTCCTCCATCCTTTTGCTCTCTTCTCACTGGCAAAATTTCAGTTGCATCTTGCGCTCTGGACTGTGACTCGTAGCACAATGTGTGTGTTTGTCTTTCAGTATGAATAAACCATGCTGTTTCGGCAAAATACAATTAGCTCTCAATGACTTTCCTATAGATTTAATCCTACCAATTAAATTGCTTACCTGCTTCATAGCAAGCTGCTTTATCCTCACTGATTGGTGAAGGAATTTAATGTCAAGCTAAATAACAAATAAAAATCTATTTCAGAGGTTAAAAAATGAACAGAAAGGAACGATATAAATCAGTGCTTTTTGGGGGTTCGAACCGGTTCAGACCTTTATTTTGCTGGTCGAGACAGTGGAATGGAACAAAAAAAATAATGGTTCTGTTCAGAACTAAATGAGTGGACAATCATTTCGGTTCCAACCCCTGTTTGGCATTGAATCACATATTTGGTTTCAACAAATGTAGTAGTTTCAATTAAGAAAACCTAACTAATTTACTTGTAATCACTTGAAGTAGATATTTTTTAGGTTGATCCAAAGAGTATGTTTTTACAGTGTAGGCCTACCTCATTGGGGCCTAATTTAAGACACATTCCATGGCTGTACCCACACTCGATTCCGTATGCTACACACGTATGCACCCAGCACCCACACACACCGACTGCGATATCATTGGGAGCTGTGGTGGTACTGTACCTGCATGTGAGGAAAATACACAGTAGCACTAACTTGGACAATGATGGCAGCATTTCTCGTTCTAACAGGAGGATGTGTGTTTCCAAATAAACAAAATACGATTCTGATCTCTCTTTCCATTGTCAAAACTGAAAAAAGTCATGCATAAGTTATTTTGGGCGTATTGTATGTTTGTGTGCATTTCTGAGGTTGTGAATCATCACCATGTTTATATTAAGTTTTTCCCTGCAGAGTTCCTTTGGTCACCCAGTCTTAACGCTTTGGTTACCCTCACCCGGCCCGGCAGCCCTAACAGTGCATAAAAACACTGGGTCCAATTGGTCAAAGACATCAAAGCCATGTTGTGGATTATTCCAGTCAGGAGCATGAAAATAACACTGTGACAAATACGACTCGCATGGCCAGGACACAATGTCCCTCTTCCGTTCTCATTCCTCATCGCTCTGAATCAGATTGCATGTAAATATCCCAAATTAGACCGTCTGCCTCTCCACCAAAAATTCAGCTTTATGTTTTTCACCAGGGGTTATAGGTAACACAAACAACAGGACAGGTCATCACACAAGTCCAGTAAAGGCAATTTCATGACCTTCAAGAGGTCGTAAGTAATGTCAGGTGTGTACACACACATCATGTTTCCCTTGTATGTGATGGTGCTTAGCACAATGGTTCTGCGAGTGTATGAGCATCCATGAGGCCCTTCTCTCTAATTTGCCGTGCATGTTTGGAGTCTTTGGCACGGCCCTCATATCAAGGGGGTGGTGGGAGTTGGGGGCTGTAGTATACACTGTAGAGGAGCCGCTGCACCGGACAGCTGTGAAAACAGCCTCCCCAGTCCTTACAAGCCCAGCCTGACCTAAAACAATGGCTGAGAGACTGTACGTGTGGTCCAACCTGACCAGACCAGAGATGAGAGGACCACAGGTGAACTGGACACAACAGTAAAGTGCAACTGCAGGGCCTCCAACACGTGTTGGGTAGAAATACAATGTAATACTATGCCATTCTATGAATACAAGTTCATAGAATTTGTCATAGAACTCATTCCATGTCTTGCCATCATTACAGTAGTTGAATTATTCTATTCTTATACTGTGAAATTCAGCTTTGATACTAAACCCTTCTGAAATGCCAGCTTTGGTTGGTGTTGCACTGTTGGAAATATTTGATTTATTTGGAGAAGTTAGCAGCAAATTCTTCAGTCATGCAAAGTCCTGAGCTCTAAAATAAGCCTGCTCACAACAAAGAGGAAATCAATGTCCCTGCCAGTCAAAATGGAGTTCCAGCTGCTGACATGGATCAGGTTCTAGACTCTGGCAGACTCCCACGTCATGACGATGTACTGCAGCGCTAAGACTCTAATTACAGTGATATAACTGTCTGAAATAATAGTAATGTAATTAGAAAAGACTAAAGAAGAGCCTATTATACATCTCCAGGAGCAACCAGGCCACTGTCTGGGAAGTGTTTATATATTGAGATCTACTGTATACTAATACATTCCTGACATTTAATCCTAGTAAAAATTCTCACATTTTAAATACATTTTAACTTATTATGAGGGAAATTTTTGATTTGAGTGCAGACTTTCGATAGGGTATCTATAGTACACTGTAAACATATTTGGTTGTAATGTACTGTTAAATCAAAGTTTCATTTTATTTTTTATTTTTTTACAGTGTAGCTAAGGAAAATCTCTAGACAGATGGGTTGCCCTAGCTAAACATGAGCACAAATCCTGCCCAAACTCTGAGCTCGCCTTCTTTTGAGAGAATACAAAATCCTACCCAGACCTTGTGCTGTTGCTCAAAAGTCTACGAATTCCAAGACTAAGCTAAAGATATCAACCCCAAAAAACTAACACGCATGCACGCACGCACGCACGCACGCACGCACACACACACACACACACACACACACACACACACACGCACACACACACACACACACACACACACACACACACACAATGAGACAGCACAGCTATTGAAATATGTATAGCTTAAAGACAATTCTCCACTGATGTGTATTCCATTTATATCTCTCACACTTTCCAAGGCTGCACTGCACTACAATGCACTGCACATGCAAACACACACACACACACACACACACACACACTTTCAAATACACCTGTACCAACCACGTACACACACATAAACACACCTCACTGACTCCCAGTAGCACTGGGTTCCGAGGCTGGCTGGGGGAAAAATAACTCAACCTTTTTACCTAAAGCACCGGCAAACAAACCAACCTGCTTTTAAAACCACATCAACCGTGCCAACAGTTTGAAAAACATAATTGTTGATGAATCAAGATTATGAAGCTGTACTTCTTTACGTCTGTGATTTTGTTATTATTATACTGTAGCGTGTTACACCATGAAATATGAAATTATACAATGGACTAATAAAGATCTATTCTAGTCAATGACTTGGCTTCAGGAGGTGGTTTTCCAGAGGGTGGTGGGATGTCAAGCGACCCTTGAAACGTTGGAGCCCAGAGCGGTCCGATCTGGATTTTCCAGCATGAAGGGGCTACAGTATGCCACTGCGATAACATGAGCAGTGTGATGGAAAAACTAGACCTGTGTGTGTGTGTGTGTGTGCATGTGTGTGTGTGAGTGAGTGTGTATAAGGCATCTGGATATAATCAGCAGTGAACTACAGAGGGCCTGGTTGTGTGGCCATATAGTCTGTGAAAATATAGAACTGAAGGCTCTAGTGTGGACGGTTCTTTGACCTATTGAAGTTCACAGTGGACTGACACTGGGACATCTCTTACACTATGTATCTGTCCATGCTTCATGTTAGGCAGACAGCCTATAACTCACAGGTCCAAGGTACAGGCATTAATTGTGTGTGGTGGGTCGGTAATGTTGCTGTCATGTTGTCTTGTCTCTGTCCTTTCCCTTCACCCTGTCTCCCTCTGCTGGTCGTTGTTATGTTACCTTTTCTCCCCCTCTTTTCCCCAGCTGTGCCTTGTCTCCTCCTAATTACCCATTCACCCCGTTCCCCACCTGTTCCCTTTTTTCCCTCTGATTAGGTCCCTATATCTGTCTCTGTTTCTGCTCCTGTCCTTGTCGGATTCTTGTTTGTTTGTTTATGTGTCTCATGCCTGAACCAGACTATCATCGTGTGTGCTGCAACCTTGTCCTGTCCTGTCGGAATCTACCTGTCCATCTGAGCCCACGTATGTTCGTCATTAAAGTACTCTGTTTGTTAATTCGCTTTTGGGTCCTCATTCACGCACCATAACAGAAGAATCCGACCAAGAATGGACCCAGCGACTTCGGATCCTCTCCACTCAGCCGTCGAGATCCAGGGAGCGATGCTAGGCAGACACAAGCAGGAATTGTCTGCTGCTCGACATGCCGTTGAGACCCTGGCCACCCAAGTCTCCAACCTCACAGAACAGGTTCACCATCTCCGCCTCGATCCACCGGCCACTTCCAGGGCTTTCGAATCTCCGGAGCCCAGAATCAATAACCCGCCGTGTTACTCTGGGGAGCCCACTGAATGCCGCTCGTTCCTCACCCAGTGTGATATTGTGTTTTCTCTCCAGCCCAACACTTACTCCAGGAGCACTGCTCGTGTCGCCTACGTCATATCTCTCCTTATTGGACGGGCTCGTGAGTGGGGCACGGCAATCTGGGAGGCAAGGGCTGAGTGTATTAACCAGTATCAAGACTTTAAGGAGGAGATGATACGGGTTTTTGATCGATCTGTTTTTGGGGAGGAGGCTTCCAGGGCCCTGTCTTCCCTATGTCAAGGCAATCGATCCATAACAGACTACTCTATTGAGTTTCGCACTCTTGCTGTCTCCAGTGGCTGGAACGAGCCGGCCTTGCTCGCTCGTCTTCTGGAGGGTTTCCGCGCAGAGGTAAAGGATGAGATTCTCTCCCGGGAGGTTCCTTCCAGCGTGGATTCCTTGATTGAACTCGCTATTCGCATTGAGCGACGGGTTGATCTTCGTCACCGAGCTCGTGGAAAGGAGCTCGCGCTCTCCGTCGCCTCCCTCTCCGCATCACTACCATCTTCCTCTGCCGGCTCGGGTGCTGAGCCCATGCAGCTGGGAGGTATCCGCATCTCGACTAAGGAGAGGGAACGGAGAATCACCAACCGCCTCTGTCTCTATTGCGGTTCCGCTGGTCATTTTGCCACTTCATGTCCAGTAAAAGGCCAGAGCTCGTCAGTAAGCGGAGGGCTACTGGTGAGCGCTACTACTCCTGTCTCTCCTTCAAGATCCTGCACTACCTTGTCGGTCCATCTACGCTGGACCGGTTCGTCAGCTTCCTGCAGTGCCTTAATAGACTCTGGGGCGGAGGGCTGTTTTATGGACGAGACCTGGGCTCGGGAACATGACATTCCTCTCAGACAGTTAAAGGAGCCCACGGCCTTGTTCGCCCTGGATGGTAGTCCTCTCCCCAGGATTCAGCGTGAGACGCTACCTTTAACCCTCACTGTTTCTGGTAATCATAGTGAAACCATTTCTTTTTTAATTTTTCGTTCACCTTTTACACCTGTTGTTTTGGGCCATCCCTGGCTAGTTTGTCATAATCCTTCCATTAATTGGTCTAGTAATTCTATCCTCTCCTGGAACGTCTCTTGTCATGTGAAATGTTTAATGTCTGCTATCCCTCCTGTTTCCTCTGTCTCTTCTTCACAGGAGGAGCCTGGTGATTTGACAGGGGTGCCGGAGGAATATCACGATCTGCGCACGGTGTTCAGTCGGTCCAGGGCCACCTCTCTTCCTCCACACCGGTCGTATGATTGTAGTATTGATCTCCTTCCGGGAACCACCCCCCCCCCGGGGTAGACTATACTCTCTGTCGGCTCCCGAACGTAAGGCTCTCGAAGATTATTTGTCTGTAGCTCTTGACGCCGGTACCATAGTCCCCTCCTCCTCTCCCGCCGGAGCGGGGTTTTTTTTTGTCAAGAAGAAGGACGGGTCTCTGCGCCCCTGCATAGATTATCGAGGGCTGAATGACATAACAGTGAAGAATCGTTATCCGCTTCCTCTTATGTCTTCAGCCTTCGAGATCCTGCAGGGAGCCAGGTTTTTCACTAAGTTGGACCTTCGTAACGCTTACCATCTCGTGCGCATCAGGGAGGGGGACGAGTGGAAGACGGCGTTTAACACTCCGTTAGGGCACTTTGAATACCGGGTTCTTCCTTTCGGCCTCGCTAACGCTCCAGCTGTCTTTCAGGCATTAGTCAATGATGTCCTGAGAGACATGCTGAACATCTTTGTTTTCGTTTACCTTGACGATATCCTGATTTTTTCACCGTCACTCCAGATTCATGTTCAGCACGTTCGACGTGTCCTCCAGCGCCTTTTAGAGAATTGTCTTTTTGTGAAGGCTGAGAAGTGCACTTTTCATGCCTCCTCCGTCACATTTCTCGGTTCTGTTATTTCCGCTGAAGGCATTAAGATGGATCCCGCTAAGGTCCAAGCTGTCATTGATTGGCCCGTCCCTAAGTCACGCGTCGAGCTGCAGCGCTTTCTCGGCTTCGCGAACTTCTATCGTCGTTTCATCCGTAATTTCGGTCAGGTGGCAGCTCCTCTCACAGCCCTTACTTCTGTCAAGACGTGCTTTAAGTGGTCCGTTTCCGCCCAGGGAGCTTTTGATCTCCTCAAGAATCGTTTTACATCCGCTCCTATCCTTGTTACACCTGACGTCTCTAGACAGTTCGTTGTCGAGGTTGACGCGTCAGAGGTGGGAGTGGGAGCCATCCTTTCTCAGCGCTCCCTCTCTGACGACAAGGTCCACCCATGCGCGTATTTTTCTCATCGCCTGTCGCCGTCGGAACGTAACTATGATGTGGGTAACCGCGAACTGCTCGCCATCCGGTTAGCCCTAGGCGAATGGCGACAGTGGTTGGAGGGGGCGACCGTTCCTTTTGTCGTTTGGACTGACCATAGGAACCTTGAGTACATCCGTTCTGCCAAACGACTTAATGCGCGTCAGGCGCGTTGGGCGCTGTTTTTCGCTCGTTTCGAGTTCGTGATTTCTTATCGTCCGGGCTCTAAGAACACCAAGCCTGATGCTTTGTCTCGTCTCTTCAGTTCTTCAGTAGCCTCCACTGACCCCGAGGGGATTCTCCCTGAGGGGCGTGTTGTCGGGTTGACTGTCTGGGGAATTGAGAGGCAGGTAAAGCAAGCACTCACTCAAACTCCGTCGCCGCGCGCTTGTCCTAGGAACCTTCTTTTCGTTCCCGTTCCTACTCGTCTGGCCGTTCTTCAGTGGGCTCACTCTGCCAAGTTAGCCGGTCACCCTGGCGTTCGGGGTACGCTTGCTTCCATTCGCCAGCGTTTCTGGTGGCCCACCCGGGAGCATGACACGCGTCGTTTCGTGGCTGCTTGTTCGGTCTGCGCGCAGACTAAGTCCGGTAACTCTCCTCCTGCCGGCCGTCTCAGGCCGCTTCCTATTCCCTCTCGACCGTGGTCTCACATCGCCTTAGATTTTGTCACCGGACTGCCTTCGTCAGCGGGGAAGACTGTTATTCTTACGGTTGTCGATAGGTTCTCTAAGGCGGCTCATTTCATTCCCCTTGCTAAGCTTCCTTCTGCTAAAGAGACGGCACAAATCATCATCGAGAATGTTTTCAGAATTCATGGCCTTCCGTCAGACGTCGTTTCGGACAGAGGTCCGCAATTCACGTCTCAATTTTGGAGGGAGTTTTGCCGTTTGATTGGGGCTTCCGTCAGTCTCTCTTCCGGCTTTCACCCCCAGTCTAACGGTCAAGCAGAACGGGCCAATCAGACTATTGGTCGCATCTTACGCAGTCTTTCTTTTCGCAACCCTGCGTCTTGGTCAGAACAGCTCCCCTGGGCAGAATACGCCCACAACTCGCTTCCTTCGTCTGCGACCGGGCTATCTCCTTTTCAGAGTAGCCTCGGGTACCAGCCTCCGTTGTTCTCATCTCAGTTCGCCGAGTCCAGCGTCCCCTCCGCTCAGGCTTTTGTCCAACGTTGCGAGCGCACCTGGAAGAGGGTCAGGTCTGCACTTTGCCGTTATAGGGCGCAGACTGTGAGAGCTGCTAATAAGCGTAGAACGAAGAGCCCTAGATATTGTCGCGGTCAGAGAGTTTGGCTCTCCACTCAGAACCTTCCCCTTAAGACGGCTTCTCGCAAGTTGACCCCGCGGTTCATTGGTCCATTCCGTATCTCTCAAATCATTAACCCTGTCGCAGTGCGACTTCTTCTGCCGCGATATCTTCGTCGCGTCCACCCGGTCTTCCATGTCTCCTGTGTCAAGCCCGTTCTTCGCGCCCCCGCTCGTCTTCCCCCCCCCCCCCCCCATCCTTGTCGAGGGCGCACCCATCTACAGGGTCCGCAGGATTTTGGACATGCGTCCTCGGGGCCGTGGTCACCAGTACCTTGTTGATTGGGAGGGGTACGGTCCGGAGGAGAGGAGTTGGGTTCCCTCTCGGGACGTGCTGGACCGTGCGCTGATCGATGATTTCCTCCGTTGCCGCCAGGCTTCCTCCTCGAGTGCGCCAGGAGGCGCTCGGTGAGTGGGGGGGTACTGTCATGTTGTCTTGTCTCTGTCCTTTCCCTTCACCCTGTCTCCCTCTGCTGGTCGTTGTTATGTTACCTTTTCTCCCCCTCTTTTCCCCAGCTGTGCCTTGTCTCCTCCTAATTACCCATTCACCCCGTTCCCCACCTGTTCCCTTTTTTCCCTCTGATTAGGTCCCTATATCTGTCTCTGTTTCTGCTCCTGTCCTTGTCGGATTCTTGTTTGTTTGTTTATGTGTCTCATGCCTGAACCAGACTATCATCGTGTGTGCTGCAACCTTGTCCTGTCCTGTCGGAATCTACCTGTCCATCTGAGCCCACGTATGTTCGTCATTAAAGTACTCTGTTTGTTAATTCGCTTTTGGGTCCTCATTCACGCACCATAACAGTTGCAGCATGGGTCGGGTCTGAGTCTGGGTGTGTGAGTGTGTGTATGTTGGGAGGATTGCAGAATGGGACGGATCTGGGTCTCTCCATCCTCTTGGTCCTGGCCCGCCACCTCAATCCCCTGCCTGATAGCAGGAGGCGTCTGGACAGGGTTTTTATGGGCTGCACGGTATGGTCCGAATCGAATGGAACATGAACCCCTGTGTGACCTTCACAAGAAGCACATCCAGTAAAAACTGCTAAGCCAGCTCTGCCAGAACAACCCAGCAGACCTGGGTTCAAATACATCATTATTTAAGTATTTGTATTCTAAATACACATTTTCTCTGTTTCTTTCTCATTATTTTTCAAATAATGTTGCCGAATTTTCTATTTGAAGTATTTGATTTAAAAAATAAATAGAAAAATCTATATATACACTATTTAAAACTATTTTCAAATACATTTCAAATACTCCTTGGGCTAAACAGACCTGGGCCCGGTTTCCCAAAGGCATCTTGAGGCTAAGTTCATTGTTAGAACCTATGCAAGATCTTAATTTCCAAGCCGTTTCCCAAAACTGTCTGTATTAACGTTGCACTTGAAATCGTTCTTAATCTGAAGTCTGCCTCGGACCACTCGTAGAACAGCTAAGTGCTTTGTTAGATCACAGTTTGCCCTCCTGCATCACTTTACACACAGAACATCTACGCAAAACATAGAATGGTAGATGTTTATCTGTCTCTTTGTGACCACCGACAACTTAATAGTTATATATAAATAGCCTTAAGAGTTAGCAATGCTATAAACAAGCAAAGCAAGGATAAAAAAACAAGTATAAAAACCGAGATAACTGCATTATATAATAGCTAATAGCTTAATAGGCTAAATATTGACATCACTTTCATGTACAGTACCTAAAGACAGAATTCACATCCCTTGACTTTTTCTACATGCTGTTGTGTTACAGCCTGAACTTAAAATGTATTAAATTTAGATTTTTGGTCAATGGCCTACACACAATACCCCATAATGTCAAAGTGGAATTATGCTTTTATACATTTTAATGTAAAAAATTAATTTATAAAAATGAAAAACTGAAATGTCTTGAGTCAATAAGTATTCAACCTGTTTGTAAGGAAAGCCTAAATAAGTTCAGGAGTAAAAATGTGCTTAACAATTCACATAATAAATTGCATGGACTCGCTCTGTGTGTAATAACAGTGTTTAACATGATTTTTGAATGACTACCTCATCTCTGTACCCCACCCACACAATTATCTGTAAGATCCCTCAGTCGAGCAGTTAATTTCAAACACAGATTCAACCACAGAGACCAGGGAGGTTTTGCAATGCCTCGCAAAGAAGGGCACATATTGGTAGATGAGTAAAAATGTAAAAAAGCAGACATTAAATATCCCTTTGAGCATGGTGAAGGCACTAATTAGACTTTGGATGGTGTATCACTACTCCCAGTCACTAAAAAGATACAGGCGTCCTTCCTAACTCAGCTGTCAGAGAGGAAGGAAACAGTTCAGGGATTTCACCATGAGGCCAATGTTGACTTTAAAACAGTTACAGAGTTGAATGCCTGTGATAGAAGAAAACTGAGGTTTGATCAACAATATTGTAGTTACTCCACAATACTAACCTAACTGACAGAGTGAAAAGAAGGAAGCCTATACAGAATATAAATATTCCAAAACATCCTGCATCCTGTTTGCAATAAGGCACTAAAGTAAAACTGCAAAAAAATTGCAAAGAAATTAACTTTATGTCCTATATAGAAAGCATTATGTTTGGACCAAATCCAACACAACACATCACGGAGTACCACTCTCAATATTTTCAAGCATGTTTGTGGCTGCATCATGTTATTGGTATGCTTGTCATCGGCAAGGACTAGGGAGTTTTTTAGGGTCAAAAGAAATGGAACACAGGTAAGCACAGGCAAAAAAAATCATAGAGGAAAACCTAGTTCAGTTTGCTTTCCAACAGACACTTGGAGACAAATTCACCTTTCAGCAGGACAATAACCTACAACACAAGGCCAAATATAAACTGGAGTTGCTTACCAAAGCTACATTGAATATTACTGAGTGGCCTAGTTACAGTTTTGAGTAACACTTTACTTGACACCCGGTGTCATAAAATAACTCAATATATGTCAAATCAGGTGTAAATCTATGGGTCATGACTGTGTTATGACCATATTTTGGCTTGTTATGTCAAGTTATGTCAGCTATTATAGAATATTATGACATTGTTATGACACTTTTTTATTTTATTTATTTATTTCACCTTTATTTAACCAGGTAGGCTAGTTGAGAACAAGTTCTCATTTACAACTGCCACCTGGCCAAGATACAGACAGCAACACAGTTACACATGGAGTAAAGAATAAACAAGTCAATAACACAGTATAATTTTTTTAGTCGGGCGTGCGTGCGGGTGCAGGCAACGAACGGTTGAGTGTCAAGTAAGGTGTTACCCAGTTTGAAAACCAACTTGACAGAGCTTGAAGAATTGAAAAAACAATGTGCAAATATTGTACAATCCAAGTGTGCAAAGCTCTTAGAGACTTACCCAGAAAGCTCTCAGAGACTCACTCATTGCTCCCAAAGGTGATTTTAACTTGCATTGACTCAGTGGTGATGAACTCTTATGTAAAGAGAAATGTCTGTAATTCAATAAATTATTTGTATCAACCTTGGTTGAATGCATTGACTTACAAATATTATTATTATTTTTTAAATATTCAGGGGAACCCAATTGAGACCGGGGTCTCATTGACAATGGAGCCCTGAGAATAAACAACTCAGAAAATAAATAACAAACTGCAAGGTATAGCAGATACAGGCACACCACATCTCAACAACACAAATAAACCATCACAATCAACCACAACACTAATAAACCCTCACAAGCAACCACAACACTAATAAACCCTTTCAATCAACCACAACACTAATAAACCATCACGATCAACCGCAACACTAATAAACCCCCAAATTTCACCAACACAAATAAACCATCACAATCAACCACAACACTAATAAACCCCCCAAATACTAATAAACCATCACAACTATCAACCACACTAATAAACCCTCACAATCAACCACAACCCTAATAAACCCTTGCAAGAAACCACAACACTAATAAACCCTTGCAATCAACCACAACACTAATAAACCATCACGATCAACCACAACACTAATAAACCCCCAAATTCCACCAACACAAATAAACCATCACAATCAACCACAACACTAATAAACCCCCCAAATACTAATAAACCATCACAACTATCAACCACACTAATAAACCCTCACAATCAACCACAACCCTAATAAACCCTTGCAAGAAACCACAACACTGTGGTGGTTACATGTGGTCTGCGATTGTGAGGTCAGTTGGATGTACTGCCAAATTCTCTAAAACAATGTTGGGTGGGGCTTATGATAGAGAAATGAACATTAAATTATCTGGCAACTGCTCTGGTGGACATTCCTGTAGTCAGCATGCAAATTACACACTCCCTCAAAACTTGAGACATCTGTGGCATTGTGTTGAGTGACAAAACTGCACATTTTAGAGTGGCCTTTTATTGTGTCCAGCACAAGGTGATGATCATGCTGTTTAATCAGATTATTTTTATGCCACACCTGTCAGGTGGATGGAAAAGTGAAATGCTCACTAACAGGGATGTAAACAAATTTGTGCACAAAATTTGAGAGAAATAAGCTTTTTGTGTATATGGAACCTTTCTGGGATTTTTATTTCAGCTCATGAAACATGGGACCAACACTTTACATGTTGCGATTCTATTTTAGTTGAGTGTAACAATGTGATATTGCCCTCCAAATGTATAACTTTAATCATTATGCATGTTATTTCAATAAGCAAACGGAAAATGTGTGATTATTTTGTGTTTAGGCATATCATGTGAAATAGGCCCCATGAAATCATTGTCAAAATTGCAAGAGATAGGCTGTTCCATGTAGGTCTATGGATTGATAACATAGAAATATCAAAATATTCTTTCAACATCTACAAAGCAATTGCATGTGGTGCAGGAACCACTGCCTTTTTCTATTATCAAGACACCTGCTGTTAACTCTTAACTGGTTAGGAGGTCTCCTAATTATCTGTCGACTAGGTGGGACTCTTATGACTTAAGAGACTTAATGGCATTTTTTCTACCCTGAGATGCTTTGTGATGCTGGGTTCCAACGCATGGGAGTATTTTAATATTTGTATTTAAAAAAAACGCTTTTCAAATATATGCAAATACTTTCCAAGTGTATTTACCAATGCATTACTAAATAATGAACTACTTGTATTTTCAAAAACTTTATAAAGACTTACTTCAAAATCTATGTGAAAGTAATTGAAATACCTTAAATACTGTATTGAACCCAAGTCTGTCACCCAGTGAGAGGGAAGTGGTGATGTCACACTTTTGTCCCAATAGAAGAATCTCATTCTATTGACCCAAGTTAAGAGGGGTTGGGTTAAATGCGTAAGACACATTTCTGTTGAATGCATTCAGTTGTACAACTGACTAGGTATCCCCTTTTCCTTTCCTTTGTGTTATTTGAGTCGTCTCTGACTGCTTACCAATTGATACACCTTGTTATGAGACTGCCTATTTTCTTGAACTCGCTGATGCATAAATAGTTCATACAGTTTCTAAAGTTCTGGTTAGTCAATACTGTATATTTACTTGGGGCTTTTTGGCAGCCCTGTGAGGAAGCAGTTCATAATACGATGGACGAGTGTCAGCATCCTGAGAGCAATGCAGCAGACATGGAGGGAAGTAGAGTAGTCACCGACGAGTGGGTTGCTGTGTTTTTTGTGTCTGTTTGTTAGAATAGAGAGAAGTCAGGTAGACTGCACACCGAAGCTACTCTCAAGCACAGCAGCAGTTCTCTGGCTTGGAAGCAGCCCAACTCTCTAGCCAGAACTACACTGCGGTTTTCTACTCACATAAAGTGGAGAGGTTCCACATTCTGGTGGGTGAATGTAATGAAAGGCTGACCGGGACATGGTGTGGGGCGGAAAGGATGAAGAATTGAGGGATAAAGCGAAGGAGAGGGAAGAGAGAGGGACAGTACTGGTCATTGGCGCAGAGGACAGAGGACACTGCAGGGTTAGAAACAGGCCACATTATAGTCAAAATCAAATTTTATTGGTCACATACACATGGTTAGCAGATGTTAATGCGAGTGTAGCAAAATGCTTGTGCTTCTAGTTCCGACAGTGCAGTAATATTTATAATATAATACACTGCTCAAAAAAATGAAGGGAACACTAAAATAACACATCCTAGATCTGAATGAATGAAATATTCTTATTAAATAATTTTTGCTTTACATAGTTGAATGTGTTGACAACAAAATCACACAAAAAGTATCAATGGAAATCAAATTTATCAACCCATGGAGGTCTGGATTTGGAGTCACACTCAAAATTAAAGTGGAAAACCACACTACAGGCTGATCCAACTTTGATGTAATGTCCTTAAAACAAGTCAAAATGAGGCTCAGTAGTGTGTGTGGCCTCCACGTGCCTGTATGACCTCCCTACAATGTCTATGCATGCTCCTGATGAGGTGGCGGATGGTCTCCTGAGGGATCTCCTCCCAGACCTGGACTAAAGCATCCGCCAACTCCTGGACAGTCTGTGGTGCAACGCCACATGATGTCCCAGATGTGCTCAATTGGATTCAGGTCTCGGGAACAGGCGGGCCAGTCCATAGCATCAATGCCTTCCTCTTGCAGGAACTGCTGACACACTCCAGCCACATGAGGTCTAGCATTGTCTTGCATTAGGAGGAACCCAGGGCCAACCGCACCAGCATATGGTCTAAAAAGTGGTCTGAGGATCTCATCTCGGTACCTAATGGCAGTCAGGCTACCTCTGACGAGCACATGGAGGGCTGTGCGGCCCCCCAAAGAAATGCCACCCCACACCATGACTGACCCACCGCCAAACCGGTCATGCTGGAGGATGTTGCAGGCAGCATGTAGACTCCGTCTCATGCTACCACTAGAGTGAAAGCACCGCCAGCATTCAAAAGTGACCAAAACATCAGCCAGGAAGCATAGGTACTGTGAAGGGGTCTGTTGTCCCCACCTGCAGAACCACTCTTTTATTGGGGGTGTCTTGCTAAATGCCTATAATTTCCAGCTGTTGTCTATTCCATTTGCACAACAGCATGTGAAATTTATTGTCAATCAGTGTTGCTTCCTAAGTGGACAGTTTGATTTCACAGAAGTGTTTTTGACTTGGAGTTACATTGTGTTGTTAGTGTTCCCTTTATTTTTTTGAGCAGTGTATATAATCTAACAATTTCCCAACAACTACATAATACACACAAATCTAAAGGGGTGAATGAGAATATGTACATACCTCCATCATGATGTAACGATGGAGGGAAGGAGAGAGAAAGTAGAGAGAAGCAGATACACACTAAAAAAAGAAGGGTTATGGGTTTTTTAAGGATTCTTTGGAAAGGATGATGGTTCTTTGTGGAACCATACTGATCCAAAGAGTCCTTTGAGCTCTTCAATAGTTCTATGAATTTCAGTAAAGGGCTATTTTTTATTTGAGTTATAATCTAAATTTAGGGACGTTATGCCATTAGAATATTATGGGGAGTGGTTTGCGCACAGCTCTTTTTGTGCAACCGAGTGAGAGTGCCATTCTAGTTTACCTAATCTGTTGTGTTATGCCATTACACATTATATGTGATTTTGTGCCAATTGAGATGACTTGTGCCAATTGAGATGCTACCACGAGTGATGGGGAAAGGAAGCTTCTTGAAGCATTGAGACTTTCTAGTCAGTTGTGTCGGAAATAGGTTAATTACTCGAGGCTTGGATCAACACAGTGTACACTAGTGGCATCTGCTGGTCAAAAGAATTTAGAGCAGCCAAATGATTATAGATGACGTCCCACATGCCATAGCGCGTGTAAAGAGTAGCCTTTTTCTCTTCTACCAAAGCAATACCGAACCAATCAGGCAGCTGTTCGACTAAACAAAGCTTTGGACGTAATTGTTCACATGCTTCTGATAAAGTGATACAGGCATCGACACACTACTTCGAAGTATACTTCTTAGCGATTTCGACGCATGCCTCGGAGCTCTGCTATCAAATGCAACGTTACTAGCTACCACACCTGATTCAACTTGTTAATTAACACAATAATAAAACCAATGGAATTTTAACAATACAATATGGATAACCAGTTATTCAAAACCCTTTTTTTTTATTTTTACATTTGACATTGAGAATGGTTCTTTATACAGCCATTCTCCATCAAGGTTCCATAAAGAACAATTAAAAAGCACAGCACAAAAAAGGGTTGTAATAGTAGCAGAACCCTTGTTGGTGCTTTATAGAACATTAGGAAAGGGTTATTTATAGCATAGTAAAGCTTCCATTTAGAATTGTATGAACATGGTTCTTTATCGAACCTTCAAAAAATGGTTACATTCTAAAAAACATTTAATATGAAATGGCAGGACACAACAGATTAGATCAAATGGAATGACACTCTCACAGTTGCACAAAATCAGATGTGCGCGAACCAAGCCTCAAAATATTAGAATGAACTGCTGCCCCTACTTTTTAATTATCTCTATAAGAGGAAAGAACTCTTTGTGAACTGCATCGAACAATTGAAGGGCTCAAAGGGTTCTTTGAGTCATTATGTTTCCACTTAGAACCATCACCTTTACCAAAGAACCCTTGAGAAACCCTTTTTTCTTAATATGTATTGGGAGTGTTTATCGTGTCCTATTGTCCATACCTCATCCTGATGCTGCCCTCCTAACAGAACAGGCTAGACCCCATGAAGAGGAAATGCAGCCTACCCTACCAGCTAAGAGCTAAGAGCCCCAGTCCGCTCCCCCACCAAGAGTCTGGAATGCATATAGTTTCCACTCACTCTTTCTATTCTGTTAGAATAATAATTAAAGGGGATGTTGTCAGTTAGGAGTGGTGAGTGGTCCTGATGGCTTCTTCTCTGATCTCAGCAGGACCATAATTGAGAAGAACCATCAGGTCAGATCACTCTCTGTGATAAGAGAGAAACACACTCTAACCCTGTTGTTGCACTGGAGTCCAATGGACTAGATAGTTCCAGTTTTGGAGTAAAAACAAAACATTTAACAGTTACTGTATACCGTCACATAATGCAGCGACTAGGCCAGGGTATGCCTTTCATCGTTGGAGGACTACATTTCTTACATCTGTTCTCTTTTTTTATTTGGTGAGATCAATGTTTACACTTTCTATTATTGTTTATTATTTCATATGAATATTGATTTTAGGCCACAGCTGGCCAGCTGTTTTATAACTACTGTTATCTCTCTTCTGCTGCATACTGTGCAGCTGTCATATCAGTCCATAGGCCGAGGGTCTGTTGTGAGAGAGCATCATGGACTACTTACTGCAAAGAACCAATTAGGGAGCTAGGGAGGGGTTCGCAAGTGCACTCAACTCTCTCTCAATCACATATACAGTGCCTTCGGAAAGTATTCAGACCCCTTGACTTTTTCCACATCAAATCAAATCCCTGAGCTAACAAGGTACAAATATGTCATTCTGCCCCTGAACAAGGCAGTTAACTCACTGTTCCTAGGCTGTCATTGTAAATAAGAATTTGTTCTTAACTGACTTGCCTAGTAAAACTTTTTTTTTTAAACAGGTTTTTAGAAATGTTTGCAAAAAACAGAAATACCTTATTTACTTAAGTATTCAGACCATTTGCTATAAAACTCGAAATTGAGCTCAGGTGCATCCTGTTTCCATTGATCCTCCTTGAGATGTTTCTACATCTTGTTTGGAGTCCACCTGTAATAAATTCTAATTGATTGGACATGGTTTGGAAAGGCACAGAACTGTCTATATAAGGTTCCAAAGTTGACCGTGCATGTCAAAGCAAAAACCAAACAATGATGTTGAAGCAATTGTCCGTAGAGCTTTAGACAGGATTGTGTGGAGGCACAGATCTGGAGAAGGGTACAGAATAATTTCTGCAGCATCGAAGGACCCCAAGAACACAGTACCCTCCATGATTCTTAAATGGAAGACGTTTGGAACCACCAAGACTCTTCATAGAGCTGACCACATGGCCAAACTGAGAAATCGGGTGAGAAGGGACTTGGTTAGGGATGTGATGGTCTATCTGAGAGTGCTCTAGAGTTCCTCTGTGGATATGGGAAAACCTTCCAGAAGGACAACCTGCAGCACTCCACCAATCAGGCCTTTATGGTAGAGTGGCCAGACGGAAGACACTCCTCAGTAAAATAAACATGACAGCCGACTTGGAGTTTGCCACAAGTTACTAAACTGACGCTCAGACCATGATAAACAAGATTCTCTGGTCTGATGAAACCAAGATTGAACTCTTTGGCCTGAAAGCAAAACGTCATGTCTGGAGGAAACCTGGAGCCATCCCTACGGTGAAGCATGGTGATGGCAGCATCATGCTGTGGGGATGTTTTTCAGCATCAGGGACTGGGAGACTAGTCAGGATCAAGGGAAAGATGAACAGAGCAAAGTACAGAGAGATCCTTGATGAAAACCTGCTCCAGAGCGCTCAGGACCTCAGACTGGTGCGAAGGTTCACCTTCCAACAGGACAATGATCCATAAGCACACAGCCAAGACAATGCAGGAGTGGCTTCGGGACAAGTCTGAATGTCCTTGAGTGGCCCAGCCAGAGCCCGGACTAGAACCCGATCGAACATCTCTGAACATCCCCCCCCATCCAACCTGACAGGGCTAGAAAGGATCTGCAGAGATGAATGGAAGAAACTCCCCAAATACAGTTGTGCCAAGCTTGTAGGGTCATACCAAGAAGACTCGAGGCTGTAGTCACTGCCAATGGTGCTTCAACAAAGTACTGAGTAGAGGGTCTGAATACTTATGTAAATGCGATATTTTCGTGTATTACATATTTTTATAAACTTGCTAAAAATGTCTAAAAACCTGTTTTTGCTTTGTGGGATATTGTGTGTAGATTGATGAGGAACAATTTTAAAATAAAGCTGTAATGTAACAAAATTTGGAAAAAGTCAAAGGATCTGAATACTTTCCAAAGGCATTGTACCTGCAGTTGTCCCACCTAGCTATCTTATTTGGTAAACTCATCAAATGCAAGTCACTTTGGATAAGAGCATCTGCTAAATTACTTAAACGTCAATGTAAATGTAAAATAGATTCAGAAAACGTAAGGAAGCAGCAGCAATGTGTTCATTCTTTCCAAACAGAGCAGGCAGGGGTGATGCACACCCTTTGGTATGGGGCCGGGGCCTGACAGGGCCATTCAAAGGGAGGAGAGAATAGAGAGGTTCTGCTACTAGTTAGCATACATCTGCTGCTCTATGAGACGGACATGAGCCGCCCGGACCTCAGAGGCCACGCAGCGGGCGGACTAACGTTGAGAAATTAAATACAGAACAGCAGCCACTTACAGAAACACACAGACACACACACACACACAGACACACACACACACACACACACACACACACACACACACACACACACACACACACACACACACACACACACACACACACACACACACACACACACACACACACACACACACACACACACACACACACACACACACACAGTAAACATGGGATACACAGGATAAGCTATACGAGAGCTGGTTGCATGTCTGGTTTCCCTAGCTTTATAAATTGTGAGAGGGGAGCCAAGATGTGTTGTTACCATGTGCCCCTGTACCACTCTATACATTTTACTCCCTAACACAGTGAAGGAAGAGCTCCTTGCTTCATCCCACTTTCCTTATCTCTGAAACCCTGTCTCTTTCTCGCTCTTGTTTTGAACACTTTCAACATTTATTGGTCAGTTACATCACATTAATTTTCCTTAGTGCTCTCTCTCTCTGTCTTTCTCTCGCTCTCTCGCTCTCTCTCTCACACACATCATAGTAATGTTCCTTCGTTCTCTTTCTGTCTCCATTTTCTCACACTGCACATATTATAACAGGAAGTTTGTGCTGAGAAGGTAAGTTTGACAGCACACAGCTCTTCGGCTGGTGTTTTGACAAGGAAATTATACTCCAACTTTATGGAGTAAATTGTAGCAGCTGTCTCTTCTATTTCATTCATGTTCTCACAGTTCTAATATATTCTCTCTATCTCTCTCTCTCTCTCTCCCGTCTCACATAGAAACACCCAGAGAAGAATGCACACACACACACACGCACGCACACACGCACGCGCACACACACAAACACACGCACGCACGCGCACACACACACACACACACACACAAAACATACAGTAACAGATCCCTTCAGACCCTCTTCTCTGACAGAGGCTAATCAATAACTCCAGTCTAAGAATAGACTTGCTTGATACCACACACTGAGGTATCAACTTGTCCTAAACCATGAAACACTGACACACACTTGGGTATCAACCTACCCTGAACCATGAAACACTGACACACACTTAGGTATCAACCTACCCTGAACCATGAAACACTGACACACACTTAGATATAAACCTACCCTGAACCATGAAACACTGACACACACTTAGGTATCAACCTACCCTGAACCATGAAACACTGACACACACTTAGGTATCAACCTACCTGCTAATAACTATTGAAACCATTTCAGGGCCATAAGTATGGCACTACATTATTTTACAGCAAA
This sequence comes from Oncorhynchus mykiss, assembly GCF_013265735.2. NCBI lineage: Eukaryota > Metazoa > Chordata > Actinopteri > Salmoniformes > Salmonidae > Oncorhynchus > Oncorhynchus mykiss. Next base: position 43,120,585 of record NC_048587.1, on the reverse strand, counting down.
TGTTCCAGTGTAAAAAAAACGAATAAATGTACATGCAGTGTTAAATCAACACTCTGTTGATTTATGCGTCTATGGATGCATATAGACACCAGAACAGCGTAAACTAATCCAATCAGTTAGTATGATTTTTAATAAAATGGTTGTTCAAGTTTAAAATTATTACGTAGTCTACTCACAATGATCCTAACCCTGCCAGTCATTCTGGTTGCAGGTTAATAAAAAAAACAATTGTTGGATATCCCAACCAGGATACAGTGCCTTGCGAAAGTATTCGGCCCCCTTGAACTTTGCGACCTTTTGCCACATTTCAGGCTTCAAACATAAAGATATAAAACTGTATTTTTTTGTGAAGAATCAACAACAAGTGGGACACAATCATGAAGTGGAACGACATTTATTGGATATTTCAAACTTTTTTAACAAATCAAAAACTGAAAAATTGGGTGTTTTCTTCCAGAATGGTCCTGTATTTTGCTCAATCCATCTTCCCATCAATTTTAACAATCTTCCCTGTCCCTGCTGAAGAAAAGCAGGCCCAAACCATGAAGCTGCCACCACCATGTTTGACAGTGGGGATGGTGTGTTCAGGGTGATGAGCTGTGTTGCTTTTACGCCAAACATAACATTTTGCATTGTTGCCAAAAAGTTCAATTTTGGTTTCATCTGACCAGAGCACCTTCTTCCACATGTTTGGTGTGTCTCCCAGGTGGCTTGTGGCAAACTTTAAACGACACTTTTTATGGATATCTTTAACCTGTTAGATCTACCCCCCCCTTTTTTGAAAATTCTGTTAAAAATCGCGCAACTTTTCAGCGTCCTGCTACTCATGCCAGGAATATAGTATATGCATATGATTAGTATGTGTGGATAGAAAACACTCTGAAGTTTATAAAACTGGTTAAATCACGGCTGTGACTATAACAGAGCGTGTGTTTCATTGAAAAACGCAAGAAAAACTGCTCTCTGAAAGCAAAAAATAATTTCCATAAGTCACTTCCACCAGTTGTTAAAGGAGAACAGAATTTAATGGAAATTTGCCTGCACTTCATACAAATTCCGCACGATGGCGCCATTGTACTAATTTTCAATCGAATTAATTGTTGGAAAATCCATCTGTCTGACCCCAAGTTTTCCAGTCTTCACCCGGATGCAGTTCAAGGAGAGATCAGATTGCATTGTTTTTGAAGTGAGGACCTATTGAAGAGACATCGCCCTGTAATCGTTTTGATAGATTATAAACGTTTACTAATACCTAAAGTTGGATTACAAAAGGATTTCGAAGTGTTTTGTGAAAGTTTATCGTCGACTTTTTTAATTTTAAAAAATTACGCAGCGTTTAAAAACGATGAATTTTTCTGAATGACACTACTTCTATACAAAGCTATTTTGGGTATATATGGACCGATTTAAACGAAAAAAAGACCCAATAGTGATGTTTATGGGGCATATAGGAGTGCCAAGAAAGAAGCTCGTCTAAGGTAATGAATGTTTTATATTTTATTTCTGCGTTTTGGGTAGCGCCGTCTATCGCAAAATCTGTTGTTTACGTGTCGAGCTGGCATTTTGGGGGGTGCATGCTATCAGATAATAGCTTCTGATGCTTTCGCCGAAAAGCATTTTAAAAATCTGACTTGCTGGCTAGGTTCACAACGAGTGTAGCTTTAATTTAATACCCTGCTTGTGAATTTTGATCAAGGTTTGAGTTTTAACGAGTACATTTAGCATTTAGCGTAGCGCATTTGCATTTCCAGGTGCCTACTTGGGACATGTGCGTCTCAAGTAGATTCATGGCTTTCTTCTTGCCACTCTTCCATAAAGGCCAGATTTGTGCAATATACGACTGTTACGATTGTTGTCCTATGGACAGAGTCTCCCACCTCAGCTGTAGATCTCTGCAGTTCATCCAGAGTGATCATGGGCCTCTTGGCTGCATCTCTGATCAGTCTTCTCCTTGTATGAGCTGAAAGTATAGAGGGACGGCCAGGTCTTGGTAGATTTGCAGTGGTCTGATACTCCTTCCATTTCAATATTATCGCTTGCACAGTGCTCCTTGGGATGTTTAAAGCTTGGGAAATCTTTTTGTATCCAAATCCGGCTTTAAACTTCTTCACAACAGTATCTCGGACCTGCCTGGTGTGTTCCTTGTTCTTCATGATGCTCTCTGCGCTTTTGACGGACCTCTGAGACTATCACAGTGCAGGTGCATTTATACGGAGACTTGATTACACACAGGTGGATTGTATTTGTCATCATTAGTCATTTAGGTCAACATTGGATCATTCAGAGATCCTCACTGAACTTCTGGAGAGAGTTTGCTGCACTGAAAGTAAAGGGGCTGAATAATTTTGCACGCCCAATTTTTCAGTTTTTGATTTGATAATTATCCTGATGACGGGTTAGGGTTCCCTTTTGGGAACGACCCCTCCCACATTCAGCTGGAACGTGGCGCATGGAACGCAAAAATATTCTTAGAAATATTTAACCTTAACAAGTCCAATACCTCAAATGAAAGATAAACACCTTGTTCATCTGCCCAGCATGTCAGATTTTTTAAATGTTTTACGGCGAAAACACACCACATATTTATATTAGACCACCACCGAAATGAAGACAAGAGGCAGCCATTTTGTCCCAGAAAATATAAAATTATAAAAGCAGGATTAAAACATAAATAATTCACTAACCTTTTGAAAATCTTCATCAGATGACAGTAATAGGACATGTTACACGGTACATTTTTTTTCTTCTTTTCTTTTTTTCTTCGATAATATGCCATTTATATATGTTCAGAAAATACTCAAAAATGTCCGCAGAAAATATAGGTAGCGCCGCAAGATAACGTAAATAGACATCATAAACTTTGACTAAATATACATGTTCTACATATAGTTAGAAAGATACACTGCTTCTTAATGCAATCGCTTTGTTACATTTCTTTTTAACGTTACAGAAATCGCTCACTATTCAATATTCTGAGACGTCGCTTAGATATAAGCAATATTTCTCCGCTATGTTGGAGTCAACAGAAACACACAATTTCAGCATAAATATTCCCTTACCTTTGATGGTCTTCGTTCAGAATGTACTGGAAGGGTTCATACTTACCCAAAACATAGTTTGGTTTCAAGTCTTGTGTCTTTGTATTAGCATCTGCTAACAATATCAGCTGAAATGCACCCAAAATGTCCTCTGGTCCGGAAAAGTTGTGCATCAAAACTTCAAAATTACATATTATATGTCGACTAAACAGGTCAAACTAAGTGCAGAATCAAGCTTTAGGATGTTCAAAACGTACAAAACAATTTTCAATTCAACCGGTCATTGTTAGTTCTCCTCCGGAGTGCTGGAACAAAGGAATGGCTGGGACCAATTCGCGCCCTAACGCACAGGTATTTTCTCGCGGCACTCACTCAATTCACTCCCATAGGGCCAAAACTCGCGGGATTTGAACGATTAAATGCTCTACTGAATGAGGACATCTAGTGGAAGACATCGAAAGTATCCCCAGATCCATAGCTGGTTGGGAAGGGTGGGGGCGATCACGTCAAAGTTGCCCCAACTTTCATGACCACAAAACTAGTTTGGAAGAATGCCTGCCCTGTGAGTTCCGCTATACTTACAGACATAATTCCAACGGTTTTAGAAGCTTTAGAGTGTTTTCTATCCAATAATAATTATTATATGCATATATTAGCAATTTTTGACAGATTTTTTTTCAGTTTACTATGGGCACGCAATTCCTCCAAAGGGGGCAGTATTCTGCCTAGCCTTAAGAGGCTCTAGTTTGAAATATCCAATAAATGTCGTTCCACTTCATGATTGTGTCCCACTTGTTGTTGATTCTTCACAAAAAATACAGTTTTATATCTTTATGTTTGAAGCCTGAAATGTGGCAAAAGGTTGCAAAGTTCAAGGGGGCCGAATACTTTCGCAAGGCACTGTATGTGATGCCTGTACCTGCAAGCTTACCGGCTGAAGATCAAATGCCTGTTGAAGATAAAGTTATGCAGGACATGTTGACCCATGTTTCGGCACATAACAGGAAAAATGTTAGATACATTACAAACAAGATAAAAGACTCGAAGGGGACCGCTACTTGGAATGACCAAGGAGAGTTTATCCTTCAGGGCGCTATTGTCTGGGGTTCACATATGCTTGACTTGCTCAAAAGCACCACAGCTGCCCACAAGGTTGTGATGACAGAAGACCACCCGGGTGGCTTCAGTTTCTGAAGGCCCTGGCAATGCTCAACATTCTCTTCTCAGGTGTACCCAACTATAAGCTTCGTCAACAGATTCAAGCTTTAAAACAAAAACCTTCAACGAGCTACAGCACCCCTAAAGATGCCCCAACAACTCCTCCCCCCTATGAAAGGACTGATGATAACTCATTAACCCCCCTGAACGTCTCCGGACCTTTTCCTAATCCCGATCTCTCAGGGTGGTTAGACTTTTGAATGACTTTTGAATGACTATGATTCAATTCAATACATTTTATTAGAAAAATTAAGCAATTTAACATTCGTGGCATTCTTGAAACATTTGACGTGAGCATACACCTTGATTACACGGTCTTAAAGGACACATATTTGAACACTTTTGATATTTTCTAGCAAAACAAGCTACAACGTTATCATTACTTCTTAAAATCATCCTTATAAAGAGACATAACATCTTCAAAAGAAACTCCCCAGGCTCTTTGGCATAGGTAGAAAACACAGTGGTGACCGCATGTAGTGGAAAGGTTATCTTGCACTTGTTTGATGCTGTAGTATATCTTTGATTCGTTTTTGGTCAAAAATTCTTTAATAGATTTGGGGAAATGTGAAAAACCGGGGGGAAAGCCGTAGGAATCAAAAAAAGTTTAGATTTTTCTTCCTCCTTCCTCTTCTAATGTCACAGCTAGCCAATGTTCACCCAGCATGTGTTTAGGATGGGTATTGACAATAAACATGGCAGGCTGCTCCGGCCATTTCTCAAAAGGTAATTAATCTCAAGCAAACACTCCACAAAATTGTTTTCCAATCAGTCGGCTCATGAGCCCTTCCAACTCTTGGGTATTCATGTCTTTGCTCAACGATCCTTAATAATAATCCACAAAGACCTGTCTTCGGGCATTTACTTTCCAAGATTGAATCAGAGCATGCATAAACAATCATGCTAACGGCACAGGCTAAAGGTGTACGGAAACGCATTTCCAGCCTGAGGTTACCTTGGGACACCACGGAAAGATATCCTGAGGTGTCATCATCAGGTGATAAATTGAAAGCATGCAAAAACCAAAACCCTCTGCAAAATCATTTCGGTCAATAGGTAAAGAGGGATCGTTCAGATGCCTCCGGGTAGCCAGGAATAGATCGTAAAATTCTCGCACAGATATGTTGTTATTAAATTGCAGTTGGAAAGCCTTAGCAGGGACATACATACTCTGCATTGAAGTGTTGAAAATTAAATGGGTTTTTATGTAAGCTGCCCGTATTAGAGGGGTAAAGAGCCTAGAAATAGGTTTTCTTGATTGCAGATTCTACTGCCCACAGGTATGCTAAATGTTTTGATGGTAATTCTTTGGAGAGGGTAAAGGGCATTTCCTTTCATCAAAGCCTGTGAGTGACCCAGACAAACTGCCGGAGATACAGACACTTTTTAAATAAAAAGCGTTGCCCCCAACACTTTTAATCTAAAGTCCCCGTCCTGGGCAAACATCAGGGAAAACTCATCCTTGGCCCTGGTTAATTTTAGTCTTAAATCAACCGAATTTAAGAGTAAACGTTCTTGAAAGAAAATGTCAGAGTGTATAGGCCCTAGCAGATGAAACTCTCGAGATTCGGCACAGTAGCGAGCGCGTGCCTCCAGTCCTTTGTTTGCACCGGTGGAAGGGTATGTCGATTCCATAGAGACTCCTGCAGTATCCTTGCTAAACAGCCCGGCGCTGAATTGTGTCTTGAGGGGTTACTGCTTTGACTGATTAGGCGTTCACCCAAAGTCACATCCACTTGGGAGAAGATGGTGGCCATTGGATAGTTAATGAGACTCACTTTGGCATCGTTTGCAATATTAGTACCATCTCTTTTGGTCACTTTTAGACGCAAATGCACCAAGGTGTTGTTGAGGTCCAGATAGTTGTTAACGTGGCCTGGTATAAAAAATCGTATAGGACCGTTGTCGGTAATGACAGAGAGTGGGGCTATCTCCACATAACTGGACCTTGCTATTGAATGCTGTGTTAAGGGGGCCGTGAAAAGATCGAGCTCTGTCTTTATAGCTTCAGAGGACATGCTGTGTAAAAGAGCCATGTTGCTTGTTCTTTTAGAAAATACTTCCGAGTAATTATTTTTGTCGTTTTTGGTCCAGACCTCCTCACTTTACCACGTCTTTGACTTCCTGAGTTTCTTTGAACCTTTTAATTGTTAACCTCCGCTTTTTAGGGGCAAGCCTGCACCTTATACCCAGAGGCCTCTTTTTTTGGTCCTCAAGACAACAACATAAGCCCCGAGCCTTCTTGATGCTCGGCATCTGGTGACGCCCTTCTGGTCATAGCATTGGCTACAACCTCACTTACTATATTTTTAGCCGCTGATTTTAAATGTGGTTTGGCTATGCTGAGGCCTCTTTTCATAAACGGTAAAACCATCCTAAAGAGGTTACGAAATATAATAGCCGGGTAACCCATTACCCACTTGAGCAACATAGTATGAGACATAGCGGTTAGGGTCGAGATGTTGGTGGTCCATAGCCCTTTTTAATTTATTTGTATTATGTTTATAAAATATATAATACTAATATTATATATGTAGAGAGGGTTTGGTGGGTCTAAAGTGGAGTTTTACAATCGTTTTACCATAAGTAAATTCTATGTTTTTGTTCTGATCCGTTTTAAGCTCAACCAGAATGATTTCAATATATTTCTTGCTTACAGGTACGTAGTGTGGCTTGTCGTAGGTGACAGTAACTATGTCCCAGTCCTTTCCGTCTATATGAACTGTTCTCAGGAGGGGCACACAGCTGTCTCCGACCCTTTGATAGGATATGATGTCGGTATACACAATATGTGGTAAAATCCTGCATGTATATCCGCAGGGAATGGGAATAATTTATCTTTCACATACGTCCATTTATTGGGACCCATCCCCAGCATGTAGGCTAAATTACCGCTGGTCTTTATACCCCCGTCAGCATCCCCTGAGATTTGTACAGGTTTATGTATAGGGTTGTATATCAGGAGTATTTCCATATTGTTCAGGGTTAGGAGTTCATTCAACTCTGAGACGATCTTGTCGACGGTTCTATAGAACCCTTTTTTAAGCTTAATACATTTTGCAGGTTCCGATATCCTTTTGCAATAAAAATCACGGTTCTTATCTTTGATATTATACCAACTATGGGGGTATGTAATCTCGCTGAGACCTACTTCCCAGGCCTCTGATAACTCTATAGGTTTTGGAAAATTGGTTGTATAATCCGAACTCTGATTATTGCGATATATATGTGCAGAAGCATTACTGGGGAGAGCCAGGTAGAAGCCGCTGTCTTCCATAATGCACTCCTGTGTACACGCAAATTATGTTGTATTTATCATGCATGAGGGTTTAAGTTAACCCCCGATGCCTCCACCACATCGTGCTCTAATACCCAACTGTTGAACTTTTGGGGCCAGCACCCATTTTTACCCTTTTCTCTCTTTTGATCTAGAATCTCCTCCTCCGCATGTCACATAGATCCGCCTGAAATTGGGACAAGGGTTGAGTAGAAAAAAACTATATTTCTTGGAAATTGTTTTCTTACAGGTTTATGTAGAGTACGTGCATCCTGCTCTGATAACCACTCATTCACTTTAGCAGCGCTTAACCGGCTACCTGTTTCTTCGGCTATAGCTCTCTGTAAACGCTCCTTACCCCCATAAGACCCGGGGTTAGAGGGATTATAATAAATGTTTTTCAACATCTGCTCCGCCATCCTTCTTGTCTCTCTGAGGTACAATAACGTTAATGAGCCACTTTCAAATAACGACAACATTTAATTTTCATTTTTGAACTTTTATTTTAAGCAAACATCAAGTATTATGTGTACAGACAATTCAGGATTCGTTGCAGGATACATGTCCCCGTTTTCTCAACGATCCCAGCATGCAACACCCTGTATATTTGGTTTAGATTTACAGGCTTGTGTCGCTGAATTTTTAAAACACACACATCCGCTATATAAGTATATTAACAACAAATATGATACATGCTACAGTTAAATGGTGTTTCAAACAAATAAAGTAAAATCTTAGACAAAGTTGTTTCTAGTTCTTCAGAATCATCCACAAGACCAGTTGTGTCCTTTGTAGACTCTCGCCCATATGTCGTACATGATTTGTTCCATTTTCAACACACGCTCTACATTAGCCGAGGCATTATGGGTTGTGTTGAACGATACACTGCTCTCTTTATTTTCAATAATTTGATGCATAACATTTGTAAGTTCTCTCAAAATATTTTTATTTATTTATTCTCTCTAACAACATATACAATTTGCTTTACATCTAAATAACAAATTGTCACTCGGTCTCTTGGGGTTTATTGAGCCAGAAAGTCATCACGTCAGCCACCACAGCTTCCCTGTATTTGTTGTCGCCCACCAGGGTGTGTCGGATCTCTTTGAGTTTCTCGTGCATGTAGATTGCCTCCTTCAGTTCATGTAGGAAAGGCTCGGTTACCCCGTAAACTCTGGGAATAGACGATACAAGACCCATAGACTCCAGGGCTCTGACCAACGCTGGTATAAACCTGCAGGACCAAAGTATTTTCACCAGCGCCTCAAAATGGTTGAAAAAGTAGTATCTTGGGATGTCGTATAGGCACGGATGACGACGCTGGCTGGGGTGATTGATCTCACAGCCGTTGCATTTTTCTCTTATATACTCTCCAATCACCACGTCTAAAAGTGTGGCTACAGAGGCCTTGATGGTGTCCACAAAAATAGCAGTGACCACCCCATCAAACACATCCTCAGGCTGTGTACATGTAGGGGGTGTCAAGGGTCTTGCCAGGGGGGAGTAGAATGTTGGGCTGCGGGGCATAGAGTCCTTAGGGTCTGTCCCCCATGACGTTTCTGAGTCCTGGTATGTTGTATGAATATCCATGGTATAGGCTGAAATGAAGAACTGGAGGCTTTAAGGGCCCTCATTTTATTGCAGAACCAGTCCTTTGGGTATCAGGTTATGGTTAATGCAGCCCGTACTTAGTTTTCTTCCGGGGATGACCCTTCTGAAGATGTACCTTCTTGGGGCTCCTTTGAATCATAATCCTCAGGATTCGTATATATTATGCACTTCCTTACATGAACAATGCTCTGCTGCTGTTGGCTCTGTACAAAAAGAGCGTCCAACAACTCTAACATTTTCAATTCCATTAGATCCCAACTTTTAAAAGGAATAAGCATGCGCAACCTAAAATCCCCAGTCAGGCCACCATCACAAATGTTTTGGTTGCGGGTTTCCTCGTTGCTGATATAAAACTCCACGCAGCCACATTGAAGTCCATTCTTTCTTTGTATTTTCACCCTGTGAAATAGTCAGGGGCACCTTCCCAACAGGTCTCGTAGCCCATGAACAAGCTATGCCTATTGGTGATAAGTTCGGGACACACAACCTTGCGAAAAACTGTCCAGTCTATCCGGTATATTCTTCTCCTTCGGCTACCGTATAGAGGTTCACTCTACAGGCCCGGTAATCAAATTGATACCCCCAATGCTGTCCATTAGACATCAGCACTTGATCTTTCAGCGCAGTTGTGGGTGGTATGTGTGTTCTATACACACTTAGAAACCGCTTTTTTGGCGCATCGTATATTGTGGCTTTATACTTGGCCCTTTCTCTATGTTTCAGCCACGGTCCTGCTTCCGTTGTTACAGTCATCACTGTTTTGCCACTGATCACAAAATCCATGTTTATTTTTAATATTGTTTAGTGTTCTGGGGCCGCATGTCTTTTTCTGGGCTTTATTTATAACGCGTCTGCCACACCCAATAACCCCAGACATTCCTGTTTCATAGACAACAGCCCTAAGGTCAATAAAATAGGGGTTGAGGGGGCCATACTCTTTGAAATGTTCAAACACATCCCCCCAGTTCAAAGAGGGCCCTAGACATCAATCATCCTGACAACTTCAAAGGAATAGATGCAAATATGCAGAAATTAGCACACCCTCTAACGCGTGAGAACAGGATGCCCATATATGGGCATAAGCACGTGATAAGTTCCCGCTAGGATGTCCTGACAGGATGCCCAAATATGGGCACTCCCTAGAGCATGTGATAAATTGCCTCCAGGATGTCCTGACCGGATGCCCAAATATGGGCATGCACAAGTCATCCGGACATAGGGCCATCAATCAAACTTTTGACGTGTGCCGTCTACTTTATTCTCTCTGACGGGCCACAGACCGGAACCTCCAACGACGGGCCACAGACCGGAACCTCCAACGATGGGCCACAGACCGGAACCTCCAATGATGGGACACAGTCCGGAACCTCCAACGACGGGCCACAGTCCGGAACCTCCAACGACGGGCCACAGTCCGGAACCTCCAACGATGGGCCACAGACCGGAACCTCCAACGATGGGCCACAGACCGGAACCTCCAGTGATGGGACACAGTCCGGAACCTCCAACGACGGGCCACAGTCCGGAACCTCCAACGACGGGCCACAGTCCGGAACCTCCAACGATGGGCCACAGTCCGGAACCTCCCATGACGGGCCACAGACCGGAACCTCCCACGACGGGCCACAGTCTGGAACCTCCCACGACGGGCCACAGTCCGGAACCTCCCACTACGGGCCACAGTCCGGAACCTCCCACGGCGGGCCACAGTCCGGAATCTCCCACGACGGTTCCCGGTCTGGAATCTCCCACGACGGTCCCCAGCCCAACGACGGTCCCCAGCCCGGGGTCCCCATCGAGGGTCCCCAGCCCTCAGTGTAAAGAAGGGGGGCGGCGTCCAGAACCTAAGCCGCCATCAAGGTTAGATGCCCACCCAGACCCTCCCATATAGGTTTGGTTTGCGGCTGGGAGTCCACACCTTTAGGGGGGTACTGTCATGCCCTGACCTTAGTATTCTTTGTTTTCTTTATTATTTTGGTTTGGTCAGGGTGTGACGAGGGTGATATATGTGTTTTGTCCTGTCTAGTGTTTTTGTCTGTTTATGGGGTTGTCTCTAGTCTAGGTGTTTTTATGTCTATGGTTGCCTAGATTGGTTCTCAATATGGGGACCATATTTAGGTAGCCATATTCCTTGGGCATTTCGTGGGTTATTGTCTGTGTCAGCACTAGTGTTTATAGCTTCACGTTCGTTTTATTGTTTTGTTTGTTTAAGTATTCTTTATTTAATAAAGAGGAATGTATTCTCATCACGCTACGCCTTGGTCTCCTCGTTACGATGAACGTGACACAATTTCAGTAATTGGTGCACTAAATCCAAGTAACATATTGGATTAGTTCAGAAAATGCTTGTAATTTATTATTCAGTAGCGTAAGATTAATTAATCAATACATGTACATGCACAAACATAGATATTGAAAAAACAATTCTTAAAAATCAACCTGAAAGAGAGCATAATGGGAAATAGGATAACAAGATAATGATGAATGTGCTATTGGTTCATTAGTGATGTGTATGAGTTTCAGGCCTTCTGTATTAGGGTAAAACTAGGCCCTCAAAATAAGGCCTTATGAAATGCATCTTGTATTGTGTTAGGCTCTTACCAAGCCAAGAAATACATAACAATGAATAGGGAGAGAGAGAGAGCGATGAGCGAGAGAGAGAGCGAGAGAGAATGAGAGAGAAAGCGAGACAGACTGAGTGCGAGTGTGAGAGAGAGGCTTTCATAAAAATGTAGTATTGATTTCCCATGGAATGCATCACGTCCAGTGGGCAGACAGACTCACACTTAAAGCAGTTTCAGGTTCATATAAAAAGGGATATGTTTTTCTATGTCATGTCTCATTTGCTTGTTCAACAATCAAAAACAAAACCCATTGTGCCCAATAATTGACTCCAGTCCTGTGTGTGTGTGTGTGTGCGTGCGTGTGCGTGCATATGTGTGTGTTTTAGCGAGACAGTTGAATTGATTTACACAATGAAGTATCTGTAATCATTGCAACAACCCCTATCAAAGCCTGAACGGAAGGCAAGGATTCAGTTACAATACCCCCAGCATGCCTAATATTCCACCACCAAATCATGTGTCTGCGGCCTAACAAGAAACACAACCAAATAAGCTCTTTCATTCTCTCTAATGAGTCAGAATGCTTTATTCCTAACCCACCATGGCTTTCTACTGCTTTGTTCTAATGGGTTAGATTTACTGTTTTGGTGGTGAGTTCAAAGCCACAGTCGTAAATTCTTCATTTAGAAAAAGGACAAGAAGGTGAAGTGAACTTCCTTGTTACAGAGCTGAAATGTTTATTTTTCTGTTTCTTTTATGGCTTCAGACGGATTAATAAGACAAGCACTGGAACACCCTCAAAGCTCGGCCTTGACTGTTCTGGTCTGACTTCTTGCTAAACTTACCATGAAGAAAGAAAAATATGATGATGGTTTGTTTATAAAAAGCTAAGGTTATAGCTAAAGGGCTTTTTGGAGCTCCTGGGGGCACAGAGGGAGGGTTGGTTTGGTAGGTGTGCTGACTATCCTATCCTATCACCCAAGTCATAGCAAATCTAACCAGGGACATGATCTCAACTATACCTAAAACGACCAATATATTGTAGCTAAACTCAACTAAAACTTTGTCTAACTAGCAGCACCCCAGATCTTCAAAACCAGTCACCAGCTCATGGTGAATCAACACTGGTCACACTGCAAGAGATACACTTTTTCCATGACATGAAATAGCTATTTAAATGCAACTTAATGTAATTTCCATGAGTGCCATTTATCATGGACTACAATATGACTGTAACTCTGAACTTCCCGGACAAAGATTGTGACGATACTGCTGGAGCATATGGACCAGCAGAATATGAAAATAAACATTTTGTTACTCAATGTTTAGTTTTATTATATCAACACGTTTTAATGATTTAAACAGTGGACTGAAGTCACTGGACAACAAAGCAAATGTTTATAAATGTTTTATAGATAGCCTACGATTTTACAAAACAACTCACCGGAGGCCAACATCTCTTATCAAAGTCTCAGTCTGTAGTGAGGTGTTTGCTGATGAGGTATGTGATCATTTTTATACAGGCTTTATAATCAGCAGCACATTAAATAGGGGAACTGATTTAGGAGTGTATCGTGTGATTTTAATAAATATTGTGCAAGCTAAGACAGGGTAATTAAATGATATAATGTGTGGGAGTAATGGGTGCAATTGTGGGAAAATATCATGGAAAATATTACAGGTAGTTGGAATCCGAGAGATATTGTTAGAATATATTGCACTCGTGATGACAACACGTCCAGAAAAACATGAAATCATGAAATCTCACCGCATAAACCACACAAACACACACACACACATTTTGTCCTAATGAGTTGGTTTGGCTGGAGTTAAGTTACAGGCATGAGCGCACACTGGGACTTCACCCCAGAGAGAGCATGCCCAGCCCAGCCCCAACTGTGTGTGTGCGTGTGTGCCTGTATGGGTGTGTGTGTGTGTGTGTGTGTGTGTGTGTGTGTGTGTGTGTGTGTGTGTGTGTGTGTGTGTGTGTGTGTGTGTGTGTGTGTGTGTGTGTGTGTGTGCCCAGCCCAGCACCAACGGCTCCAGGGCTCAGTGATTTACAGTGTCATTCATCCAGGTTTGTTTGATGGGACAGAGGTGACCGCGTGGCCACAGTCTGGGTCATGGAACACACCCAGGATCACAGGTCAGAAGTCTCTTTCTCTCTCTCTCTGTATTTCTACTCTCTCTATTTCTCTCTCTGTATTTCTGTTTGTCTCTCTCTCTCTATATTTATGTCTGTCTCTCTGCAACTGCCATATAATATGGCTGCCTCAGGGTATCAGAAGCCAAGGTGGAGAGTGAGAGAAGGAGGGAGAGGAAGAAAAATACAAAAAAGTGTGTGAGAGAGAGCGCGCGAGAGAGAGAAAGAAAGAGAGGAAATAAAAGGAAAGTGAGAGACAGAGAGAATGGCAGTAGGGTGAGAGAGCTAGTAATTACATGCAGCTGCAGTGCTTAGTTGGGGGGTATAAATCTGTAACCACATCAGAAATTATCCATAAAATTTACAGTTTAGGAAAACCATGTGTGTGGCTCCTTAACACTCTTTAACCTACAGAGGCCTATGTTACACTACACTGCCCTGGAAGAACTGGAGGTGGTTGGCAACCAGGACCTCTTATACACAGGCTACATGTAAAAACTACAAAATGAGGGTTCCTCGAAGGTACTTTGGGAAGAGTGATGGTTCTATGTACAACCATCATGACTCAAAGAACTGTAAGCGTTTCAATGGTTCTTTACAGTTCACAAAAGGGTTATTTGCTCATTTAGTGATAATTCAAGTGTGGAGGAGGTGGCTCATTAGAATATTTTGGGCTGGGGTTTGTGCACCATGCTTTTTGTGCAACCGTGAGTAAGAGTGTCATTCCAGTTTATCTAATGTGCTGTGTTATGCCTTCTTAAAGAAGAATATGGCCTGGACTGTTTTGTGAAAGATTTGCCTGGCCTTGTGTCAATTGCAAACCTTTGATTAAAACAGTCAGTGTTTCTCCTTTCTCTCCTCAGGGACCCCCAGCTGTTCCAGAGGTAGTTCACTTGATTCAACTTGTCAATTAACACAATAATAATACCTATAGACTTTTTCAATATATCACATTAAGTAATGACAATGCATTTTAAACTTCACGCGAAGTAAAATGCTTGTATAACCTAATACATTATTTAGGAGTGTAAAAATGGTGCTCGTACTGGAACATTGGATAAGCACACCAAAGACTGTGTTAACGGTAAGTAATCAAATAAAGACAACACTTGTAAAAGTCTATTTCAAACTATAGCCTGCTGAATTTGCAAGATAACTTTTCTTTCATTTTGATTTCAGCATCAATTAAAAGGTGACACTGACTCACCCATGAAGTGATGTTGCGGCATTGTCTCAATGAAGAGTTTGGCTTTCAACTAACCATGTGCGACATGCACGCGCAGTAACAAGCCTGCTAGAGTTAACGTTAGAGTTGAAGCAAAAACCTACAGGATGGTAGTTCTCCAGGAACAGAGTTGGAGAGCCCTGACATAGATGATTCATTGTGCCTGAAGAGGGTGGTAAAGAGAGAATGAAACATTTTCAATCAGAGGCAGGCGAAGGTAAGAAAGTGACAGGAAAAGAGGCAGCCAGAATGCTTGGTTTGGTGTGGTGGTCTGTGTTGGCCTGACAGAGTACATTTAATTTTCCATTTGACAGCCGCTTTCTTCTCTCTTCCCCTGTGACACTGTCAAGTGGTTCTTCACTCTAAAAAATGCTGGGTCGTTTGGTTGACCCAATTTCTGGGTTGCAGGCGTTGGGTCACTTAGTTGGGTTATTTTCTTTAAAAACTGCTGGGTTATTGATGCTGGGTGCTGGGTTATTGGTGCTGGGTTATTGATGCTGGGTGCTGGGTTGTTGGTGCTGGGTTATTGACATATGACCCAGCAGGTCAGATCAGAAGACTGGAGGCATAGTTTAGTAGGGGCGTGGCATTCAGATAGTTATTTTTAGCCACTCATGAGAGTAAATGTCATTCCTGTTCATCATATTATGTTGAATAGTTATCACGTTACTGTCAAAGATTGACATTTTTGTAGCTTGTCTGAGTGTCTGGGTTCCTTAAAAGCCTAGGTAAATCCCATTGTTGGGATACAATAAGGTGTTATACATTATTATAATGTGTAATAAATCATCTTAATATTATAGAAGAGCATGTAAAAATAATTAATAAACTTTTCAATTTGCAGTGTAAACTTAACATGAACAGGAATTACATTTACTCTCACAGGTGGCCAATAAGTGCTATCTGAAAGCCACACCCATAATAAGCCACACCTCCTGAAAATAACCAACTTGTTGGGTTATTCACGCATCCAACTGGCTGTGTCAAAATAACCTAGTGTGTGTCCTGTCCAATATTTACCCCTTGCTAGGTTACCAAATAACCCAAATCGAGTTGTTTTAACCCAGCATTTTTTTTGAGTGTTCTTCATGGCTCGTCCCAGATCGTTCTGATTCTGGCCAGACCACCACACTCTGGCAGACTGTGACTATAAAGTATTACAGCGTTACAATGTTACAGTCATTATGTCTACAGGGACCAGTCGCTGTATTGGCTTGTTTCCACACGATCTATGCCTCTACCTTTCTCCCTCGCTTACTCTCGCTCTCGCTCAACAATACTCTCACTTTCCCTCTCCTTTTCTCCCTCTCTCTCTCTCTCTCTCTCTCTCTCTCTCTCTCTCTCTCTCTCTCTCTCTCTCTCTCAGTCCCTTCTTCGCCCCCCCCTTTCAGCTCCTGCCAGCTAAACATCCCTGTGTAGCAGATAGATCCAAGGCCCATAAATCTCATAGCCTTTCAGCACAGTCTCTTTATTGCCTTTCCCTCGACACACATCTCACTCCCACAGCCATGGCTTCTCCACATGTCCTCATCCTCTTCTCAGTTCATTGACTCAGCACTGCAGTTCAGGGCTTCCAAGACTGAGTTCAAGACAGCAGGGTATATTTTCTTCTCCATTTACTTTTTAACCACTGTATTTCTGACCTATTCACCAGTCTGCGGTCAGTCAATACCAGCCTGGCTTGGAGCCTGCCCTCCCTTCCTCTCCCCTACTTTGGCCTGGCCTGCATCCAGTCTTGCCCTGCCTCTGGTGACCTCTGACCTTGCTATGGGTCATTATGGGTCTTATTAAAATTAGGGGTGAATGTCTTGAGATGAGAGCTCAGAGGATCTCATCTCACTCCATCCCAGTGCTGAGTAACCCAGTTTACCAGAGGTACTTAGACCAAGCGGATAGTCTTAATTACTATTATGTAATTCCTGAACCACAGCAGGGTTGGATGCAGGGCTATGCTTCAGTGTCTTTATGAATGATCCAGAGTTTGCTGTTACTGTCTTTTTCTGGCAGTTCCTACCACTACAACACTAATACCGTATTAAAGTGAAGTCATACAGGTCTAACTGTGGCTACTGTACATTCCTCTCTACGCTCACCAAGTTGCATGACCAGACTGACCAAATGACCAAACCGTTGCTTCACTTGTCCCGGCCATACCTCTCAAAGTCATGAATAAGCTCAACGTCATACTACTGTACAGTATGACTTGTGCATCTAAAGCAAATGTACTTAGCATGAGAAAAGGCACATTCTGGAGATTATTTGTAGTTGTAGACACAGAGAAGGAGGAGAGTGGTCCTGTGAGTGTTTCCAGCCAGTTGGTTTTTCCATAATGTTCCACTCGTTCCTCTGGTCCAGGCAGCAACTTTGTGACAGATACCTTTTTGATACTCAACTGGAGATAAGTATCTGATGTGGGTTTTTAATGATAAGCATCATGTCTCTGCACTGGTACTGTAAGAGCTACGGCAGCTCAATTAAAGATGTCAAAGATATATGTAACCCCTCTCACCACAAGGCTCAGATGAATCAGCATGGGATTATCTGTGAAAAGAACATCTCAGTAAATGAACTTGTATGATATTGACTTGTTAGTTGAAAAACAAAAGGCTAGGGTAATTAATAATAGATATATTAAGGCTTATGAATGATTGACTCAAAGAAAATACAACCACACACTGAATACAATTTGACTTGAATATATTATGAATAAAAAAGGATCAGTTACACAAATACAATTATTCACAATGTAGTTATTAAAAACAGAACCCCCCCCCCCCCCCCCCCCCACCCCCCACCGGGTACTAGAGTGCGCTCTTTAAGCTCAGTCTAACTTTGGCGCACATTGAAGCTCAATTCATGTGTGATTAAATGATTCATGTGTGATTAAATGAAAAATGCCCTGCATGCAACAGAAAATATGTCCAGTGTCACAATAGAAGTCATCAGGTTGTCTTGGAACAAAGCTGTCCTCTCGAGCTCTCGATGATCGCTGGTTATATTCTCCACAGCAGTACAGGTAAGTTTGACAGATAGATATGAAACTTTACTTTCTCTACACTTGAAACAAGTGAGTAAAATGAAGCAACAGTCTTTTTGCTAAATGCAATTTGTATTTTCACAGATGTAAAAGTTCCAGCTCAACAATGGTGTTCATCTCTTTTCTCTCCTCACATCTTGAGCTGTCATGAGTCCGAGTCACCGTCAACAGCGAACCCAAAGTTCACACAATTGGCCCAAAAACGTAATAGGGCTTCTGATTGGCTAAACCAAACCAGGTTACTTTAGTTCACATCAACGTAAAGATCAAACTAATCAAGTAGACGGTATATTAGAGAATTCAACCCACAGGAATTCTCAAATGATTGACATGACGACTCTTTTGAAGTTTGCACATGTTAGGGCCTACATGAAGCTGTCCCAACAGCAGAGCTTTCTTTTCAGCACCATGGAGTGAATCCTTAACACCACTTGGCCATGTCCTCCGTCGACAATTTTGACTACTTTTGGAATGGGCCTGGCTACTTTGTGGAAGACGGAATTCACCTGGGTGAAAATAGCTCCCGGCTGTTTTCATCAAACATCGGAAAGGTTCTTGGTCAACTAAATGGATGTGAGGACAATATTAGCATTGCATGTACATCAGTTTTTACCATCTCCTCTTTGGTCACTGTGAGAGTTCCACATGTTCTACCTAAATCTCTACCTGCACATGACCATCTGATCATTCATCACTCCAGTGTTAATCTGCAAAATTGTAATTATCCGCCTACCTCCTCATGCCTTTTGCACACAATGTATATAGACTATTTTTTTCTTTTGACTATGTTATTGACTTGTTTATTGTTTACTCCATGTGTTGTTGTCTGTTCACACTGCTATGCTTTATCTTGGCCAGGTCGCAGTTGTAAATGAGAACTTGTTCTCAACTAGCCTACCTGGTTAAATAAAGGTGAAATAAAAAAATTAAATGTTGTATCTGAAAGTGGTGACAGTATTCCTACTGTATTTGCTTTTCCTAGTAGGTATAATCCATCTTTGAGTCTCCTGATGTTCTGAAAACTTAAAGTTACCTGATTTGTATTGAAACTCCATATGAATTTAAATGCAGAAAAGGTTTGACAATTTTACTTCTTAATAGTCGTAGTTTATTACCTAAAATGGACCATGTCAAGATCTGGTTCTCTCAGGCAGACCCTGATATTTTTATTGTATCTGAGACCTGGTTAACTTATAAAACCCTGGACTCTGAGGTTACTATGGATGGTTACAATGTGTTTGGGGCTGATAGGAAAGGCAAAGGTGGTGGTGTTGGTAATTACACAAATAATATTATTTCTGTGTCTGTTAAAGGCTACCTCCATTCCTAAACAATTTGAATTGTTGGCTTTAAGTCTTCAGTTGGGTTCAAACTCAAAATAACAGTTATAGGAATCTATCGTCCACCCTCCACCAAGAAGTGTGTACTAAACGAACTCACTGATTTAATTGCTGTTTTTACTACTCCAGAGGTGTGGATCGCTGGATTTTTTAAAATCTTGCATGGGGAATGTAGGATGCCTACTGTTTAAATGATTAGTACAAACATCTAAATTTGACCCAGCAGATTACAAAGACCACTCCTTCAAACTTAAAGGCCCCCATGAAATCTACTTTCATTGACCTCATATTTACAGATACTCCAGAGAAATATGCTGGGAGTGGGGCTTTTTCTTTGGATATTAGTGACCACAGGACCATTGTTTGTGTCAGGGATAAATGGATGCCTTGATCCAAACCGTGTTTTATCAACAAGAGGAATTTTAAATATTTCAATGAACATTTTTGTGACCTTTATTTTGGTGACTTTGACTGTATTGCATCTATACCCGACCCAGAGTTGGCTCTGAACCACTTCTCAAATGTTTTCAATTGTATTGTAGATAAACATGCTCCATTTAAAAAACTGAGAATTAAAAATCGATTTTTCCCTTGGTTCAGTCTAGAGCTATCTGAAGACATTCAAAACAGAGATGCTGCCTGGGTCAAAGCTAGATTCACAGATTCGGGCCGGACTGGCAGTCTTCAGGCGATTGAGAAAACTGTGTGTAAAACTAGTAAAAAAAGCTAAATCAGATTATTATGTTAATACACTATCTGAATGTACAGGGAATCCAGCTACATTTTGGAAGGCTATTAAATCACTGGGTTGTGTCTCCTCTTCTCTCCCCCAATAAATTGATTTAGATTCTGGCCCTATTACTGACAGAATTGATGTCATTAATGCATTTAATCACCACTTTATCTATGTGGGCTTTATATTTGAATGTATTTGAAAAAAGTAGTTTGGATGTAGATGGAGAAAATCTATTGAATGATACTGAAAATGCTGGTCAGGGGGTTTCTTTTCAAATATTTACCGATAAAGAAGTCCTGGATGCTTTGTTAACATTAGACAAAAATAATCTGATAATGTGGAGCCTGGTCTGCTTAAGTGTGCAACTCCCTTTATTGCTGGCTCAGTAGCCCACATTTTTTATTTAATGTTGTTATAAGGAAGTATTCCAAAAGCATAGAAATCTACATATGTGCTGCCAATCCATACGTGTGGGGATACAAATGATCTTGACAACTATCGCCCCATTTCAAGACTACCTTGTTTAGCTAAGATTCTTGAATCATTGGTTAATGTACAACTTTGTTCCTTTTTATCGAATAAATGGTATTCTTAATATAAACCAATCAGGGTTTAGGCCTGGGCATAGTACTATCACAGCAACCACGCTTGTTGTTAATGATCTTGTCAATGCCTTGGATGCTAAAAAGAGCTGTGGTGCCTTGTTTATTGACCTGTCAAAGGCATTCGACACTGTTGATCATTCTGTTTTGCTGAAGAAATTATCAAGAGTAGGCCTGGGATTTACAGCCTGTTTATAGTTTCAGAATTATCTTAGCGACAGAACTCAGGCCATCTTGATGGGGTTAAATCTGAATTTCTTGCGATTCAAAAAGGTGTTCCTCAGGGTTCGAATTTGGGTCCATTATTGTTCACTTTGTATATTAATGACATGAAACACTGTTATTACTGTGTAACATTCATCTCTATGCAGATGACACAGTTTTGTATTCCTGTGTCACCTCAGTGCAGCAGGCCATTCGTGAACTTCAGCATGACTGATTCAATTCCGAAATCACTTACAAATCTTACATTCGTGTTAAATACAAGTACAACCAAGCTCATGCTGTTCTCTAGGTCACAAAATATTGACCCAAATTGAGCTTGTCTCTCAAAATAAGTATCTGGGTGTCTGGATTGATGACAAGTTGTCCTTTGAAACACATAGAAAATCTGACTAAAAAGTTAAGATCCAAGATATTTTTTTAAACATAGAAATAAATGATGCCTTAGTATTACAAATAGGAGAAAGATTGTTCAAACAACGATTTGTATTGGATTTGGGAGATATTGTTTACATGCATGCGGCAACCTCTGTTTTAAAACCCTTGGACAAAGTCTACCATTCCGCAATAACACCTGAAACACCTACATTTAGGAGCTGCCTTACTCAAGAATACAAGAAAGAGACTGCTTCTTTATTTTTTAACATTGTTTGCAAACTGATATGTGTCACGTATTA
Source organism: Oncorhynchus mykiss (assembly GCF_013265735.2). Classification (NCBI taxonomy): domain Eukaryota; kingdom Metazoa; phylum Chordata; class Actinopteri; order Salmoniformes; family Salmonidae; genus Oncorhynchus; species Oncorhynchus mykiss. The sequence goes on along the minus strand of NC_048587.1, from coordinate 43,098,895 downwards.
ATGCCAAAATAACATGCTAAACAAGCTTTGCCCCACCTGCACTGAATGATGGGTTACAACTGATTACATAATTTCATATGGACAAGTCCAGAGAAGAACACAGGGAAATAAATCCCACTAATGACAACGGCCACCATCAGGCAGAGAGCAATTTTAAACCGGCTGACAAATAAATTAAAGGGGTGCCTGAGACTAGAGGTCCAATACAACCTGCATTCTCAGGCTGGGTTTGGGTCAGAAACGTTGCTGAGTTTGGGTCAGAAATTACGTCTACTTTGTTTGGCCACTGACATAATGCATCAGCCTGCTCACGTTTTAATGTTGGTGCACCTTTCCTAATTTTCCATGGGTATACTGGGAGATGGGGAAAATATACATCAAAATGTGTCTTGATGCAAAAACAAATGTATCCAATGTATCCAATATATCAAACTAAAATACTATAAAAAAAATGGTGTAGAAAAGTATTTTGTATTTTGAAAATACAAATTACATTTCTTGAAATATCTTGTTACAAATTACATTTGATTATAGTTCAGGCCAGTGTAACACATATTCCAAAATACTAAAAGGTAATTCAAAAGTAATTAAATGCGTACACTACCGGTCAAAAGTTTTAGAGCACCTACTCATTCAAGGGTTTTTCTTTATTTTTTACTATTTTCAACATTGTAGAATAATAGTGAAGACATCAAAACTATGAAATAACACGTATGGAATCATGTAGTAACCAAAAAAGTGTTAAACAAATCAAAATATTTTTATATTTGAGAATCTTCAAGCAGCCACCCTTTGCCTTGATGACAGATTTGAACACTCTTGGCATTCTCTCAACCGACTTCACCTGGAATGATTTTCCAACAGTCTTGAAGGAGTTTCCTCATATGCTGGGGACTTGTTGGCTGCTTTTCCTTCACTCGGTGGTCCGACTCTTCCCAAACCATCTCAATTTGATTGTAGTCAGGGGATTGTGGAGGTCAGGTCATCTGATGCAGCACTCCATCACTCTCCTTCTTGGTAAAATAGCCCTTACACAGCCTGGAGGTATGTTGGGTCACTGTCCTGTTGTCCCACTAATCCCAAACCAGACGGGATGGAGTATTGCTGCAGAATGCTGTGGTAGCCATGCTGGTTAAGCATGACTTGAGTTCCAAATAAATCACAGACAGTGTCACCAGCAAAGCACCCCCACAGCATAACACCTCCTCCTCTATGCTCTACGGTGGGAAATACACATGCAGAGATCATCCGTTCACCCACACCTTGTCTCATGAAGACCCAACGGGTTGGAAACAAAAATCTCCAATTTGGACACCAGACCAAAGGACAAATTTCCACCCGTCTAATGTCCATTGCTCATGTTTCTTGACCAAAGCATGTCTCTTCTCCTTATTGGTGTCCTTTAGTAGTGGTTTCTTTGCAGCAATTCGGCCATGAAGGCCTGATTCACGCAGTATCCTCTGAACAGTTTATGTTGAGATGTGTCTGTTACTTGAACTCTGTGAAGCTTTTATTTGGGCTGCAATTTCTGAGGCTCGTAACTCTAATGAACTTGTACTCTGCAGAGGTAACTCAGGGTCTTCCATTCCTGTGGCGGTCCTTATGAGAGCCAGTATCACCATTAACTAAGGAACTTATCCTCTGCAGCAGAGGTTATATTGGGTCTTCCATTCCTGTGGCGGTCCTTATGAGAGCCAGTATCACCATTATGATTGTTTTTGTGACTGCACTGGATGAAACTTTCAAAGTTCTTGACATTTTCCGGATTGACTGACCGTCATGTCTTACAGTAATGCTGGACTGTTATTTCTCTTTGCTTATTTCAGCTGTTCTTGTCATAATATGTGTCACGCCATGACCGTAGAGAGCGTTTCATGTACAGTGCCTTGCGAAAGTATTCGGCCCCCTTGAACTTTGCGACCTTTTGCCACATTTCAGGCTTCAAACATAAAGATATAAAACTGTATTTTTTTGTGAAGAATCAACAACAAGTGGGACACAATCATGAAGAGGAACGACATTTATTGGATATTTCAAACTTTTTTAACAAATCAAAAACTGAAGAATTGGGCGTGCAAAATTATTCAGCTAATACTTTGTAGCGCCACCTTTTGCTGCGATTACAGCTGTAAGTCGCTTGGGGTATGTCTCTATCAGTTTTGCACATCGAGAGACTGACATTTTTTCCCATTCCTCCTTGAAAAACAGCTCGAGCTCAGTGAGGTTGGATGGAGAGCATTTGTAAACAGCAGTTTTCAGTTCTTTCCACAGATTCTCGATTGGATTCAGGTCTGGACTTAGACTTGGCCATTCTAACACCTGGATATGTTTATTTTTGAACCATTCCATTGTAGATTTTGCTTTATGTTTTGGATCATTGTCTTGTTGGAAGACAAATCTCCATCCCAGTCTCAGGTCTTTTGCAGACTCCATCAGGTTTTCTTCCAGAATGGTCCTGTATTTGGCTCCATCCATCTTCCCATCAATTTTATCCATCTTCCCTGTCCCTGCTGAAGAAAAGCAGGCCCAAACCATGATGCTGCCACCACCATGTTTGACAGTGGGGATGGTGTGTTCAGGGTGATGAGCTGTGTTGCTTTTACGCCAAACATAACGTTTTGCATTGTTAACAAAAAGTTCAATTTTGGTTTCATCTGACCAGAGCACCTTCTTCCACATGTTTGGTGTGTCTCCCAGGTGGCTTGTGGCAAACTTTAAACGACACTTTTTATGGATATCTTTAAGAAATGGCTTTCTTCTTGCCACTCTTCCATAAAGGCCAGATTTGTGCAATATACGACTGATTGTTGTCCTATGGACAGAGTCTCCCACCTCAGCTGTAGATCTCTGCAGTTCATCCAGAGTGATCATGGGCCTCTTGGCTGCATCTCTGATCAGTCTTCTCCTTGTATGAGCTGAAAGTTTAGAGGGACGGCCAGGTCTTGGTAGATTTGCAGTGGTCTGATACTCCTTCCATTTCAATATTATCGTTTGCACAGTGCTCCTTGGGATGTTTAAAGCTTGGGAAATCTTTTTGTATCCAAATCCGGCTTTAAACTTCTTCACAACAGTATCTCGGACCTGCCTGGTGTGTTCCTTGTTCTTCATGATGCTCTCTGCGCTTTTGACGGACCTCTGAGACTATCACAGTGCAGGTGCATTTATACGGAGACTTGATTACACACAGGTGGATTGTATTTATCATCATTAGTCATTTAGGTCAACATTGGATCATTCAGAGATCCTCACTGAACTTCTGGAGAGAGTTTGCTGCACTGAAAGTAAAGGGGCTGAATAATTTTGCACGCCCAATTTTTCAGTTTTTGATTTGTTAAAAAAGTTTGAAATATCCAATAAATTTCGTTCCACTTCATGATTATGTCCCACTTGTTGTTGATTCTTCACAAAAAAATACAGTTTTATATCTTTATGTTTGAAGCCTGAAATGTGGCAAAAGGTCGAAAAGTTCAAGGGGGCCGAATACTTTCGCAAGGCACTGTATCTATTTTGGTTTGGTCAGGGTGTGATTTGGGTGGGCAGTCTATGTTTTTCTTTGTGTTTGGCCGGGTGTGGTTCTCAATCAGAGGCAGCTGTCTATCATTGTCTCTGATTGAGAACCATACTCAGGTACCCTTTTCCCCACCTGTTTTGTGGGAAGTTAACTTTGACTTTGTTCAGGGCACATAGCCCAAAGCTTTACAGTTTGGTTTTGTTCTTTGTTTTGTCGGTGTCATTTTTAATAAAGAGAAAATGAATGCTTACCATGCTGCACCTTGGTCCAGTCCTTCAGCCAGCCGTGACATTATGGACTTGATCTTTTACCAAATCTTCTGTATACCCCCCTACCTTTTCACAGCACAACTTATTGGCTCAAACGCATTAAGAAAGAAAGAATTTCCACAAATTAACTTTTAAAAAGGCACTCCAGTTCATTTAAATACATTCCAGGTGAATACCTCATGAAGCTGGTTGCGAGAATGCCAAGAGTGTGCAAGGCTGTCATCAAGGCAAAGAGTGGCTATTTGAAGAATCTCAAATATAATACTTATTTTGATTTGTTTATCACTTTTTTGGTTACTACATGATTGCATGTGTTATTTCATAGTTTTGATGTCTTCACTACTATTCTAAAATGTAGAAAATGGTAAAAATAAAGAAAAAGCCTTGAATGAGTAGGTGTTCTAAAACCTTTGACCCAATAGTGTATTTCAAATGTATCAAAAATAGTGCCCAACTCTGGGTACATAAAAAATATCCCTTGAAGGGGACACCAGTCACACGGAGTTGGACTTTAAACCCAAATATGCCCTCAGATCAGTCATTGTTGAAGTGACTTTTAATGTACTACGAGTGTTTCCATCAGTATTGCACTTTCAGTCATCTCCGGAAAATAGTTGTCTGTGTGGCTACTGGACTATAGTCTCAACCTAGCAGTTCACTGGCCCAGACGATGAACAGTACGTGGTACAGTTTATCATCTCTTTCTTTGTTGAAATTATCTTTACAGTCTGGGCATTTACAGTGCTGGCTGTGGTGGTGGAGTAGGATGAGTAAACTATGAAAGTACATATCTAGAGACATTGCAGCCTAAAAATGTTTCAAGGGGCTCTTTGCAGTTTTGGGTGTAAAAAACTAGTCAATACTATTTACTCTCCAAAGAGAGTAATTTCTGGAGTAATTTCCGGGCACTCACATGCAAATTGACAGACATCGATGAGCATAGTCTCATGTTTGCCTCCCTTGCTCTGATACATCTGTAGACATCACTGTTTGTGACACTGTCACCAGTCTGACTGTCTTGGTTGCACTTTAGAATAACTTTTCATTGATATGCCACTAATAGATCATTTGTAGGGCATGTGTTCTGTCTTTCTCTCTCTTGCGCTGTCTCTCCATATTTAAAAAAAAAACATTGTTTGTGAATGAGCAACAGGGTGAGCGTCATGCCTCATCAGGCAGTCTAAACAACGGCGCACAGCGCTGCGTTCCTAACTGATCACTGTGTTGGCTGCGTGTCACAGACCTTTGAATACTATTTCCAGTAACATATCACCCTGCATCCCACTGATGGCTTGCTTCTGAAGCTAAGCAGAGTGGGTCCTGGTCAGTGCCTGAATGGGAGACCAGATGCTGCTGGAAGTGGTGATGGGGGCCAGTAGAGAGCACTGCTTAAAGGATATAGCAACACCCCAGTGAAGGGGACATTGTGTAGGGTGCTGTTTTTTTGGATAGGACGTTAAAATGGATGTGACTCCCTGTGGTCACTAGAGACCCCATGACACTTATCGTAAGAGTAGGGGTTTTAAACCTGGTGTCCTGACTAAATTCCCAATCTGGCCCGCATACTATCATGGCCACCTAAACATCCCCGACTTCCAATTGACACATTCATCCTCTCTCCTCCCTCCTGTAACTCTTTCCCAAGTTCTTGCTGTCAAATTGTGCTCCACACGGCCTTTTCCCACCTGGACAAAAGGAACAACTATGTGAGAATGCTGTTCATTGACTAACCTCAGCGTTCAACACCGTAGTGCCAACAAAGCTCATCACTAAGACAAGGACCCTTGGAATAAACACTTCACTTTGCAACTGGATCCTGGACTTCCTGACAGGCTGCCCCCAGGTGGTAAGGGTAGGCAACAACACATCTGCCATGCTGATCCCCAACATGGGGGCCCCTCAGGGGTGCGTGCTTAGTCCCATCCTGTACTCTCTGTTCACCCACGACTGCATGCCAAGCACATCTCTAACACCATAATTAAGTTTACTGAAGACACAAGCGTGGTAGATCTGATCAACGATGAGACACCTATAGGGAGGAGGTCAGAGACCTGGCAGTGTGGTGCCATGACAACAACCTCTCCCTCAACATGAGCTGATCGTGGACTACAGGAAAAGGAGAGCCGAACATGCCCCCATTCACATCGATGGGCTGTAGAGGAGCGGGTCGAGTGTTTCAAGTTCCAAACTATGATGGTCCAAACACACCAAGACAGTGGTGAAGAGGGCATGACAACAAATTTTCCCCCTCAAGAGACTGAAAAGATTTGTCATGGGTCCCCAGATCCTCAAAAAGTTATACTGCTGCACCATCGAGAGCATCCTGACCGGTTGCATCACCGATGGTATTGCAACTGCTCGGCATCCGACCGTAAGGCGCTACAGAGGGTAGTGCGTACGGCCCAGTACGTCACTGGGGCCAAGCTTCTTGACATCCAAAGACTCCAGTCACCCAAGACTATTCTCTCTGTTCCGCACGGAAAGAGGTACCAGAGCGCCAAGTCTAGGGCCAAAAGGCTCCTTAACAGGTTCTAACCCGAAGCCATAAGACTGCTGAACAATTAATCAAATGGCCACCTGGACTATTTATATTGACCCCCTCCCTTTTGTATACTGCTGCTACTCACTGTTTATTATCTATGCATAGTCACTTCACCCCCACCTACATATACAAATTACCCCGACTAACCTGTACCCCCACACATTGACTCGGTACAGGTTAGTCGAGGTCATTTGTATATGTAGGTGGGGGTGAAGTGACTATGCATAGATAATAAACAGTGAGGAGCAGCAGTGTACACATTGACTCGGTACACTGTATATAGTCTCATTATCATTATTTTGTGTTACATATTATTTAAAAAATTGACTTACATTTTTTTATAAATATTTTCTTAACTCTATTTCTTTGACCATATTGTTGGTTAAGGGCTCGTAACTAACCATTTCACGGAAAGGTTGTATACGGCACATAATATTTGGTTTGATTTGATAAAAGATCATATTTTCTCAGTCAACTTACCTGGTAAAAATGAGTTTTAATAAATAATAATCATAATAAATACATTCAATGTTTGCTTTAGCCTACCTGCTCTTCTGCAACCATTATATTAGTTCCATTGCACCAGGCAAGCTCAATCAAGCCCAGATACAGTATTTGAAATTATTTGGAATACTATTTGAACCCAGGTCTGGTGTGTTATTAATGAGTATTCTCATCCACCACCACATAAATGAAAACAATACCCTGAGCTCTGCTCTGACTTAACTGCATGGATGGAAAGCTCTCTCTCTCATCATAACAATCTCATGAAGAATTTCTAGTTCATGCTAAATTACGTAGCATACTTTTTCAAAGTGTTTTGTGAATCTGCTGATTAGGGCTCTGTCCCAAATGGCACCTTATTTCCTGATATATTTCATTTGGGCCCTGGTCATAAGTAGTGCACTATATAGAGAATAGAGTGCAATTTGGGTCATATACTTAGGGGTCGTTCCAATTTGTCTAAACCAAGCTGGTACACTCCAAAGCCACAGAGACACTTAGAGTGAATGGTATTTTTAGTACAGCTGGGTCTGGAATCAGATCAGTTCAATTAAAGTATTTCCAAAATAGAGAGAGGGAGAGAGAAAAAAAAGTGGTGAAACTATTTTCGCCCGCTGCAACCAAACCGTTTACACAAACATTATGCACAGATGAAAGATCAGGATATGAAAATGTTGATCATATTTCTTCACACGACATTCTAAGAATAATAACTACTCAATGATGTAATATGTGTAAAAAAAACAAGATGGAAAGAAAATGTAAAACGAAATTAGACAAACTCAAGAGACAAGTTTGAACCCAAGAGCAGGCCGGCCTTTTCAATTCAATTTCAATAACTGTGACAACACATGCCCTAGTCTTTTATTGAGATGCAAAAGAAGCTCTTTATACCTATATCCAACGGCCAGTAAACAGCAGTGCAAATGGATCTAGGAAATAGTGTTTTGTTGGTCAATTGCAGGCACTTAGATTTTATAGGTTCAAACTCTTAAGGGTGGCACCCATAAAGTCAAGTGTTTACAAACCTTTTAAAACACATAATTTGTGATTAGAGTTAAATAGGTTAATATAGTTTAAGTTGTTTGTTTAATTGTTGTTTATTAAATGCACTGTTAACCAAGAGGCTTTGAAATGAGCGCTGTTAGGCATACATTAATGACTTAATTCACCTGGTGATGTAAAGTATTTGGCCTACATTTTACAATACTATTACATAATGAATCATATGGTTACAATCAATGTTATTGATGGTTGTTGTTGGATGGAATAAATACAGACAAGAAACAGAAAACAAAACAATGGAAGCAAGAAGTAATAGAAGAACAAAACAGCAGGTACGAGATGTGAAACGCAACAGAACACAAAAGAAAACAGAAGCCTCAGAAGCTGACGCTTAAATGTAAACTTTTTCGAATGTAGCCCCTTTGTTGACGTAGTTGCACGTAATTGCACATGGTCAAAGGATACATGTTTAGCTGTTCACATTAGTTCACACCTGGCACATTTAGCCCTATCCTAACCTCATCAACTGGCATTGATTATTTCCTGTAAAAATTCTCCATCAACCTGTCAAAGATCTTAAACCTTTTTATCACCAAACCAATGTAATTTCATAAGATGGGTCAACTCAGCCACCAGAGGAATATATATTTAAACCTCCAAATTCAAGGTTTACTTTTGTTCCACTTTACTTGGTCTGTCTCAAGTGCAGAGTGCCAATATTGCGTGATCATTGCATCCTTTAGGTAATCTTAAGACAAATCTCGTGTTCGCATATATCACTAAAATGTTTTGCTTATCCGTTTAACATGCATCCATGTGCTTTTACTGAGAAAAAGTACATCAGCTGTCTCAATATGTCTCCCAATGTTGTTAATAAAGAGAACAAACAACAGGGGACCTAAAATGGATCCTTGTGGCACACCTGAGAACAACTCTACGGTGTCCAACTTACAACCAGCTTAACACACTGTGTTTGATTTGACATGTAGTTCACAAACCACTCCAGAGCATGACCAGTAATCTCAACACACTTTAATCTCTACACCAAGACAGTATAGTCCACATTGTCAAACACCTTTGGCGAGTCTATGAATACAGACACACAATGCAGCTTCCTATCCAGGGCACAGTGAACATCATTCAAAACCTTCAACATTGCTGTGACAGGGCTATGGCAAGACTTGAAACCTAATTGTATACCACTCAAATTGTTTTCCTGGAGGTAGGCCTTAAACTGCTTATTGATTAGGGACTCCAATACTTTTGTCAGAACAGACAACTTAGATATGGGCCGATAGTTATACAGTAGAGTGGGATCTCCTTGCAAAAGAGGTAGGACAAATGCTGATTTCCTGGGGATTACAATGCATTCTAGGGTGAGGTTTAAAGTGCATGTTACAGGGGGAGCAATGGTGTCTACAGCTAATTGTGTTAGGCAGGGGTCTAGCTCATCAGGGCCACGGATTTTTTAAACATTAATTGCTTTCAGGGCTCTACGCAACTCTGAGACATAAAAGGGCAAGAAGGAGAACCTGGAGGAATTCTAGGGAGTGTCAGGCAATTTCAAAGGAAGATCATGTTGACCTCCAAGCCAATTAAATTATCCGCCTCCATCAAGAAAATGTGATTAAAAGAGTTCAGAATGTAGGTAATTTTAGTTACCACCTGTGAGTCAACCAAGATTTGTTTAGGGAGCTGTGCATTTTTTAAAATTATTCAGATGATCTTCTTTGGGACTGGGGGGCAGTATTGAGTAGCTTGGATAAAAAGGTGCCCAGAGTAAACTGCCTGCTACTCAGGCCTAAAAGCTAGAATATGCACATTAGTAGTAGATTTGGATAAAAAACACTGAAGTTTCTAAAACTGTTTGAATGATGTCTGTGAGTATAACAGACCTCATATGGCAGGTAAATATCTGAGAAACCATGAAGTGGGAAATCTGAGGTTTGTAGTTTTTCAAGTCATTGCCTGTGGAATATACAGTGTCTATGGGGTCATATTGCACTTCCTAAGGCTTCCACTAGATGTAAACCGTCTTTAGAACCTTGTTTGAGGCTTCTACTGTGAAGGGGGAGAGAAAGAGAGCTGTTTGAGCCAGGTGTCTGGCAGAGTGCCATGAGCTGATCACGGGTGCGCCTGTGAGAGGTAGCTGTGTTCCATTGCATTTCTAAAGACAAAGGAATTCTCCGGTTGGAACATTATTGAATTTATGTTAAAAACATCCTAAAGATTGATTCTCTACATCGTTTGAAATGTTTCTACGAACTGTAATATAACTTTTTTGACATTTCGTCTGAACAAGTGATCGCGCATTATGCATTTGGATTACTGGGTTAAACGCGTGAACAAAAAGGAGGTATTTGGACATAAATGATGGACTTTATCGAACAAAACAAACAATTATTGTGGAACTGGGATTCCTGGGAGTGCATTCCGATCAAGGTCATCAAAGGTTAGTGAATATTTATAACGCTATTTCTGACTTTTCTGACACCTCTCCTTCTTTGGAAAATGGCTGGATGTTTTTCTGTGACTCGCGCTGACCTAACATAATTGCAAGGTGTGCTTTCGCCGTAAAGCCTTTTTGAAATCTGACACAGCGGTTGCATTAAGGAGAAGTTTATCTATATTTCCATACATAAGACTTGTATCTTTTATCAATGTTTATTATGAGTATTTCTGTAATTTGATGTGGCTCTCTGCACTTTCACCGGATGTTTGTTTGAGACAATGCATTTCTGATCATAACACACCAATTTCAAATGAGGTTTTTGGACATAAAGATTAACTTTATCGAACAAAACACACATTTATTGTGTAACATGAAGTCATGTGAGTGCCATCTGATGAAGATCATCAAAGGTTAGTGATTAATTAAATCGCCGAGTTTTTGCTAAAATCTTTTGGTCTGTATTAAGGAGAGATATTGGTCTGTATGACGCTACCTCTTCTGGATCTTTACCCTTCTTATGTATAACTGTAATGAACGCTTCGTCCAAAGTAGAAGGGAGAGCTCCATCCTCATTGGCCTGAACCAACATTTTGTGCAGGTAGGGAGAGAGCATGTTGCTGAATGTTTTATAGAATTCACCAGGGAATCCATCTGGGCCCGGGGTCTTGCCACTCTTTAGAGATTTAATTGTTTCTCGAATTTCATCAAGAGATATTTCCTTATTCAGGAAGTTAGAATCTTCCTGGTTCAGGGCAGGAAGATTACAGTCCTCCAAAAATGTTAGGATCCGCTTTAGATGTATATAGAGTCTCATAAAGCTACCGGAATCTGTCAATGATGTCTTTGGGGGAAGAGAGTAATTCCCCAGATGCAGATTTAACTTTGTGAATCATTCGGTCACGAACGAGGTAAAACAAAAATAAAATCCCAAATATACATTCACCTCTCACTATCCTAGAACTTGTACTAACACATGAACTGAGGAGGCTCCCGCGAATAAAGTGTTCAGTTAGCATCTAATAAACCTAAACAGAATAAGATGCAATTTAAACATATTGCGCATTTAAGCATCATCCTGGGTCAATCCCAGAGATAAGCAAGATATAGCCTCACAAGATTATATTGCTAAGCACTGCCGGTCAAAACATAAACCATCCGCAACCGACATAGTCAGCCGTACCTTTACATACTATGGGTCAGGAAATCGGAACAAGGATTTGCTAAATTAAACGTACCCCCCAATAATATATATATATATATATATATATATATACACATATACCTACACATACATACACATATACATACACACACACATACATACACACACAGATTTTTTTTCCTTTTTAAGATTAAATAAATAAAATAAAATATATTTTTAATACATACATACATATATACATATTAATATACATATAGATTAAACATACATGTGTACATATATACATACATATACATACATACACACACACATACTCATATATACACACATACATATATATATACACACACATGCACACATACATACATACATACATACATACACACCCACACATAGATACACACACACATACATTCACACCCACACAAAAAATGCATATATAAAAATATATATTTAAAAAATATGTATATACATCCATATGCACATATACACATACAAACATTCATACCCCAGAATAACAATCTACACTGATTTAAAATATACACATGCATAATACTAAAATGCTAAGAGAAAATAGTAATAGAGTACAAATAGTAATTATATGTACGCACACCTACACAGACACAAGCACTACAGAGGGCTGGTGGGAATCTAGTCGGGCGAGCGGCCCACGGCTAGACAAAGGCAGAACGGCACAAATCATCAACTTGCTAACCAGGTGTCTGCGTCTGCCCAACCATCACCCCCAGTCCCCTGCAAGCAGTAAATAAATGGTATGGTAATAAGAATAATGTAAGGAATGTAAAATAAATAACAAAACAAAACAAAAATGGGGGAATATAAGTATATCCATCCGAAGGTGTCAGTGATCAAACCTGGAAGTAAAAATATGCATCGCTCTGAACACAGTCGGGATGAAAGTGAATTTAACGTTAAGTGAGAGCTCTGACCGCCATCCATTGGTCGGCTCAGCGTCTTACATGTTCGGTAGTCCTTGTTGAGCCCGTTTAATACGGTTTCACCCATTATGGTATAGTACGGATTCGAGTCCATGAGCAGACCCTAACACACAATGACAAGGCACTCTAACCTGTACCGGGGATTGGCATATATCCCCGGATAAACTTCTCTGCGTCCAAAACCGAGGAGAGCCAAATCTTCTCACCGGAAGGCGGGGTAATTCTTAGTCTTGCAGGGAAGAGCAAGGCTGGGCGAAGATGGAGTTTGTAGAGTTTGGTCATGACATTTCTGTAGACGGTGCGATGCTTTGCCACATCGGGCGCATAATCCTCATAGACGCGGAATGGGTGCCCTTTATGTGACAGGTTGCCCCTCATTCGAGCTTCACGCAGGATAAGATCCTTGGTCTTGAAACTGTGAAAGCAGATGATTACTGGGCGAGGACGTTGGCCCGGTCCATGCACTGGGACAAGAGAGTGATGTGCACGGTCCAGCTGGGGATCCGAAGCCAAAACGTCCGATCCCATTGCATCCTTCAAATGTTTGGTGATTAAGTCGGTGGGGCGAGAGCCCGCCTCTACCCCCTCTGCCAGACGCGAAGGTTATTACGTCTGGATCGGCCCTCCAAGTCCACCACTTTCACAGAAAGCCTCTGCACACTATCCTGCAATGATGTGCATAGCTTCTCTAACTCTAACTTCTCTAACGTGCATAGCTTCCACAATACTCTGGCCATGCGAAGCGACCGTTCGAATGATGCTCTCGATTTTGATGTCCAGTTCAGCAATAGTGGCCTTGAGATCCTCAGCTATAGCAACACGTAGCTCCCCCAAAGCCCGGGTAAGTTCTGTAAGTGTCAGGTTGTTGCATGTGCCTCCCGCCATGTCTGTCTCGTTGTTTAGTGGGGAGTAGGCCTCGGCATTTTCATATAAAAAGTTGCAATCTTGTATTAGAAAGAAACGTTTGTTGTAAAAAGTGCCATAAAGTAGGTTAAATTAGATTATTTCGCAAAAATTTTGCAGGAGCCTCTCACGCACAGATGTTCACTCCAACATGCTAGCTCCGCCCCCTCTCACTCCAGTTTTTAATTGCTAAATTGTAATTATTTCACCACTATGGCCTATTATTGCCTTACCTCCCTAATCTTACTACATTTGCACACACTGTATATAGACTTTTCTATTGTGTTATCGACTGTATGTTTGTTTATCCCATGTGTAACACTGTGTTGTTTGTGTTGCACTGCTTTGCTCTATCTTGGCCAGATCGCAGTTGTAAATGAGAACTTGTTCTCAACTGGCCTGCCTGGTTAAATAAAGGTGAAAAAAAGTAATTTTGCTCACCCAACCTAGCATTCTTTACAATCAAATGCTGGCCGTATTACCTCCCAAGAGAATTCTCGTCAGTTATCGTCACAGCTGTGTACATTCCTCATCAAGCAGACACCAAGGCGGCCCTCAAGGAACTTCACTGGACTCAATCTAAACTGGAAACCATATATCCTGAGGCTGCATTTATTGTAGCTGAGGATTTTAACAAAGGAAATTTGAGAACAAGGTTGCCTAAATTCTATCAGCATATTGATTGCACTACGCTTGGGGTTAATACACTCGATCACTGTTATCATCTTACGCGATGCATACAAATCCCTCCCCGCCCTCCCTTCTGCAAATCCGAACACGATGCCATCTTGCTCCTACCATCTTATAGGCAGAAACTCAAACAGGATGTACTAGTGACTAGAACAATTCAACGCTGGACTAACCAATCGGAATCCACGCTTAAAGATTGTTTTGACCACACAGACTGGGATATGTTTCCGGTCAACCTCAAGGAGCAACATCGATCTATATGCTGACTTGGTGAGTGAGTTGATAAAGAAGTGCATTGGACACGTTGTAGCCACTGTGACTATTAGAACCTAGCCTAACCAGTAACTGTAGATGGATAGCGGCATTTGTGCAAAACTGAAATGCCGATCCACCGCATTTAACCATGAAAAGAGGTCTGGCAATATGGCTGAATATAAAAGGTGTAGTTATTCCCTCAACAAGGAAATCAAACAAGCTAAATGCCAGTACACAGATAAAGTGGAGTGGCATTTCAACGGCTCACACACGAGATGTGGGGCCACAGGAAATCACAGACTATAAAAAAAAAACAGCCACGTCACGGACACCGACATCACGCTTCCAGACAAACTTAACACCTTCTTTGCCCGCTTTGAGGATAATACAGTGCCACCGTCGTGGGCCGCTAAGGACTGCGCCCCTCCTCTCCTTCTCCCTGGCCACGTGAGCAAAACATTTAAACGTGTTAACCCTCGCAAGGCTGCTGGCCCGGACCGCATCCATAGCCGCGTCCTCAGAACATGCGCAGACCAGCTGGCTTGTGTGTTTACGGATATATTAAATCGCTCCCTATCCCAGTCTGCTGTCCCCACATGCTTCAAGATGGCCACCATTGTTCTTGTACCCAAAAGGCAAAGATAACTGAACTAAATGACTACCGCCCCTTAGCACTCACTTCTGTGATCATGGAGTGCTTTGATAGACTTTTCAAGGATAAAATCACCTCCTCCTTACCGACCACCCTAGACCCACCTCAGTTTGCATACCACCGCAAAAGGTCCACAGACGATGCAATCACCATCACACTGCATACTGCCCTATCCTATCTGGACAAGAGGAATACCTACAGATGAAGTCAGAAGTTTACATACACCTTAGCCAAATACATTTAAACT
Organism: Oncorhynchus mykiss; assembly: GCF_013265735.2. Lineage (NCBI taxonomy): Eukaryota > Metazoa > Chordata > Actinopteri > Salmoniformes > Salmonidae > Oncorhynchus > Oncorhynchus mykiss. The sequence continues at coordinate 43,083,744 of NC_048587.1, read as the reverse complement.
CAGTTTTTCACAATTCCTGACATTTAATCCACTTAAACACTCCCTGTCTTAGGTCAGTTAGGATCACCACTTTATTTTAAGAATGTTAAATATCAGAATAATAGTAGAGAGAATGATTGATTTCAGCTTTTGTTTCTTTCATCACATTCCCAGTGGCTCAGAAGTTTACATAAACTCAATTAGTATGTGGTAGCATTGCCTTTAAATTGTTTAACTTAGGTCAAACATTTCAGGTAGCCTTCCACAAGCTTCCCACAATAAGTTGGGTAGATTTTGGCCCATTCCTCCTGACAGAGCTGGTGTAACTGAGTCAGGTTTGTAGGCCTCCTTGCTCGCACACGCTTTTTCAGTTCTGCTCACACATTTTATATAGGTTTGAGGTCAGGGCTTTGTGATGGTCACTCCAATACTTTGACTTTATTGTCCTTAAGCCATTTTGCCACAACTTTGGATGTTTGCTTGCGGTCATTGTCCATTTGGAAGAACCATTTGCAAACAATCTTTACCTTCCTGGCTGATGTCTTGAGATGTTGCTTCAATACATCCACATAATTTTCCTCCCTCATGATGCTACCTATTTTGTGAAGTGCCCCAGTCCCTCCTGCAGCAGAGCACCCCCACAGCTTGACGCTGCCACCCTCGTGCTTCACGGTTGGGCTGGTGTTCTTCGGCTTGAAAGCCACCCCATTTTCCTCCAAACATAACGATGGTCATTGTGGCCACAGTTCTATTTTTGTTTCATCAGACCAGAGGACATTTCTCCAAAAAGTACGATCTTGTACCGTAGTCTGATATTTTATGGCGGTTTTGGAGCAGTGGCTTCTTCCTTGCTGAGCGGCCTTTCGGGTAACGTCGATGTAGGACTTGTTTTACTGTGGATATAGATACTTTTGTACCTGTTTCCTCCAGCATCTTCACAAGGTCCTTCACAAGGTTGTTCTGGGATTGATTTTCACTTTTCGCACCAAAGTACGTTCATCTCTAGGAGACAGAAGGCGTCTCCTTCCTGAGCGGTATGACGGCTGCGTGGTCCCATGGTGTTTATACTTGGGTACTATTGTTTGTACAGATGAACGTGGTACCTTCAGGCATTTGGAAATTGCTCCCAAGGATGAACCAGACTTGTGGAGGTCTACAATTGTTTTCTGAGGTCTTGGCTGATTTATTTTGATTTTCCCATGATGTCAAGCAAAAAGGCACTGAGTTTAAAGGTAGGCCCTGAAATACATCCACAGGTACACCTCCAATTGACAAATTATGTCAATTAGCCTATCAGAAGCTTCTAAAGCCATGACATCATTTTCTGGAATTTTTCAAGCTGTTTAAAGGCACAGTCAACTTAGTGTATGTAAACTTCTGACTTATTGGAATTGTGATACAGTGAATTATAAGTGAAATAATCTGTCTGTAAACAATTGTTGGAAAAATGACTTGTGTCATGCACAAAGTAGATGTGCTAACAGACTTGCCAAAACTGTAGTTTGTTATCAAGACAATTGTTGAGTGGTTGAAAACTAGTTTTAATGACTCCAACCTAAGTGTATGTAAACTTACGACTTCAACTGTAAGTAAAAATGCTGTTCATTGACTACAGCTCAGCATTCAACACCATAGTTCCCTCCAAGCTCATCATCAAGCTGGAGGCCCTGGGTCTCAACCCCGCACTTTGCAATTGGGTCCTGGACTTTTTGACTGGCTGCCCCCATTTGGTGAAGGTAGGAAACAACATCTCCACTTCCATGACCCTCAACACTGGGGCCCCACAAGGGTGCATGCTCAGCCCCCTCCTGTATTCCCTGTTCACCCACAACTGTATGGCCATGCACGCCTCCAACTCAATCATCAAGTTTGCAGACAACACAACAGAAGTGGGCTTGATTACCAACAACGACAAGACAGCCTACAGGGAGGAGGTGAGAGCACACAGAGTGTGGTGTCAGGAAAACAACCTCTCACTCAATGAGATGATCGTGGACTTCAGGAAACAGCAGAGGGAGCACCCCCCTATCCACATCGAAGGGACAGCTGTGGAGAAGGTGAAAAGCTTCAAGTTCCTCGGTGTACACATCACAGACAAACTGAAATGGTCCACACACACAGACAGTGTGGTGAAGAAGGTGCAACAACGCCTCTTCAACCTCAGGAGGCAGAAGACATTTGTCTTGTCACCCAAAACGCTGACACACTTTTACAGACGCACAATCGAGATCATCCTGTTGGGCTGTATCATGGCCAGGTACGGAAACTGCACCGCCCTCAACCACAAGGCTCTCCAGATGGTGGTGTGGGCTGCACAACACATCACCAGGGGAAATCTACCTGCCCTCTATGACACCTACAGCACCCTATGTCACAGGAAGGCCAAAAAGATCATCAAGGACAACAACCACCCAAGCCACTGCCTGTTCACACAGCTACCATCCAGAAGGTGAAGTCAGGACAGGTTCATCAAAGCTGGGACCGAGACACAGAAGCTGTTTTCAATCTCAAGGCCATCAGACTGCTAAACAGCAATCACTAACTCCGGGAGGCTGCTGCCTATATTGAGAACCAATCACTGGCCAATTTCGAAAATGGATCACCAGTCACTTTCAACAATGCCACTTTAAATAATGCCACTTTAATAATGTTTACATATATTAGATTACTGATATCATATGTATTAATATGTATATACCATCTTATTGCACCTTGCCTATGTCACTCGGCCATTGCTCATCCAGATATTTTTTGTACATATTCTCATTCACCCCTTTAGTTTTGTGTGTATTAGGTAGTTGTTGGGAAATTGTTAGATTACTTGTTAGATATTACTGCACTGTCAGAACTAGAAGCACAAGCATTTCGCTACACTCTTATTAACATCTGCTAACCATGTGTATGTGACCAATAACATTTGATTTGATTTGATTTTTTGTGTGTCTGCTCGTGTGTGTGTGTGTGTGTGTGTGTGTGTGTGTGTGTGTGTGTGTGTGTGTGTGTGTGTGTGTGTGTGTGTGTGTGTGTGTGTGTGTGTGTGTGTGTGAAGCAAAACATCTGTATGTATAAAAACAACACAGAGATCTTGGGTGTCAATTATTTATGTTGGCATGCAGTGTAATGTACTCCAGAGAACAGCCTTGATGGAGCCAGTGATGTGCCAGCAAGAGGAGAGAATATTATCATACTGACTGGGCCACAGCCTTTTTACAGCACATACAGTCGTAGAGAACACCTCAACATCATGCAGATCAAAGAGAACACAGAGATAGTGTACGTCCTCAGAAGCAAAGGACATCAACGGGAGGCATAGGCAAACTTCTTTCTCTCCTAATGTTTAACACATGGGTAAAGCTAGTGACCTGCAGTGAACCAGAACTAGTACAGACAGTGTAAACATTAGTGAGGGTGGCCGACAAGCCTCCTGCTACAACCAGGCATGTTTGTTTTTGTGTTTCTTTGTTTGTTTGATTGTTCAGGTTCTTAGAAATGGGGGTTCTTTCTGAGTCATTACAGACCAAATACCTTGAAGACACCCACCTGTTGAACACCCACCCACCTGTTGAAACACATCCACCTGTTGAACACCCACACACTAGTTGAACACCCAACAGACACCTGTTCAAGAAACACCCAATTGTTGAAGACACACCCACCCGTTGAAGACACACCCACTTGTTGAAGACAAATAGAGTGGGGGAAAGTGAATTATGAGACCACAAGACTCTTTCAAAAACCTATCCACAGGCAAAATGAACATCTAGCAGCAAACCTTTTTGGACACACACTCTTTTAGCTATGGTTCGTCATAGGAAAATAAAAATAAGAACAAATAATAATAAAACCATACAATAAATTCTATAGACGCAAATAGATGGAATTAAACTGGTGGCTTGAAAAGAGGTCTGTATGAGATGCAACAGAGGAGACAGTATAGTGGTTTTGAGTACAAACATTGTAAAAAGGGTGAGAGAGATATTGCCTTTAGACTGAACAAAATGCAAATTTTATGAAACCACGTCATGGAATATGAAACTCTACTACATATATTAAAGCTAACAAAATGTTGTATATTGTGGTGCGTGGTATAAAGGAGAGGAGTTGAATGGAGGTCCACATTATTTAGTAGCATAAATCCAATATTACTACATTAAAAATCATAACAACTTCTTTATGCAATCTAGACCAATACACAAAAAAACCACAATATATACATACTGTAGGTCTATGTTTTGCATGGAGAGTTACAGGAGAGTGGATGAGAGGGAGGAGAGGGGAGAAGAGGGAGGAAAGGGGAGGAGGGGGAGGAGCTTAGCACTCAGCAGTCTGCTATTCATGTAGTTCTGTGAATCTCTTTTATTGAAAACAAATTATTTCTACTTTCCTGGAAATTAGGTGATTTTTAAAAATTGTTCTTCAGACCCCCCTGCGAACGCACACAAATTCATGCTCGCACACACAGACACTTCGTCTCTCAGAATATGAAATCATGCCCAAAAAAATGGCAGTGTTACACAGACACACATATTCTCAGACAGACACCCACAGGAATCTGTCTGAGGGCCTTCTACTGAGTTACAACAAGGGAAATAAAACAACTAATCATGTACAGAGAAACATGATATGTCTCGCTTTTCTCTTCTCAAATGTTTTCAAGAGGTGTTAAACAACTTGTGCAGCTTTGTTTGTCTCTCCCTTTTAAGCGAGCACATGGAATTATATTACTTGGCTAAACTCATTCAATTCCCCCACCAAGCTCACCTTAAACCTCAGTGGCCTCCCACGGGGGCCATTGACAAAAAGTGTCCCATCCATGTCTCTAAGGCATTGCAATGAGATCCTGTTGTTCTTATCCTCTATACAACTGGGGTGAAAATGGGTGTCAGATTCTGGTGACCATTGAAATCCATTTCCTATGTCGACCACAGCAACCAAGCCAATACTTGGGTCGTTCCACTAATAGAGTGCATTTTATGTCCTTGTGACATTGTGTGTGCATTTTCATAAAACACTACATATAACAGTTTGATCACGTATAGGTAACTGACAAAATAAACAAAACACTGGAGTAAATGAGGGATACAAAGTCCACACTGGTGTGGTTCCTGAGTGAATTAAGCAAGTAACATCCCATCATGCTTAGGGTCATGTATAAAAATGCTCAGTTGCCGATTATGTTGGCTACCATGGCTAGAAGAAGAGATCTCAGTGACTTTGAAAGAGAGGTCTCATGTGCGCTTGCGCGTCGACCCAACTGAACACTTATAGGAAATTCTGGCACCTGAAACACCACATTCCTCCAATAGAGTTCCAGAGCAAGGCGCATTGAACCTGTTCTGGCAGCTCTTGGTGGCCCACAACCATATTAAACTTTTACAGTGACATTTACTGTATCTGACTGTTTCTGAACGAAACCTGTAAACAGATAATTTGAATTCAGTAATGTTTTGCATTATCTTTTTCCTGAACCTAAATATGCTGCACTGCCTGCACATTTTTATACATTGTTTAATATGTCTACTCAAACAAATGAAAACTACAGTGGTAGCCTCTGCACTTCAAGGCTAAATATCAGCTGTTAAATTTGAATGTATATTATAAACTGCGCTCCCTTATAAAATGAACCCACCATGGCCAGAAAAGGTGGGCTGAATTTAGTCTGCAATGAGTTATAAAAATATGCCTTATGTTAATAAATTGAATATTGTTTACTTTAGACATTTGACATTACAGTAGGCTAAGGTGAACCATCTGTTTTAGCGATAAACTGCTCTCTGTATCAGATCACATGGAGTCAAATAGTTGAAATAGCTTATCTATTTACTACTGTGAAGTGAGTCCAATTAAATCAGAGATGAGATGTTGTAGGCTGCAAGCTACTTCGCCAGTATGAAAATATCACAGTCAGAAAAAGTGAGGAATGTAATTCTGCAATGATCATGGGAATTAAATAAATAATAGGAAATACTGTATTTTCACTCTTCCTACTAATGGCAAATGATTGCATCTTATTATATTTAGACCTACTTGTTGTTTTGCTGTGAATACGTGTCATGATATCCCCCATTTGCACAAAATACTAGGCTACTGGCAATGCAATAATTCAACCACTAAAAACTGTGCGTGCGCATGGGAAGCTAAGCACATTCTCACATCAAGTTCAGTTTTTATAAATGACAACTTTTTGTGTGAAAACTGGTACACGCATGTTTTAGGGTATAGTTTGTACATACGCATTATTAAGAAATTAGGCACCCGAGGGGTATCCTATGTAGCAAGCAACATGTACTCAGGGATTTCTAAAGCTAACCAGCTTCAGCTAACCATACCACGTTCGATATTGCTCGTCAGCCTACCGCTAACTCTAGCAGGGTTATAACTACAAGTGCTTGTCGCACATGGCTAGTTGAATGACAAACTCTTCAACCACGTTCAAGGTCCTAAACGATATCATAACCGTCATGGATAAGAGACATTACTGTGTAGCCGTATTCATCGACCTGGCCAAGGCTTTCGACTCTGTCAATCAACACATTCTTATCGGCAGACTCAACAGCCTTGGTTTCTCAAATGATTGCCTCGCCTGGTTCACCAACTGGTTCACCAACTACTTCTCTGATAGAGTTCAGTGTGTCAAATCGGAGGGCCTGTTGTCCGGACCTCTGGCAGTCTCTATGGGGGTGCCACAGGATTCGATTCTCTTCTCTGTATACATCAATGATGTCGCTCTTCCTGCTGGTGATTCTCTGATCCACCTCTACGCAGACGACACCCTCCTGTATACCTCTGGCCCTTCTTTGGACACTGTGTTAACAAACCTCCAGACGAGCTTCAATGCCATACAACTCTCCTTCCATGGCCGTGCATGCTCTTCAACGGATTGCTGCCCGCACCTGCCTGCCCGTCCAGCATCCGGTTCTGGACGGTTCTGACTTAGAATATATGGACAACTACAAATACCTAGGTGTCTGTTTAGACTGTAAACTCTCCTTCCAGACTTACATTAAGCATCTCCAATCCAAAATGAAATCTAGAATTGGCTTCCTATTTCGCAAACAAAGCATCCTTCACCCATGTTGCCAAACATACCCTCGTAAAACTGACCATCCTACCGATCCTCGACTTCGACAATTTCATTTATAAAATAGCCTCCAACACTCTACTCAACAAATTGGATGCAGTCGATCACAGTGCCATCCATTTTGTTACCAAAGCCCCACATACTACCCACCGCTGCGACCTGTACACTCTCGTTGGCTGGCCCTCACTTCATACTCGTCTCCAAACCCACTGGCTCCAGGTCATCTACAAGTCTCTGCTAGGTAAAGCGGCGCCTTATCTCAGCTCACTGGTCACCATAGCAGCACCCACCCGTAGCATGCGCACCAACAGGCATATCTCACTGGTTACCCCCAAAGCCAATTCTTCCTTTGGCTTCCTTTCTTCCAGTTCTCTGCTTCCAATTACTGGAACGAACTGCAAAAATCACTGAAGCTGGAGACTTAATCTCTCCTCCACTTTGAGCCATGAGAGATTTACATGCATACTATTAATGTTAGCTCTCCGTGTACATTTAAGGTTCAGGCATGCTGCCCTGTTCTGAGCCAATTGTAATTTTCCGAGGTCCTTCTTTGTGGCACCTGACCACAAGACAGTAGTCCAGGTATGACAACACTAGAGCCTGTAGGACCTGCCTTGTTGATTGTGTTGTTAAAATGGCAGAGCAGCTCTTTATTATGGATATACTTCTCAAAATCTTAGCTACTGTTGTATCAACATGTTTGGACCATAACAGTTTACAATCCAGGGTTACTCCAAGCAGTTCCGTCACCTCAAACTTGCTCAATTTCCACATTATTTATTACAATATTTAGTTGAGGTTTAGGGTTTAGTGAATGATTTGTCCCAAATACAAGGCTTTTAGTTTTTTAAATATTTAGGACTAACTAATTCTTTGCCACCCATTCTGAAACTATCTGCAGCTCTTTGTTAAGTGTTGCAGTGATTTCACTCACTGTAGTTGTTGAGCTGTATAGTGTTGAGTCATCCGCATTCATAGACACACTGGTTTTACTCAAGGCCAGTGGCATATCATTAGTAAAGACTGAAAAAAGTAAGGGGTATAGACAGCTGCCCTGGGGAGTTCCTGATTCTACCTGGATTATGTATGAGAGTCTTCCATCAAAGAACACCCTCTGGAAAATATTTATCCACAATATAGCAGTGGGTATAAAGCCGTAAACCATACGTTTTTCCATCAGCAGACTATGGTCGATAATGTCAAAAGCCGCACTGGCATGTCATGCCTGGTTGTTAATCTTGCCAATGAAACAATAATTAAAGTAACTGGCAACATCAGTGAGTTATGTGATGAATGAGCCATCTGATTCAATGAATGATGGAGCTGAGTTAGCCTTTTTGCCCAAAATTATTAATTTAAGGTGCTCCAAAGCTTTTTACTATCATTCATCTTTGTTTCATAGATTAGTTTCAGTACAATTTGCAGTACATTTGCGTAGTGTTTTACCAATTGTTTTCTTGGTGACTATGGTCCCAGCTGCCTTGAGATCATTGACAAGATCCTCCCATGTAGTTCTGGGCTGATTTCTCACCGTTCTCATGATCATTGCAACTCCACGAGATGAGATCTTGCATGGAGCCCCAGGCCGAGGGAGATTGACAGTTATTTTGTGTTTCTTCCATTTGCGAATAATCGTACCAACTGTTGTCACCTTCTCACCAAGCTGCTTGGCGATGGTCTTGTAGCCCATTCCAGCCTTGTGTAGGTCTACAATCTTGTCCCTGACATCCTTGGAGAGCTCTTTGTTCTTGGCCATGGTAGAGAGTTTGGAATCTGATTGATTGCTTCTGTGGACAGGTGTCTTTTATACAGGTAACAAACTGAGATTAGGAGCACTCCCTTTAAGAGTGTGCTCCTAATCTCAGTTCGTTGCCTCTATAAAAGACACCTAGGAGCCAGAAATCTTTCTGATTGAGATTACTTATTTCCCTTATTAAAATGCAAATCAATTTATAACATTTTTGACATGCGTTTTTGTACTGTTTTTGTACTGTTCAAATAAACCTACCATCAAAATTATAGACTGATCATTTATTTTATAGACTGATCAAATCAGCAGAGGCTCAAATACTTTTTTCCCTCACTGTACGTTCATCTCTAGGAGACAGACCACGTCTCCTTCCTGAGCGGTATGCCGGCTGCGTCGTCGCATGGTGTTTATACGTGCGTACTATTGTTTGTACAGATGAACGTGGTACATTCAGGTATTTGGAAATTGCTCCAAAGGATGAACCAGACTCGTGGAGGTCTTGGCTGATTTTTTCGATATTCCCATGATGTCAAGCAAAGAGGCACTGAGTTTGAAGGTAGGCCTTGAAATACATTCACAGGTACACCTCCAATGGACTCAAATTATGTCAATTAGCCTATCAGAAGCTTCTAAAGCCATGACATAATTTTCTGGACTTGTCCAAGCGGTTTAAAGGCACAGTCAACTTGGTGTATGTAAACCTCTGACCCACTGGAATTGTGATACTGTGAATTATAAGTGAAATAATCTGTCTGTAAACAATTGTTGGAAAGATTACTTGTGTCATGCACAAAGTAGATGTCCTAACCGACTTGCCAAAACTGTAGTTTGTTAACAAGAAATTTGTGAAATTTGAGTTTCAGAGATTGTCAGAATATGAATATCATATGCTACTAGCATATTACTTATTTCATTAACCTTGTTTCTTTAGCTACACATGTTAAACGTGGCCTATTTGTAGCACTTTTCTGGGATTATTGATTGTTTTCATTGCTTTACTGGGAAGCTTATCAGAAGTAGACATGCTCATGTTATTTATGTTAGTTCAGAGTGAGCTGCACACAGTGGACTTCCTACTAGGGCCCACTGCCTCAGTGAAAACAGTATAACTCTGGTTCAAAGGTGCATGATTACTGCATGCAATAGCTGTAGGATCAGCAGAGGGATTCAGGCCAATTAGAGGGACATAAATTAAGTAACTTACATTGTGTCTTCCAACGTCCCTGGGATAATGTACATTTGCTGAAGCATTATGATAACTCAGTGACACAATGATAGGGATAAACTGAGCTGGGCTTGGGTCATAGATTAGTCATTTTCTCAACGCAGCCTAATAACCATGTTACAGGATCCAGGAACCCAAATGATTTGGGTGGACCCCATCCTCCTTATAAAACAAGCTTTGTTTCCAGAAGGTATCAAAACTATCAATAAATGTTACACCCACAGACCTACAATAGTCACTTAGACAGTTATAGAGGGCTAAAAGTCTGCTGACATGTTTAATGCCACGATTTAGGGAGGGCACAGGGACAGATATTATGGGGCGTTTGTTAGTGTCAAGCAGAGAGCCAATCAGTTATTTTAAATCCATCTTCAGCTGTTCTGAGTTGCCCTTCATAATGTAATTGAATCCAATAAGAACTATGATAGACTCAATTTCCTGATGCAGCTTATTGATGTCCTGTTCTTGTGCTCCTGGATTGTCATGGATTCCCCTGGTACTGCTGCTCATTCCGTGCAACAGCTCCGGGGGTCTGCATCACCGGCCTGTAGGTGTCACTGAACTGTTTCATTACACACACCTGGTTCCCATTTCCCCTGATTGGTAATTGTATATGTGTGCCCTCTGTTCACCATTGTCTTTGTTGGTTATTGTTCCCATGTCTGTTGGTCTTGTGAATATCTGTGCTTTGTTGTTTCGGCTTTCGTGCTGTGTGTATTGTGTACTCGTTATTACGAGTCTCGTCCCGTGCATTGTTGTGCACTTGTTATTACAGGTCTCGTCCCATGACTTGTTATTACAGGTCTCGTCCCGTGTATTGTTATTACGGGTCTTGTCCCGTGTATTTATTAGAGGTTTAACCTCACTCTTTTGTTTGGGTTACATCCCTGTGTTTTTGTATGCGTGTTTGTTTTGGGCATATTGTATTTTTGGGTAGTGTATTAAAACCCCGTATTACGTATTCCTGCACCTGTCTTCAATCATTTATACAACGTGACAGAATAACCGACCCTAAATGGAGACATCAACAATGGCCCATCCGACGCCACTGGCAACATTGGCAGCTGCAACTGGCCCGTCCGATACTGCTGCAACTGGCCCATCCGACGCTGTTGCAACTGGTCCAACCAATGCTGCCGTAACTTCATCAGCTGCAACTGGCCCGTCTGATGACGACACAACTTTGGCAGCTGCAACTGGCCCTGACTGACACTCACAGCGTCCCTGTGGTCGTCCTCAAAACCACATCGGGGGATACTATCACGGATTCCCCCGGTACTGCTGCTCATTCCGTGCACCAGTTCCGGAGGTCTACATCACCGGCCTAGGTGTCACTGAACTGTTTAATTACGCACACCTGGTTCCCATTTCCCCTGACTGGTTATTTTATATATGTGCCCTCTGTTCACCATTGTCTTGTCGGTTATTGTTCCCATGTCCGTTGGTCTTGTGAGTACTATCTGAGGCGGTGCAGCCAACGGGTTTCTCCACGCATCGCGCAGACAGAAACAAACATCTTTCTGGTAAGAAGAGGGTCGGGGGCGTATGACTTATGGCTAACGTGACATGGTGTGATGAAAGAAACATACAGGAACTCAAATCCTTCTGTTCACCTGATTTAGAATTCCTCACAATCAAATGTAGACCGCATTATCTACCAAGAGAAATCTCTTCGATTATAATCACAGCCGTATATATCCCCCACCCCCCAAGCAGACACATCGATGGCTCTGAATGAACTTTATTTGACTCTTTGCAAACAGGAAACCATTTATCCGGAGGCTGCATTCATTGTAGCTGGGGATTTTAACAAGGCTAATCTGAAAACAAGACTCCCTAAATTTTATCAGCATATCGATTGCGCAACCAGGGGTGGAAAGACCTTGGATCATTGTTACTCTAACTTCCGCGACGCATATAAGGCCCTGCCCCGCCCCCCTTTCGGAAAAGCTGACCACGACTCCATTTTGTTGATCCCTGCCTACAGACAGAAACTAAAACAAGAGGCTCCCACGCTGAGGTCTGTCCAACGCTGGTCCGACCAAGCTGACTCCACACTCCGAGACTGCTTCCATCACGTGGACTGGGACATGTTTCGTATTGCGTCAGACAACAACATTGACAAATACGCTGATTCGGTGTGCGAGTTCATTAGAACGTGAGTTGAATATGTCATTCCCATAGCAACGATTAAAACATTCCCTAACCAGAAACCGTGGATTGATGGCAGCATTCGCGTGAAACTGAAAGCGCAAACCACTGCTTTTAATCAGGGCAAGGTGTCTGGTAACATGACCGAATACAAACAGTGCAGCTATTCCCTCCGCAAGGCTATCAAACAAGCTAAGCGTCAGTACAGAGACAAAGTAGAATCTCAATTCAACGGCTCAGACACAAGAGGCATGTGGCAGGGTCTACAGTCAATCACGGACTACAGGAAGAAATCCAGCCCAGTCACGGACCAGGATGTCCTGCTCCCAGGCAGACTAAATAACTTTTTTGCCCACTTTGAGGACAATACAGTGCCACTGACACGGCCTGCAACGAAAACATGCGGTCTCTCCTTCACTGCAGCCGAGGTGAGTAAGACATTTAAACGTGTTAACCCTCGCAAGGCTGCAGGACCAGACGGCATCCCCAGCCGCGCCCTCAGAGCATGCGCAGACCAGCTGGCCGGTGTGTTTACGGACATATTCAATCAATCCCTATACCAGTCTGCTGTTCCCACATGCTTCAACAGGGCCACCATTGTTCCTGTTCCCAAGAAAGCTAAGGTAACTGAGCTAAACGACTACCGCCCCGTAGCACTCACTTCCGTCATCATTAAGTGCTTTGAGAGACTAGTCAAGGACCATATCACCTCCACCCTGCCTGACACCCTAGACCCACTCCAATTTGCTTACCGCCCAAATAGGTCCACAGACGATGCAATCTCAACCACACTGCACACTGCCCTAACCCATCTGGACAAGAGGAATACCTATGTGAGAATGCTGTTCATTGACTACAGCTCGGCATTCAACACCATAGTACCCTCCAAGCTCGTCATCAAGCTCGAGACCCTGGGTCTCGACCCCGCCCTGTGCAACTGGGTACTGGACTTCCTGACGGGCCGCCCCCAGGTGGTGAGGGTAGGCAACAACATCTCCTCCCCGCTGATCCTCAACACTGGGGCCCCACAAGGGTGCGTTCTGAGCCCTCTCCTGTACTCCCTGTTCACCCACGACTGCGTGGCCACGCACGCCTCCAACTCAATCATCAAGTTTGCGGACGACACAACAGTGGTAGGCTTGATTACCAACAACGACGAGACGGCCTACAGGGAGGAGGTGAGGGCCCTCGGAGTGTGGTGTCAGGAAAATAACCTCACACTCAACGTCAACAAAACTAAGGAGATGATTGTGGACTTCAGGAAACAGCAGAGGGAACACCCCCCTATCCACATCGATGGAACAGTAGTGGAGAGGGTAGCAAGTTCCTCGGCATACACATCACAGACAAACTGAATTGGTCCACTCACACAGACAGCATTGTGAAGAAGGCGCAGCAGCGCCTCTTCAACCTCAGGAGGCTGAAGAAATTCGGCTTGTCACCAAAAGCACTCACAAACTTCTACAGATGCACAATCGAGAGCATCCTGGCGGGCTGTATCACCGCCTGGTACGGCAACTGCTCCACCCTCAACCGTAAGGCTCTCCAGAGGGTAATGAGGTCTGCACAACGCATCACCGGGGGCAAACTACCTGCCCTCCAGGACACCTACACCACCCGATGTCACAGGAAGGCCATAAAGATCATCAAGGACATCAACCACCCGAGCCACTGCCTGTTCACCCCGCTATCATCCAGAAGGCGAGGTCAGTACAGGTGCATCAAAGCTGGGACCGAGAGACTGAAAAAAAACTTATATCTCAAGGCCATCAGACTGTTAAACAGCCACCACTAACACTGAGTGGCTGCTGCCAACACACTGACACTGACTCAACTCCAGCCACTTTAATAATGGGAATTGATGGGAAATGATGTAAATATATCACTAGCCACTTTAAACAATGCTACCTTATATAATGTTACTTACTCTACATTATTCATCTCATATGCATACGTATATACTGTACTCTATATCATCGACTGTATCCTTATGTAATACATGTATCACTAGCCACTTTAACTATGCCACTTTGTTTACATACTCATCTCATATGTATATACTGTACTCGATACCATCTACTGTATCTTGCCTATGCTGCTCCGTACCATCACTCATTCATATATCCTTATGTACATATTCTTTATCCCCTTACACTGTGTACAAGACAGTAGTTTTGGAATTGTTAGTTAGATTACTTGTTATTACTGCATTGTCGGAACTAGAAGCACAAGCATTTCGCTACACTCGCATTAACATCTGCTAACCATGTGTATGTGACAAATAAAATTTGATTTGATTTGATTTGATTTACTTGTGCTTTGTTGTTTCGGCTCTGTGTGTATTGTGTACTCGTTATTACGGGTCTCGTCCCGTGACTTGTTATTACGAGTCTTGTCCCATGTATTGTTATTATGGGTCTCGTCCCATGTATTTATTAGAGGTTTAACCTCACTCTTTTGTTTTGGTCACATCTCTGTGTTTTTGAATACATGTTGGTTTTGGGCTTTGTCCCTGTGCATTTCATGGCATGTTGTATTTTTGGATAGAGTATTAAAACCCCCTATTACATATTCCAGCGCCTATCTCCAATAATTTATACATTGTGACATGGATAACACAACGTTTTTTGCTCCAGGGACTGAGACATTTCTCACCATTGAACTGCCCAGTACCACGGCCGGAGAAGAGGATGGATAAATCCGCCCATTCCTTCCCCTCACACCTTTCATGGACTCATGAGAAGCAGGATAGCATACGATGGCTGCTCCCAGCAATAGGTCCAGACCTCCCACAGCAGGCAGTGCCCCATCAGATCCAGAGAGAGGGAAAGGAACTGAACTCCGAAGACAAAGCTGCTGCTGCTGGATTCAGCGTAGTTGGAGTCAGCACAGACGACGCAGACACAGGCAGTCCCAGCGATGAAGGCATAGGTAGATCAGCCACCAGGGCTGCAACACTATTTCTCATGACAATCGTCTCTGGACCTCTCACAGACACTCCAGTCCACTTAGCAGCATACCGCTGTCTTCGGTTTCCACGACTAGTTGCATGGGACCAGCACTGATTGGAACCCTCCTCTTGCTATTCTCCGTCTAATCCACTACAGGATGGAGTAGGAGAAGCAAATAGAGATGACATCCTTGGCAGGTAAGTTACAGGTATCACAGGCCATTCAGATAGGGATAGATGACAAGGCCGGGATATATCCATCAAGCCTTAGTGACGTCCAGCCACAAAAGTTGAGAACAAGAAAGTTCCAATTTACAGAATTGAAATGTACTTGCTAAGGATAGCCATCTCATTCCTGTAATCCTCCGCAAGCTAAAAATTGCGGCATTGGAACTCCGGATTGTCAATATTGTCCCGGACAAGAGCGCTGGAAACATTTGTTAGCTATTCCAGGCAAAACGGGCTCCATTGCAACCTAGCTAGCTGACTAGTTGCTAGCAGGCGTTGACACAAACTGTTATGAACAAAATAAAAGTACAACTTGGGAAACAACAGGCCGAAACAACAGGTCAAGGCGCAGGAGGTATCCAAGTTCGTTAACAGGAGTTTGTGACTGGAAACCACAAGCAACTTTTTTCCCCACTCTTTTTGATAAAATAATTGTATTAAGTCATAAAATTATTTTACTGTGCATGAAGTTTAAAATGCATTTTGTTATTACAAAATCTTAAATGTGATACATTTAAACATTGCAATGTTTTCACACACAAATAAACATTTGATTAATAAAATCTTTTATCAGTTGTCTTCCTCAGATGATTGGGATGATGATGTCATTTTTGCTTAGAGGGAGGGAATCTGATTACATTGGTTCTCAACGCGTGGCTCAATCATTTCATTCAGGGTAAGTGGAGTTAGCTGTGAGTTGATGGATTTGATGCTATAGAAATTTACCTGGCTAAAATGTGAGTCACTTTCGTATTTTATTTTATTTTATTTTACCTTTATTTAACCAGGTAGGCAAGTTGAGAACAAGTTCTCATTTACAATTGCGACCTGGCCAAGATAAAGCAAAGCAGTTCGACAGATACAACGACACAGAGTTACACATGGAGTAAAACAAACATACAGTCAATAATACAGTATAAACAAGTCTATATACAATGTCAGCAAATGAGGTGAGAAGGCAAAAAAGGCCATGGTGGCAAAGTAAATACAATATAGCAAGTAAAACACTGGAATGGTAGTTTTGCAATGGAAGAATGTGCAAAGTAGAAATAAAAATAATGGGGTGCAAAGGAGCAAAATAAATAAATAAATTAAATACAGTTGGGAAAGAGGTAGTTGTTTGGGCTAAATTATAGGTGGGCTATGTACAGGTGCAGTAATCTGTGAGCTGCTCTGACAGCTGGTGCTTAAAGCTAGTGAGGGAGATAAGTGTTTCCAGTTTCAGAGATTTTTGTAGTTCGTTCCAGTCATTGGCAGCAGAGAACTGGAAAGAGAGGCGGCCAAAGAAAGAATTGGTTTTGGGGGTGACTAGAGAGATATACCTGCTGGAGCGTGTGCTACAGGTGGGAGATGCTATGGTGACCAGCGAGCTGAGATAAGGGGGGACTTTACCTAGCAGGGTCTTGTAGATGACATGGAGCCAGTGGGTTTGGCGACGAGTATGAAGCGAGGGCCAGCCAACGAGAGCGTACAGGTCGCAATGGTGGGTAGTATATGGGGCTTTGGTGACAAAACGGATTGCACTGTGATAGACTGCATCCAATTTGTTGAGTAGGGTATTGGAGGCTATTTTGTAAATGACATCGCCAAAGTCGAGGATTGGTAGGATGGTCAGTTTTACAAGGGTATGTTTGGCAGCATGAGTGAAGGATGCTTTGTTGCGAAATAGGAAGCCAATTCTAGATTTAACTTTGGATTGGAGATGTTTGATATGGGTCTGGATGGAGAGTTTACAGTCTAACCAGACACCTAAGTATTTGTAGTTGTCCACGTATTCTAAGTCAGAGCCGTCCAGAGTAGTGATGTTGGACAGGCGGGTAGGTGCAGGTAGCGATCGGTTGAAGAGCATGCATTTAGTTTTACTTGTATTTAAGAGCAATTGGAGGCCACGGAAGGAGAGTTGTATGGCATTGAAGCTTGCCTGGAGGGTTGTTAACACAGTGTCCAAAGAAGGGCCGGAAGTATACAGAATGGTGTCGTCTGCGTAGAGGTGGATCAGAGACTCACCAGCAGCAAGAGCGACCTCATTGATGTATACAGAGAAGAGAGTCGGTCCAAGAATTGAACCCTGTGGCACCCCCATAGAGACTGCCAGAGGTCCGAACAACAGACCCTCCGATTTGACACACTGAACTCTATCAGAGAAGTAGTTGGTGAACCAGGCGAGGCAATCATTTGAGAAACCAAGGCTGTTGAGTCTGCCGATGAGGATGTGGTGATTGACAGAGTCGAAAGCCTTGGCCAGATCAATGAATACGGCTGCACAGTAATGTTTCTTATCGATGGCGGTTAAGATATCGTTTAGGACCTTGAGCGTGGCTGAGGTGCACCCATGACCAGCTCTGAAACCAGATTGCATAGCAGAGAAGGTATGGTGAGATTCGAAATGGTCGGTAATCTGTTTGTTGACTTGGCTTTCGAAGACCTTAGAAAGGCATGGTAGGATAGATATAGGTCTGTAGCAGTTTGGGTCAAGAGTGTCCCCCCCTTTGAAGAGGGGGATGACCGCAGCTGCTTTCCAATCTTTGTGAATCTCAGACGACACGAAAGAGAGATTGAACAGGCTAGTAATAGGGGTGGCAACAATTTCGGCAGATAATTTTAGAAAGAAAGGGTCCAGATTGTCTAGCCCGGCTGATTTGTAGGGGTCCAGATTTTGCAGCTCTTTCAGAACATCAGCTGAATGGATTTGGGAGAAGGAGAAATGGGGAAGGCTTGGGCGAGTTGCTGTTGGGGGTGCAGTGCTGTTGACAGGGGTAGGAGTAGCCAGGTGGAAAGCATGGCCAGCAGTAGAAAATTGCTTATTGAAATTTTCAATTATGGTGGATTTATCAGTGGTGACAGTGTTTCCTATCTTCAGTGCAGTGGGCAGCTGGGAGGAGGTGTTCTTATTCTCCATGGACTTTACAGTGTCCCAGAACTTTTTTGAGTTAGTGTTGCAAGAAGCAAATTTCTGCTTGAAAAAGCTAGCCTTGGCTTTTCTAACTGCCTGTGTATAATGGTTTCTAGCTTCCCTGAACAGCTGCATATCACGGGGGCTGTTCGATGCTAATGCAGAACGCCATAGGATGTTTTTGTGTTGGTTAAGGGCAGTCAGGTCTGGGGAGAACCAAGGGCTATATCTGTTCCTGGTTCTAAATTTATTGAATGGGGCATGTTTATTTAAGATGGTTAGGAAGGCATTTAAAAAAAATATCCAGGCATCCTCTACTGACGGGATGAGGTCAATATCCTTCCAGGATACCCCGGCCAGGTCGATTAGAAAGGCCTGCTCGCTGAAGTGTTTCAGGGAGCGTTTTACAGTGATGAGAGGAGGTCGTTTGACAGCTGACCCATTACGGATGCAGGCAATGAGGCAGTGATCGCTGAGATCTTGGTTGAAGACAGCAGAGGTGTATTTAGAGGGGAAGTTGGTTAGGATGATATCTATGAGGGTGCCCGTGTTTAAGGCTTTGGGGAGGTACCTGGTAGGTTCATTGATAATTTGTGTGAGATTGAGGGCATCAAGTTTAGATTGTAGGATGGCTGGGGTGTTAAGCATGTTCCAGTTTAGGTCGCCTAGCAGCACGAGCTCTGAAGATAGATGGGGGGCAATCAGTTCACATATGGTGTCCAGAGCACAGCTGGGGGCAGAGGGTGGTCTATAGCAGGCGGCAACGGTGAGAGACTTGTTTTTAGAGAGGTGGATTTTTAAAAGTAGAAGTTCAAATTGTTTGGGTACAGACCCGGATAGTTGGACAGAACTCTGCAGGCTATCTTTGCAGTAGATTGCAACACCGCCCCCTTTGGCAGTTCTATCTTGTCTGAAAATGTTGTAGTTTGGAATTAAAATGTCTGAATTTTTGGTTGTCTTCCTAAGCCAGGATTTAGACACAGCTAGAACATCCGGGTTGGCAGAGTGTGCTAAAGCAGTGAATAGAACAAACTTAGGGAGGAGGCTTCTAATGTTAACATGCATGAAACCAAGGCTATTACGGTTACAGAAGTGGTCAAAAGAGAGTGCCTGGGGAATAGGAGTGGAGCTAGGCACTGCAGGGCCTGGATTCACCTCTACATCGCCAGAGGAACATAGGAGGAGTAGAATAAGGGTGCGGCTAAAAGCAATAAGAATTGGTCGTCTAGAACGTCTGGAACAGAGAGTAAAAGGAGGTTTCTGGGGGTGATAAAATAGCATCAAGGTATAATGTACAGACAAAGGTAAGGTAGGATGTGAATACAGTGGAGGTAAACCTAGGTATTGAGTGATGAAGAGAGAGATATTGTCTCTAGAAACATCATTGAAACCAGGAGATGTCATTGCATGTGTGGGTGGTGGAACTAATAGGTTGGATAAGGTATAGTGAGCAGGACTAGAGGCTCTACAGTGAAATAAGCCAATAAACACTAACCAGAACAGCAATGGACAAGACATATTGACATTAAGGAGAAGCATGCTTAGTCGAGTGATCAAAAGGGTCCAGTGAGTGGAGAGGTTGGTTGAGGGTCACGGCGATTTAGACAGCTAGCCAGGCCATCGGTAGCAAGCTAGCATAGGATGGAGGTCTGTTGTTAGCCACCTCTTGCGTTCGGTCAGTAGATTAGTGGGGTTCCGTGTGGTAGAGGGGATTAATCCAAATCACACAACAACAACAAAAATAAGAACAATAGATATAGTTATAGAGGCCCGAGAAGAAAACATAATAATAATAAAAATAAATAAATTGTCCGATTGTCTATTCAGATAGCAGCCGGTAAGACAGCTAACGGTTAGCGGGCCGCAGATGGGCGTTCAGGTAACGTCGTGACGGAGGAGCCAGCCGGATCTCCTTCAGGTAGATAACGTCGGCAGTCCAGTTGTGAAGGCCCGGTGGGGCTCCGCGTAGGCAGTAAAACACGTCCGGATAGGTGACTGCAGCCCAGGAGTGAATGATGGAACTCAGGAGTGATTGACGGAGCTGGCTAGCACCGGAACAATCGATGTTTGCTCCGGAATTGACGAAAGCCGACTGTCACACGGATAGCAGCTAGCTAGCTGTGAGATCCGGGTATGAATGTCCAGAGAGCAGTTGAAATCCAGGGACATGGAGAGAAAAATTGGTCCGGTATGTTCCGTTCCGAGCCGCGCTGCGCCGTACAAAACTGGCGATAGATTTTCGATAGATTTTCGAGCTAAAGGATAGCTGATGACCACAAACCGTGGTTAGCTGAATACTAACGATTTGCCAGTAAAGAAGCTAACTAGCTTCTGATTAGCTTCTGGATTAGCTCCTGGCTAGCTTCTGGCTAGTTTCTGGCTAGCTTCTTGGAGTTTCTGGCTAGCTTCTTGGAGGATTACTTTTTTATAAATATAAATTGGTGAGGCTGGTTGCAGGAGAGTGTTTAGAAGATGAGTTGATGGAAAATAAAAATAAAATGTATGTGAAAAAAGTTGTAAATATATATATATATATATATACAGGACACGACAAGACGAGGACAAAAGACGTCTGAACTGCTATGCGATCTTGGAGTGACCAGTAATCTCGAGTTGAACTCAGAGTTGACCAAAGTTGCCTCGCTAACTCCTCAAACCTGCTTTGTAGGATACTCCTCTGGTGTTTTGTGTTGGAAAACTCAGCGTTTCAAGCATAACACGTCAACCCTGTAACTATAGATAGATAACTAAAAATGATTTTACAAATTTAAAATATATGTTTGCAGCTTTGACTCAGGTTTGTCTGAATGTGTGGGATGTGTTATGGAAAATTGGCATAACGTCAGCATTAAGTTTTCTTTTTCATCACAAAATCTAAGTCACAATGACACAACCAAAACCCAGAGCGTGATATCACTAAAACAAAAATATTTTTCAGCACGGAATTGAAAAGAGCAACAAATCTGTTTTGTAGAGTGTACCTTGATAGAATTTTATCACCAAGACCAATCCAATTGTTTGAAAACTACTGTCTACTGTTGCTGCATATCGTGCTGTGGAAAGCCTGTTTTGTCTACGAGAGTTGCGGAACTTGGCAAATAGAGCATTCCACTGAAACAACTCAATCATGGTAGTTTTAGTGTAGGATCCATGTCTTACAAAACTAATGCTTGAATGATTAAGAACACTGACATTATAGCCACTAAGCCGCTGAACTTTTGTTCACATTCATGAAGCATTTTATTATGCTCACCATCTGCATACCAGACCTGGGTAGAAAGTGTGTGTGTTTCTATTCCACAATGAAAAATCAACAGTTGATGTTACTAGACAGTCTTACCATACCAATTGTAGGCCTATAATCTCTAAGGTTATGAGAAACATAGTCAGACACGAAGGCTTACTACAGCTATATGTGGCCACAAAATGATCATGAAGTAAAAACCACAGGTCAGTCTCTCTACTTTTGTGCACATGTAGCTATGCTTTCTATTAGGAACTGTGTGGACTAAACAATTTACAATGTGGACTAAAGTCCATTCCGTATTCATGACTACACCCTCTGAGGAGGAGGTGTTCAAATGAGGACGTCAAATTATATGAAACGATATTTGTCACTATGTGCAGAGGCATAAAGGACTATTGTGAAGGCTAACTAGCTACTTCTATTGCAATATTACATAAATAATCATTCAATTCTAGTATAGAGTATTATTCTCACAATGTCCAGACAGCGGCCCAGCTAACTTTAGGCATTTTTGGCCACAGGCAGATAATCCCAGTTAACTGCAGTACAGTTTGTGTCTTGTTCCGATAATACCAGTTGACTATGGTACTCTGTGTGTTGTTCAGATAATCCCAGTTAACTACAGTACAGTATGTGTGTTCAAATAATCATAGTTAACTTCAGTACAGTATGTGTGCTACATGTCATCAACATCACCAGGATAGAAAAGTCACACTAACCTGAAAGTTATCTCTCATTTCCATTGCCTCATATATCCTCGTCCTGTGGCCCCACAACAGCAACAACCCACCTGGGTTATCATAGCCGTGCGTGTGCGCGCACACTTAATCAAGCTAATCTCATTCCACAAAAGATTACAGAGACACGTTAGTCAATATATTTCCATGTTGAAACCTGACCTGAGTTACATTCTATTACGTAGAAGAGCACCACACATTTGAATGAGTCACTCATGTCACTCTCTAAGGAGTGTCAGATTGGCAATAAGGGTTTCACTGTAATTTCTAAGATAAAGAGAGAGAGGCACATGAGGGTGAGAGGGTTTTCTACTCTTTGTTTGGTCAAATCATGGTGAATACAGGTGTAAAAGCTCTCATGTTCAATCATTGTCAGGAAGGTTGTTCAACAATTGAAAAAAATATGTTTTGACTCATTTCACGTCTGGAAGAAGAAAGAGGTATTTTAGTTTCTCACCCTTGCTAATGGACTCTCCTAATTCCCCTGAGTGGTAGTGCCTAATACCCCTTGCCTTATTCCACATTTTGTTGTGTTACAGCCTAAATTCAAAATGATTACATTTTAATTTAAATTCTCACCCATCTACCCACAATAACAAAGTGAAAACATGTTTTTAGAAATGTTTGTACATATATTTGGAAATTAAATACAGAAATATCTTTAAAAACAGTATTCACATCAATACTTTGTAGAAGTACCTTTGGCAGCGATGACAGCTATGAGTCTTTCTTAGTAAGTCGCCTGAATTATGCAACATTTGCCCATTATTCTTTTCAGATTTCTTCAAGCTTTGTCAAATTGGTTGTTGATCATTGCTAGACAACCATTTACAGGCCTTGCCATAGATTTTCAAGTAGATTTTTAAGTCAAAACAGTCCATTTATTTATTTTTTTACTAAAAACATTCACTGTCTTCTTGGTAAGCAACTCCAGTGTAGATTTGGCCTTTGGTTATTGTCATGCTGAAAGGGGAATTTATCTCAAAGTGCATTTTTAGGATTTTGCACTCTAGGACTTTGCATGCGTTTAGCTCCATTATGTTTATTTTTTAGCTTGAAAAACTCCACAGTGCTTAATGATTACAAGCATACCCATAACATGATGCAGCCACCACTATGCTTGAAAATACGGAGAGTGGTACTCAGAACAGTTAAATGCTTTTTTTCATTATTACTTTAGTATTGCATGTTTTGTAATGTTTTATTCTGTACAGGCTTCCTTCTTTTCACTCAGTCAATTAGGTTCGTATCGTAGAGTAACTACAATGTTGTTGATCCAAACTTATTCGGGATCTGTGTCCCTTCCACGGGACACAGATTGAGCTAATGTAGGCTAATGCGATTAGCATGGGGTTGTAAGTAACAAGAATATTTCCCAGGACATAGACACATCTGATATTGGCAGAAAGCTTCAATTCTTGTTAATCCAACTACACTGTCCAATTTACAGTAGCTATTACAGTGAATGAATACCATGCTATTGTTTGAGGAGAGTGCACCATTTTGAACACGAAAAGTTATTAATTAACAAATTAGGCACATTTGGGCAGTCTTGATACAACATTTTGAACAGAAATGCAATGGCTCATAGGATCAGTCGAACACTTTGCCCTTACACTGCTGCCATCGAGTGGCCAAACTACACCTGGGCTGGAATAATACATTATGGCCTTTCTCTTGAATTTCAAAGATGATGGTAAAAAACAAATAATGGTCTGGGGCTATTTTTCTTGGTTCAGGCTAGGCCCTTTAGTTCCAGTGAAGGGAAATCTTAATGCTACAGCATACAATAACATCGTAGATGATTCTGTGCTTCCAACACTGTGGCAACAGTTTGGGGGAAGTCCAGTTTGGGGAAGGTCCTTTCCTGTTTCGGCCAGAAAATGCCCCCATGCACAAAGTGAGGTCCATACAGAAATGGTTTGTCGAGATCGGTGTAGAAGAACATGACTGGCCAGCACAGAGCCCTGACCTCAACTCCATCTAACACCTTTTGATGGACCTCTCTGAATTGGAACGCCGACTGTGAGCCAAGCCTAATCGCCCAACGTCAGTACCCGACCTCACAAATGCTATTGTGGCTAAATGAAAGCAAGTCCCCGCAGAAATATTCCAACATCTAATGCAAAGCCTTCCAAGAATAGTGGAGGCTGTTATAGCAGCAAAGGGGGGACCAACTCCATATTAATGCCCATGATTTTGGAATGAGATGTTCAACAAGCAGGTGTCCACATACTATTCGTCATATAGTGTATTTATAACTAACCCAAAATAGTTAATCTGTGTCGTTTACAGCGGGATTAAATTATTAAACACAGTGGGCAGAACAAGCAAAGTGGTGGGCAAAGCCAAGCACAAATTAGTGAGATCCATTGGCGCATTGTTTCACGTATTTGCACATTTCTGTTAGGGAACGCCTCCTCTGCGTACACAATTAAATCTTGCACTCCTATTAAACCCAGTGCAGTGTTCGTAGCATATTATAGTTTTGGAAACAGAAAAATGTATTGACATCAGATGTTTCCCCAATGAGAAAATGTGCAGAATGTTGGCACCGTTTCACCTAGTTCCATCCTCTCCCACTGCCTGCAACTGGACTTCCTCTCACTACCATAGTTGGTAGTGAGAAAAGATTCTAAATTGATGCTTCAGCTTTATAGCCTGTGTGACATGTCTGTGTCACCCCTTCTATCTGTGCCTGTATCTTTGTAGTGACTGGGTGTATTGACACACCATTCATTGTGTAAATAATAACTTCACCATGCTCTTTGTTTGAGACCCAATTGAAAACCTCCATGGACTTTGTGGTTGAATCAGTGTTTGAAATTCACTGCTCGACTGAGGGACCTTACAGATAATTGTATGTGTGGGGTACAGAGATGAGGTAGTCATTATAAAATTATGTTAAACACCATTATTGTACAGAGAGTGAGTCCAAGCAAATGATTGTGGGACTTGTTTAGCATATTTCTACTCCTGAACAAATGTGTTATTAATTTCCACATTATGGGGTATTGTGTGCAGGCCAGTGACAAACAATCTAAACGTAATCAATTTTACTGTCACCCCCTGATATTTATAACCTGTCTTTGTGCTTGTCTCCACCCCCCTCCAGGTGTCGTCCATCTTCCACATTATCCCCAGTGTATTTATACCTGTGTTCTCTGTTTGTCTGTTGCCAGTTTGTTTTGTTCGTCAAGCTTACCAGCGGTTTCCCCCTTGCGCCTGTCTGTTTCTAGTTCCTGTTTTTAAGTTTTCCCGGTTTTTACCATTCTGCCTGCCCTGAGCCTGCCTGCCGTTCTGTACCTTGTCACATGACACTGGATTACTGACCTTTGTCTGTCCTTGACCTGTCGTTTTGCCTGCCCCCTGCTCAAGTAATACACTTATGTTACTTCAACACGTCATCTGGGTCTTCCCTAAAACGTGATGGTACGAACTGGCCATGATTGACCCAGTAGACTCGGACCAGCTTCGCAACGCCATTTCCTCCCAATGAGCCACCATTGGAATGCACGAGGGGTTGCTTCAAATCAAATCAAATCACATTTTATTTGTCACATACACATGGTTAGCAGATGTTAATGCGAGTGTAGCGAAATGCTTGTGATTTTCTAGTTCCGACAATGCAGTAATAACCAACGAGTAATCTAACCTAACAATTTCACAACAACTACCTAATTCACACAAGTGTAAAGGGATGAAGAATATGTACGTAAAAATATATGAATGAGTGATGGTACAGAACGGCATAGGCAAGATGCAGTAGATGGTATAGAGTACAGTATATACATATGAGATGAGTAATGCAGGGTATCTAAACATATAAAAGTGGCATTGTTTAAAGTGGCTAGTGATACATGTATTACATAAAGATGGCAAGATGCAGTAGATGGTACACAAGTGTACCTTTAATTTGGTATGTTGAATGTGTTGAATGTGTGATTTCATGGGTGTTTAACTTTTATAGTAATTTATTTGAATTTGGCGCTTTGCATTTTCACTGGATGTTGGCCATTTGGGACGCTACCGTTCCACATATCCCAGAGAGGTAATCATAAGGCATACCCCCCCACCCCTCTTCTTACCAGAAAGATGCTTGTTTCTGTCGGCGCGATGCGAGAAGAAACCAGCTGGCTGTACCGACTTCGATAGCGTGTCTCGAGTGAGCCATGTTTTCGTGAAGCAAAGAACGTTACAGTCTCTTATGTCTCTCTGGAATGCTACCCTTGCTCGGATTTCATCTACCTTGTTGTCAAGAGACTGGACATTGGCAAGTAGTATGCTCGGGAGTGGTGCACGATGTGCCCATCTCAGGAGCCTGACCAGAAGACCGCTTCGTCTGCCCCTTCGTGGTCTGATCGAAGGATTCCAGACCTTGGCCGAACGCCATGACCAAGCATTGAACGCATTGCTGGAGCAATTCCACGGGTTGTCTGTTAGGCAGCCTACCATGATGGTAACCTCCCAGACCCTCAGTAAGCCGACTGTTAGCAGCACTGCCTCCCCAGCCACCTCGGTTTCCAGGGAACCCACTTACCTCCCCCGGAACACTTCGATGGAGAGTTGGGCACGTGCCGGGTGTTTCTCGCTCCGTGTTCCCTCATCATCTAGCTGCAGCCCTCCATCTTCCCCTCGGACTGCTCTAAGATAGCGTACCTCATCACGCTAATGTCTGGGAAGGGTCTCGTCTGGGTTACGGAATTATGGGAACAACAGTTGGCCATATGCTTTAGGCTGGAGGAGTTTGTGGAGGAGGTAAGGAATGTTTTTGATGTTCCATTGTCCAGGAGAGAGGCCACCTAGAAGTTGCTTCAGCAAGACCCCTGCAGTGTGGCAGACTGCGGTGGATTTCTGCATGTTGGCAGCTGAGAGTGCCTGGAACCTGGAAGCGCTATTCGACATGTTCCTGCACGGAATGTCGGAGGAAGTAAAGGATGAGCTTGCAGCCCAGGAACTACTGACGGATCTCGACTCCCTCATGCGATTTGACCATTCGGATTGATGGGCAACTAAAGGAATGAAGGAAGGAGAGGAGATTAGATTTAATTCGCCCGCCCAAGGATTCCACCTCGCCTCCGAGGCATCCCGGAAGTCCCCGACAACTCTATTGCCAAAAGAACCCGAGGCTACCCGAGTTCCCCCGAGAGTCTCTGAAGACTGCCGATTTACTTCTTCCCAAACAAATGCAATTTGGCAGAGCTAGACTGTCCCCAGCCGAATGGCTATACAGGCTTCACACTAAGAGTTGCCTGTATTGCAGGACTACTGGTCATTTCGCCTCCACCTATCCACTAAAAGACCAGGCTCACCGATAGGAGCGAGTGCACTGGTGGGCCATACGGATATCTTTTCCTCTCCCCTTACTCACACCCATTTTCATGCCTTTTTGCTGTGGGGGAACCAATCAAAATCTTTCTGGGTACTCACTGACTCTGGGGCCAATGAGAGCTTTATGGATGCTTTCCTGGCATATGAGCTGGGCATGCCCACTCAGCCCCTCTCCATTCCCATGGACGTTAGAGCGCTGGACGGGCGCTCTATAGGCTGGGTCACCCACAATACCACCCCCATCCACCGACGTGTGTCAGGGAACCACAATGAGACGATCCAATTCCTGCTCATTAAGTCTCTTCAGGTTCCCGTGGTATTGTGATTCTCTTGGCTCCAGCAACACAATCCCCTTATTGACAGGTCAGCTGGTGCGATCATGGGCTGGAACCCGTTCTGCAACGCTCATTGCCTGAAGTCAGCTCAGCTTACCCCGGGACATCTTCCTGGGGGCTCGAAAGTTGCCACGGACCTCTCTGCCATTCCTGCGGAGTACCAGGACCTCCGGGAGGTGTTCAGTAAGGCCCGGGCCACTTCACTTCCACCGCACCGACCCTATGACTGTGGGATTTACCATCTCCCAGGCACCACTCCTCCCCGGGAATGACTGTACTCTCTGTCGGGTCCGGAGACCAAGGCTATGGAGACCTAAATTGAGGACTCCCTAGCGGCAGGGTTCATCCGTCCTTCTGTCTCCCCAGCATGCTCAGGTTTGTTCTTTTCTCTCTCTACCCTACTGATGTTACATTTGCAAAAACCTTGGTTAACATAGAGATTCTGGGAACATCAGTAGGTGGGGGGAAATGAACTATATTCTGGTAATCCGAACAATTGAACATATGCGGTGGTACTTAATGAATATGATGTCAGTTCGGTTGTCATCTGAGACATTCTCATCAATGATAAGATGACATAAAGTCTACATTGGAAAGTCTACACATCAGAGTTATCGGATTCACGTGGAATTGTTGTTCAATTTCAATGTTTGAATATGGAATTAACTGTGATGGGATGAAATTTTATTTTAGCTTCTAAAATGTGAGATGTGGGTTTTCATAAGATAGGGCTGCTCAATCAGTGGCCCGCCCTGTGAAGGGACGTGGGCTATAAAACTTTTCAAACACGCCATCCTCTCCCTTCCTATATAATCCTTGACGACAATAGAACTTCCTGTTCCGGACGTAGGACGACGGTCCGATGTCAGAATGGTTCAGATAATAACTACAGAATGAAGCCAACATCAGCGTGAGCTTTGGTTGCGAATGGTATGAACTTTGAACTCTTATTCACTACAGAAGTGATACCTCCTAGCCGTTGAGTTCGCAACAGCAGCTGCAAACGCAGGTTAGGAAGGAACAGACAGAGTATCCCGTCTATCACCCAACGACGTTAATACAACCTATCCAATTGACAACCAGAGACATTCTTCAAAGGACTAACCCTAACCCATCTACGACCAACCTACCGAAGCGCAGGTCAGAGTAAATATTTATTGTATTTTCCTCTTCCAAATGGGCGGTAATTTAGAATACATAAGATACTGTATTTACGATAGCACAGCTTCTTCCCCTTTTTCCTCAGTCTTCCCGCTCTTTCACTCAAACCCATCCCCTTTTCTTTTGTGTAACAAGCTGTCAAATCTGTTCCGCCTGCTTGGGACATTTTCCTTTATGACATAATTTGTAATCAAGTTACGATTTAATTATGTGTATGTGTAATTCTTTGTGATTAGTTAGGTATTTAGTAAATAAATAATTAAAGCCAATTTTGTATTGCTGATTCCAATTGTTAGCCAGGGTTCGTGCAGATAACCAAGAATTTACAACTTTCAGATGAGACTGAATTAAGATGACGATTGATATTGACTGCTATTGATGTAAAATATTACTAGGTCTTTAAGAGTTTATTCGGAAGATAACAGCTCTATAAATATTATTTTGTGGTGCCCGAATCTCTGGTTAATTACATTTACATGATTAGCTCAATCAGGTGATATTAATTGCGGAGAAATTATTTTATAGAATAGCATGTCATATCACTTAATCCGGCATAGCCAAGGACACGACAATGGTGAAGAACCGCTACCCGCTACCACTCATCTCCTCGGCCTTCGAGCACCTCCAGGAGGCCACTGTGTTCTCCAAGCTGGACCTACTGATCTCCTACCACCTGGTGCAGACACAGGAAGGGGACGAGTGGAAGACTTCCTTCAACACGGCCAGCAGTCACCACGAGTATCTGGCCAACGCGCCATCTGTGTTCCAGGCTCTGGTTAAGGATGGTCTCCGCATCCAACGCATACCTCATCTTCTCCCTCTCTGCCCAAATAAACGTGCTCCAAGTCCGACATATTCTCCAATGCGTCCTGGAGAACCAGCTTTTTGTGTAAGCAGAGAAATGTGAATCCCAACGCTCCACTATCACCTTCCTGGGTTACATCATCACTGCAGGGAGTGTATAGATGGATCCCGGGAAGGTGAAAGCTGCAACATTCCTGGAATTAGCCTAATTTTATCGCTGCTTTATCTGGGGTTACAGCCCTGGCTTCCCTCCTGTCTGCATTCACCTCTCCCAAGGTTCCGTTCACATGGTCCCCAGCTGCTGACCGGGTGTTCCGGGATCTCAAACATCCTTTCACCACAGCTCCCATCTTGGTTCATCCTGAACCGTCCCGCCAGTTCCTGGTGGAGGCCGATGCTTCGGATGTCGGAGTGGGGGCTGTCCTGTCCCAGCATTCTGCCATGAACCTCAAGCTACATCCCTGCGCGTTCTTTTCCCATCGCCTCAACACCAAGGAAAGGAACTACGATGTGGAGAATCATGAGCTTCTCATGGTGAAGATGGCGTTGGAGGAGAGGAGACACTGGCTGGAGGGGGCAGAACATCCTTTCATTATGTGGACCGACCACAAGAACTTGGAATATCTTTGCACTGCCAAGCTTCTCAATTCCAGGCAAGCTATCTGGGCCCTGCTTTTCACCTGGTTCAACTTCTCCCTCTCATACTGACCGGGATCCAAGAATGTCAAGCCTGGATGTGCTGTCACATCGCTATAGCCCCATGGCTACTACCCCAGAACCCGAGACCATCCTTCCCACCTTGTGCCTGGCGACGGCACTCAGCTGGGGAATAGGGAAGCAGGTTCGTGAGGCACAGCATTTCCAGCCGAACCCCGGGGGGGCCCAGATAACCAGATATTTGTTCCTGATGCGGTCCGCTCCTCCAGACTTGCCTGCCACCCGGGCTCCTGTCCGACCCTGGCCTTTGTGCAACAACGCTTTTGGTGGCCTACCATGGTTCCTGACATCTCTGCGTTCGTTGCCGCATGCATGATCTGTGCGCAGAACAAGACTCCTCTGCAAGCTCTGACTGGTCTCCTTCAACCTCTGCCTGTCCCTCACCATCCCTGTTCTCACATATCCCTGGACTTTGTCATGGGTCTCCCCCCATCTAATGGCAACACCACCATCCTGACAGTAGATTCCTCTCCCCAAGCTACCCTCTGCCAAAGAGACTGCCCAGCTCATGGTGCAGCATCAGGATCCATGGACTCCCAGTGGACATGGTCTCCGGCCAGGGTCCTCAGTTCTCATCCAGGTTCTGGAAGTCATTCTGCACACTCATTGGGTCATCACCCAGCCTGTCCTCTGGGTTCCATCCCCAGTCCAATGGCCAGTCGGAGCGAGTCAAACAAGACCTGGAGATGACGCCTGGTCTCCGCCAACACCATCTGGAGCCAGCAACTAGTGTGGGTCAAATACGCCCGCAACACCCTTCCTTGCTCTGCCACGGTTCTCTCGCCCTTTGAGTGTTTCCTGGGTTTTCAGCACCTGCTCTTTCCTAACCTTTTGTGACTAGGGGGCAGTATTTTCATTTTTTGAAAAATAACGTTCCCGTAGTAAACGGGATATTTTGTCAGGACAAGATGCTAGAATATGCATATAATTGACAGCTTAGGATAGAAAACACTCTAAAGTTTCCAAAACTGTAAAAATATTGTCTGTGAGTATAACAGAACTGATATTGCAGGCGAAAGCCTGAGAAAAATCCAATCCGGAAGTGACTCATCTTTTGAAAGCTCTGCGTTCCAATGCGTCCCTATTGAGCAGTGAATGGGCTATCAACCAGATTACTTTTTCTCCTTATTCCCCAAGGTGTCTACAGCTTTGTGACGTAGTTTTACGCATTTGTGTTGAAGAATACCCGTAAGCGGCTACAATGCGCAACTGGTCACCTGATGGCTCCCAGAGTGATTCTCGCGTAAAATACAAAGGTAGCCATTATTCCAAACGGTCCTACTGAAAAACCAATTGTCCCGGTGGATATATTATCGAATAGATATTTGAAAAACACCTTGAGGATTGATTATAAACAACGTTTGCCATGTTTCTGTCAATATTATGGAGCTCACTTGGAATATTTTTCAGAGTTTTCGTGACTGCAATTTCCGGGCGATTTCTCAGCCAAACGTGAAGAACAAACGGAGCTATTTCGCCTACAAAAATAATATTTTTGGAAAAAAGGAACATTGGCTATCTAACTGGGAGTCTCGTGAGTGAAAACATCCGAAGCTCATCAAAGGTAAACGATTTAATTTGATTGCTTTTCTGATTTCCGTGACCAAGTTACCTGCAGCTAGCTGGACAAAATGCTATTCTAGGCTATCGATAAACTTACACAAATGCTTGTCTAGCTTTGGCTGTAAAGCATATTTTGAAAATCTGAGATGACAGGGTGATTAACAAAAGGCTAAGCTGTGTCTCAATATATTTCACTTGTGATTTTCATGAATAAGAATATTTTCTAGGAACATTTATGTCCGTTCCGTTATGCTAATTAGTGTCAGTCGATGATTAGGCTCCCGCACGCGGGATGGGGAGTCACTAGAGGTTTCCTAAGCAAGAGGTCGGCATACCTTCGGCCCAGATGTTTGTCCGCCGCTGTCATTGTACCTGGAAGAGAGCCCTGTCGGCCCTTTTCAAGATCACCTCCAGGTATTGGCGACAAGCGGACCGTCTTCTGTTGCCCCATATGCATCCCACTTTTCATGTGTCTAGAACCAAATTCATGTCTCACAGCCCACTCCTCTCCCTCATCTCATCAACGCCCAACGGGCATACACAGTGAGGCGTCTCCTTGTAGGTTCAACCTCGGGGCAGGGGATTCCAGTATGTGGTTGACTGGGACGGTTATGTCCCGGAGGAGCGGTGCTGGGTCCCCACTAGGGACATCCTAGACCCAGACCTCATTGAAGATTACCAACTCCAGCATGCCGATCAACCAGGTATGCACCTAGGTAGAGAAGGGGGGGTACTGTCACACCAGGATCTGTTTCACCTGTCTTTGTGCTTGTCTCCACCCCCCTCCAGGTGTTGCCCATCTTCCCTGTTATCCCCAGTGTATTTATACCTATCAAGGCGAAAGTCAAATGCAGACACAGGAGGCAGATGGTTGGAGTCTTACAATATTTATTAATCCAAAGGGGTAGGCAAGAGAATGGTCGTGGACAGGCAAAAAGGTCTAAACCAGGAGGTGGCAGACAGGCTCGTGGTCAGGCAGGCAAAGGTCAAAACCGGGAGGACTAGAAAAAGGAGAATGCAAAAAGCAGAACGGGAAAAACGCTGTTTGACAAGACAAAGTGGCACAGAGAGACAGGAAACACAGGGATAAATACACTGGGACAATAAGCGACACCTGGAGGGGATGGAGGGGATGGAGACAATCACAAGGACAGGTGAAACAGATCAGGGCATGACAATACCTGTGTTCTGTCTGTTGCCAGTTATTTTCGTTTGTCATGCCTACCAGCATTTTTCCCCTTGCTCCCTGTCTGTTTCTAGTTCCTGTTTTCTAGTTTTCCTGGTTTTGACCATTCTGCCTGCCTGTACCTTTGGTACCTTTGGACTCTGATCTGGATTGCCGACTTCTGCCTGCCGCCTCTTGTTACTTCGACACTGCCTGCCTCTGGGTCTTCCCTAAAACATGACATGTACTGTATATTCAGGTTGCAACACAACAAAATGTGGAAAAGTCAAGGAGTGTGAGTACTTTCTGAAGGCACTGTAGGTACACTGTTAGAATTAGTGGTGACTCAAGAAATCCCTGGAGATCCTAAAGGAACTCATTTTGAAATGGTTCATGTTTGCACCTTTGGTCAGTTGAGGGGTTCATGGATGAACCTTAAAATGTTTCAATGTAGCAGAGGGTTCCTGGAAGAACCCTGGTCTATAGGTGTGGCTTAGTATGGGCGTGGCAATCAGATAGCACTTTTTAGGCCACCCATGATAGTAAATGTCATTCCTGTTAATCTGTTGTGTTGCCATGTTAAATGTTTGAACATTTATAATTTTGTAGTGCCAATGATGCTTAGAGGTGTATGAGTTCCTCAAGAGGCTAGGTTACTGTTACTGTTATCAATGTTCATAAACTGAACTTCAATTAAACTGCTCAGTCTGCAACCCATAATTTGTAAGATTATGGTTGAATGAAACAGACAGAGTCCCAGCTACAATAGTCAAAATGTTTATTAACGAGGACGTCCTAGTCCGTTGGACAAACCCATCCATTTTATACTGGCTCCTTACGCACATACCTTCACATACAAACAGCAGGTATCCTACGCACATACTGTATCACTACCCAGCCGACAAAGATTAGGGAGACCGTGAGAAGCACTCCCTGCCCGCCCAAATCTCCCAGCCTGGCCAGGTCGGCACCGAATTTTGCTCAGTCTGTGTTTACGATACTATAAAGATATATTGTACAGATATATTGTTTCACCCTAATTCTGACTAAAACTACACACATCATTAATTCTACTTTTACTGACTAAAACTACACACATCATTAATAATAATTTTATGATTCTAATCAATTTCATACAATTATATGGTTTCAGGGTGGAATATTCTAATCTTTAATTTAAACATAAAAATTCCATTATCAGTTACTAAACATGTGTGTCTTATTATACGTTTGTTTGTTTTCTGTTAGGTTTTTATTTCAAGTTTAGTTTCAGTTAGTTTTTAGATATAAAAACATTTACATTTTGTTTTTATGTTATGTCAATTCAATTTGAGTGTTAGTGACAGAAAGAAGTCTATGTGTGGGAAGCTAGAAGCCATTTATGTGTTTTAGTTTTTTTGGGGGGGGTTGTCATAATGGGGCAGTAATGCATACGGTGATGAGTCAGGTCATGAGTTATGTTTAAAGGTAGACTCAGCGGGATTACTTGGATGCAAAGTAAACAGTAGTGGGTTCATTTCCGTTTTCTAAAGCTAGCCAACTAAAGTTAGCTTCACATTCCAGCTTAGGCTTCATCTATATTATTCCGGTGATATTTCCAGTCTGCCTGCCGCTAACACTAGCAGGCTTGTAACTGCTAGAGTGGCTAGTCTAATGGCAAATTCTTCACTGAGACAATGCTGCAACATCAATCCATGGGCGAGTAAATGCACCCTTTCTCCCACTCCTATTGATAAAATAATTGTATTTACACATACAAAAGTGTTTCAACTGCATTTTGTCATTACAAAATATATGTATTTTAACACAACTATTTTTTAACACACAAAAATAATATAGGATTATTGGAAAACCCAATGTAGATCTAGCTTGATTCATAGTATAACCCTCTGGCTAAAAGGTGAACCACATTTGTGGTACCAGTTATCCCTAGTTGAACTAAAAGTTGATCAAATTTACCTCACTAACTACTCAAACTACATTTGTAGTATAAGGCTCAAGAGGCTAAACTTCTTCATTATTTTGGTCCTGTAGCTACCACGTTGTAGCAGAGTGAAGCGCTCTCGTGCACATGCACAGGTACTCTGTGTGACAGCAAAGTATTGCATCATGCTCGTCTCAATGGGTGCGTTTAAGCAGACCCCTTTTGTCTGTAGCATTCTGCGGATAAACATTTTCAGACTTGTCGACTGCATGAACTTTACAAAAATGATGTGATCAAAGGTCATGAAGTTTTGACTGCAGTTGACTGCAAGTTTCTGCAGTTGCTCCTCAATGACTTCATCTTGCAGCCATTGCCTGCATTGTGGGGGAATCTTTTGTCAACAAATAATCAGGGTGTTTTTGTTTGACCCACCCAAACGTGACCAAAGACATGACTGAAACAGGAACCAATTTGCCGTGATTTGTGTGTACAGTGGATATATACAAATACATTTGAGGCTCTCTCACTGATTGATTTTAAAATGTGTACACACATTATATTATGATTTCAGTTTGTGAGTATGTGATACGGGGGTTAGAAACATGTCTATTTCAACATTAATTTATGGATCCCTTCGCGCGCCAATCCCTTTAGCAGGATCGATTTGACAACATCCAGTGAAATTGCAGAGCGCCAAATTCAAAATGCAGGAATATCAAAATTAAACATTCACGAAAATATATGTGTGATAGATCAAAATAAAGCTTAACTTCTTGTTAATCCAGCCGCTGTGTCAAATTTCAAAAAGGTTTTACGGCAAAAGCAGACCATGTGACTATCTGAGGACAGCGTCCCGCATACAAACACGTGAAAATCATTTTTCAACCAGGCAGGTGCGACACAAAAGTCAGAAATAGCCATATAATAAATGCCTTACTTTGAAGATCTTCTTTTTGCAATCCCAAATGTCTCAGTGACACAATGAATGGTCATTTTGTTCAATAAATTCCTTCTTTATATCCCCAAAATGTCCATTTATTTGGTGCGTTTGATTCAGAAATACACCGTTTCCAACTCGCCCAACATGACTACAAAGTATTTAATAAGTTACCTGTAAACTTGGTCCAAACATTTCAAACAACGTTCCTAATCCAACCCCAGCTATCCTAAAATGTCAATAATCGATCAAATTTAAGACGGAATAAACTGTTCCTAGTACCGGATAAAAACAACGTGAAGAGCGTTCCTGTTCACGCACACCAAAATAGTAGGGACCTTCAGAGTGACACATGGAATGAATAGCCCTACTTCTTCCTTTCTCAAAATAAAAACATTGAACAATTTCTAAAGACTGTTGACATCTAGTGGAAGCCATAGGAACTGCAACCAGGTTCTTCATAAATAGGGCTTCCCATAGAAACCCTTTGGGAAATCCTATGACCTCAATGTTTTTTTCCCTGGATGGTTTGTCCTCAGGTTTTTGCGTGCCAATTCAGTTCTGTTATACTCACAGACATTTGAAACCTTTGGAGTTTTTTCTATCCAAATAGACCAATTATATGCATATCCTAGCTTCTGGCCCTGAGTAACAGGCAGTTTACTTTGGGCACGCTTTTCATCCGGACGTCAAAATACTGCCCCCTACCCTTAAGAAGTCAACATTAAAAAGAAAACCTTGTGTAAAGAATGGCAACACTGCCATTTGATCTGAGCCTTGGTGTTAGAAAACCACATTAATGTCCAACTTTCAGCTCTCACAGATGCACCTCCCCAGACTTCATTCTTTAACTTTTGTCTCCAGTCGGCTGCTTTTGCCTTAGCACTCATACACGCCCAATATCTTCTGTTCTGCTCATGGCAAAGTCATCTCACTGAGTCTACCTTTAAATTATGAAGTCACTGTGACCCGCCATATTCAGAAGCTTGAATACCCCATTACAATAAAAAAAAGCTTGATAACCCCATCAGATTTTGCCCCCCCCCCCCCCCCCGAAAAATACAAAATAATTAATGATGGTTTTTATTTTATTTTAGTTCGTTTTGGAGTCAAACATAATAGTTTTAGTATAGTTTTAGTTTTTCAAACAGATTTGTTATTTTATTTCAGTTTAGTAAATCGTTTTTTTAATGATTTGTTTTTAGTTTACAATAATAACCTTGAAACACACACACGCACACACCTTAGGGGAGGTGTTATTCTTTACTTTGTGCAGCTACAGGTGGGTTGATTCATTCTTGCAGGCACGGACGTTGTTGCACCTGTGCCAGTCTCTGCTTTGGTAGCAGTCTCACTCACAGATTGACGGACTCCGGACACTGATTCATCAACTACTTATGTAACAGGTATGAAACAACCATGCATTCTCTCTCTCTTTCTCGTTTTAGTCCCATAAGGAAAAAAATACATGTCAATATATTTAACGTCACATATATAAATACTTCAGATACATTTGCATCTTTGCTAATATAATATTCCAGAAATGCATGGCTATGACATTTAGTCTATAGTGTGGCCAAAGTGGTTCCTAATTTGACTTCTTAAATCAGACATGAATCACCTTGTGACATGGGGAATGGAAGCTTGTTGTGTGCAACAGGGTGGGGCAATTTAATGCAATATTCCCAAAACGTTTAATTATTTAAACATTTCTGGCCTGTCTATCTATGGGTAACAGGGTGAAATGTTATGCTTAACACACTCAGGTTTTCACCACAAAACACCAGAAAATTGCCAAAAAGATTAGAATCAGCTCACCTGCTTTTACACTATGATTTGACTATCAGATATTTATTTTGAATGTTTCTTTTGAACGTATCAATGTTTCTTTTGAAATAAATATTTAAACCATTTTAGAAGGAGAGTTCAGTTCCCGTAACAGGATTGACCTTAAAATCAGGGAGGGACAGACATAAATGAATTACTAACCACATTAAATAAATAACAATCTTCAGAATTTACTTTGTCGAAGCAACAAAATGACTTAGGCTTTACAATTATGTTGAAAACGTAAGAGCATTTAATAAAATAAATATATTATAAAAAATTCACATTGTAGGTGCAGTGAAATGTGTTGTTTTACAGGGTCAGCCATAGTAGTACGGCACCCCTGGAGCAAATTAGGGTTACGTGCCTTGCTCAAGGGCTCATCGACAGCTTTTTCACTTTGTCGGCTTGGGTATTTGAACCAGTGACCAATGTTCTAACAGCTAGGCTACCTGCCGCCCTATTTTGGGGGGTTAGGGAGTTCAAATCTTCCTAGAAGTCACAGAGCGTGCACGGAGGGACATGTCAAAATGCTGCATTTTTTGCACTTTAGCATGTCTTTATTCATATTGAAAATCCGATGTATTGAATTGTTCATGTGGTCTATATTAAAGGGCACTTCATTTCATATAATAGTGTCAATTAAATATTGGTGTCATGTATCTGTGCTTTACTACTTTTTCACCAAGAAAGCAAATCTATACACAGATTAGTGCTGGTGTTTGTTGGGTGTCAACGTTTTGTTTTCAGATTTAAGTGTTGAGACACAACAGCTAAGTAAGGCTAAAGTGTAAACTGACAACTAGGATCTGACAACTAAGATCTGCTGACAACAACAACAAAGGAAAACCTGAGAGAGAACATGTTGTAATCTAAGCTATTTAATTACAGACCTACCATGCATGACTGGTTTTACAAAAAAGGGTAGTTGTCAAGGGTGATAGGTAAAGTTTTGTTGCTCAAATGTCTTCCTTTGAACTTTTATTCAAGGTTAAAGAAAAATCTATAGTAAGTATCAGAATATCAGCCCCTACATGTTGTTGCATTTCTGAGATGTAAAAAAAAACAAGACAGACAAGAAGAGAAGTAAACAGAATTATTACATCAAGGTACATACAGTAAGTACTTTGTCTGAATATCTAGAAAGGTGTAAACAAGTATTTATGTTAATACCTCTCTGGGTGAATGACAGTAATTGCCATTTGTTTCTTTGTCACTAAACCACAGGAAAGACTTCACGCTTTATGAATACGGGTCTTGCACGCCTAGTAATATGATGTTCTAGAATGCTCTAGATTGCCTGGCCTCAGAGGAACTGAAGGTTAAAAGGGCCCAGGGCAGAATAGGGGGCTGGGGCCACCTGCGTGAAGTGCCGTTCTGTGCCAGTGAACCCTGGATGGGGTGGCAGAATGTTATTAGTTGAATATTAAGTGAGCATGTAATGGAGTTGTAAGCAAGGGCCCTGAGCGGTACAGGAAATAAACCCTGTTTGTTGGCCAAAGTGTTTTCCCTTGTTTTATCCCTCTAGTCCAGTTGTCCCTGAATCGTTGACACGCAGCTGTGTGCCATTGTGGAACAGTGGCTAAACTAGCCTGGTCCCCAAATCTTGCCATTGGTGTGACAATGACAGATCTGAGATGAGGCTTGAGCGAAGCTTTATGCGAACTTGCTGCTTGCTTAGGATCTGTCTTAGAGGAAAGTTTACTGTAGGGCACAGCCTGCTTTGCTTTGGCTGTGTGTACTTTATGTAGGTGTCGAGTCAGCTGTGCTGTTTTGTACACAAAAGGCATCAGTTCCAGCAACAGGGTAGAGGCTGAATTGCAGGTGAATTGTGCAGGCATTGAGTGCAGTAAGGCAAAGGTTTTCAGCACAAACATGCATTCTGGAAGGGCACCAGCTTTACGTAATATTACTGCACACAAGCAAGCGATGTGTGTGCACTGTGCACAGCAAGGACAATCAGAGATGATAGGAGTAAATAGGTGCACAAAATAAGAAAAAAAATGGTTTCAATATATTTAACATCATATAAAAATATAAAAATATAACATTTGCGTCTAATGCCTTAAAATGTCTTCCAGAGATGCATACAGCACCTTCAGAAAGTATTCATACCCCTTGACTTCCACGTTTTATGTTACAGCCTGAATTCGAAATATATATATATTTAATTCACCCACACAATACCCCACAATGTGAAAACATGTTTTTTTACATTTTTGCTAATTTATTGAAAATGAAATATCTAATTTACATAAGTATTGACAACCTTGAGTCAATACTTTGTAGGAACTCCTTTGGCAGCGATTACAGCTTTGAGTTCTCTTGTGTATGTCTGTACCAGCTTTGCACATGCGGATTTAGGGATTTTCGCACAATTTTACATGCAGATTTTCTCAAGTTCTATTCATTTAGATGGGGAGCGGTGGTGAACAGCAATATTGAATTTTAAAAGCCTGCTATGTGAAATGAAGTGTCCTTCAATATAGACCACAGAGATAATTAAATGAATATGGATATGGATCAATATGGATAAATACTTGCTAAAGTGTAAAAATTCAGCATTTTGAAATGTCCCTCCGTTCACCCTCTGTGACTTTTAAGATAACGTTAAACCACTAACCCCCCAAAATACATTCCACCGATTTTCAATGGGATTCAAATCTGTGCTTTGGCTGAGCAACTCAAGAACTTTCACATTCTTGTTCTGACATGGTGATTTGAATTCAGGACAAATAGTAAAATGTTTGTCTCATCAGACCACAGAATCTTTTGCCTTATGTTCTCAGTCTTTCACGTGCCTTTTCGTAAAACTCCAGGCGTGCTGTCATGTGCCTTTTTCTCAGAAGTGGCTTCTGTCTGGCCACTCCCCCATATATCCCAGATTGGTGAAGTGCTTTAGAGACTGTTGTACTTCTGGCAGGTTCTCCCATCTCAGCCAAGGAACTCTGTAGTTCTGTCAGAGTGATCATTGTGTTCTTGGTCATCTAAAAGCAGCTACATTTCTTGGTCTTTACAATTATTGTAAAAATTAGTATTTTGGGGGTTTAGTGGGTTAACATTTTCCTAGAAGTCACAGAGGGTGAATGGAGGGACATTTGAAAATGCAGAATTTTGGCACTTTAGCAAGTATTCATTAATATTGAAAATCTGATTTGTTGAATTCTCCCTGTGGTCTGTACTAAAGGGGATTTCATATAACAGGCTTTTAAAAATTCAATAATGGTGCATCATTTCTACTTAACATATCAAAGGGATTCAAAAGACACATATTTCGAGGAATGACCCAGTACAGGTTAAGTCCTACCCATTGGATGTTGGTTGCAATGCTCTTGTCAAATTGATATATGCATGTGAAAATATATTCTAAAGTACTTTCTTTAATGTATTTCAAAATGTATTGTATTTTGAAATAAAAAGACCAATTCATTCTGATGCATATAACATATATTATGATATACATTATTTTATTTTTAATTTTTAAATAAGTTATTTGGGCAATTTGGGCAACTACCTCTTTCCCTACTGTATTTTATTTATTTATTTATTTTGCTCCTTTGCACCCCCATTATTTTTATTTCTACTTTGCACATTCTCCCATTTCAAATCTACCATTCCAGTGTTTTACTTGCTATATTGTATCTACTTTGCCACCATGGCCTTTTTGCCTTTACCTCCCTTATCTCACCTCATTTGCTCACATCGTTTATAGACTTGTTTATACTGTATTATTGACTGTATGTTTGTTTTACTCCATGTGTAACTCTGTGTCGTTGTATGTGTCGAACTGCTTTGCTTTATCTTGGCCAGGTCGCAGTTGTAAATAAGAACTTGTTCTCAACTTGCCTACCTGGTTAAATAAAGGTGAAATAAAAAAATATATAAAACAAATTTTAAGTCCCGAACAGTAATTCGGATTCCCATGTAAAAAAAGCCTGTTCAGTCACTGAAATATCACACATAATATTTGTTTTGGATCTAAATGTTCCAAATTCTCTCATGGTTAACTCCCAGGAAGTTTGAAAACACAGGCTAAGTGGGCGGGGAACTTATATTCAGGAACTCACCTTGACTGACAGTTCTTTGAAACACCTTCATCAAGCAACTTGGAAGCAGTGAGCAGTGTTGCAGTAAAATCATCTCAAGCAGATTTGGTGACACACAATACAACTAAAACACAGAAATTGCATTAATAATGTCAATTTTGTTCACATACATCTCCTGTTTGGCATGTCTCTTGTGATGCATTTCCCAGCAGCACTGACAGATGTGTTGACATGACAACTGCATCAGAGTTTTGAACCCCCACCCACCCACCCACCCACCCACCCACCAACCACCCTTTTGTTCCATGCTGGCTGAAGACTTAGCTAGCCAGTAACTAGCTAACACCAGACACAGATGAAAGGGGAAACATATAAGCATCTTCACATACTGTAGATTAATAGGTTAAACTTTTAATTATATTTTCTGACACCCTACAGTAAAGCTTTCACATCGGTAGAATAGCTCTCTAGCTATATAAACCACGCCCCTCTGAAACACACCTTTGCAGTGTTGGTTACACGACAGTAAGAGAAGTAAGAGAATATCATGTTACCGTTGGTGTTTTAAAATGGGAGCGTTAGGGTGATGTCATCCTATCCCGTTAATAATCCCGACTCCTGAATCCAAGTGTTTGACATGGGGGAGGGGAACAGTAACTTTATGATCAAACTTTATCAATGTAGAAGCAACAGTCATTTTTAATCCTTTGGTCATCATACTTTGATCTGGTTTCACCCAAATATCATCCCATTTCATGAAAAACATGATTTTGACTGTTCAAGACCTTTAAATATTTCACATATCCTACTTTAAAAACAAAACAAAATGCCCAAATGTTTTTTTCTCCTTATGGGTGGTGTGGAGAACAACGCCTTCCTGTGTCTTCTAAGGATAACCCTGAGACACGATGCTCTCTCTCTCTCTCTGTGTGTGTGTGTGTGTCTCTATACCTGTGGCCTAAAGCAACTACAGTTATATTGTGAGTGGTGCCTATGTCCACAAGGACAACTGGGTTA
Source organism: Oncorhynchus mykiss (assembly GCF_013265735.2). Lineage (NCBI taxonomy): Eukaryota > Metazoa > Chordata > Actinopteri > Salmoniformes > Salmonidae > Oncorhynchus > Oncorhynchus mykiss. The sequence goes on along the minus strand of NC_048587.1, from coordinate 43,040,676 downwards.
CTTCAGCTGTAAATGCATTATATATTATTCTATAATATTATTATTATTATGTTATATAGACTTACTGTATGTGATCTCTGATATAATATAATCGAATTAACATGAACAGAAAAATAAACCTACTTGACATAAATGTCAGGCATTGTATATGGTTGGTAGTCTACTCTGGCCTCTGTGGAAATACCCTATTATGACGCTTCATAGAGAACAGTGCAAACTGGATAGAAATCAAAGAGAAAGTGTGAAACTTAATCTGACCACAGTGTAACTTGATTCAATTAAACTGAAATGAAGACCTTTATTCTGGTGCATAGGCTACTCATGTTTTATTGCCTATTTCTCACCAGTGTGCTGTAGATTCCTTCCTATATTCCTAGCTTCATCACTAAACATGTTTTCAAATGCAATACTAAACTTGTTTTAATAGATTTAGATGAATAAACAGATTTGACTCATGGAAATCTATTTGTATGAAACTATCAACATTGGGAGGGAACAAAACACTCTTAACATATTTGAAGGGGGCTGTTGTGAACTTCTTTCCTTGTTCGCCATATTGTCTTGGGTAGTATGGGCCTTAATTAAGCAATATTGAACCTGACTGAGGGTTGCATCCCTAATTGCATCCTATTTCCTGTATAGTGCACTACTTTTGACCAGGGCCCATTTGAACAATGGAAAAGGGCTCTGATCAAAAGTAGTGCACTATATAGGGAATAGGGTGCCATTTAAGACGACTAATGGGTAATGTAGGTTGATCAAATTAGGGCTGGTCACAACATATCGTAGCTGGGGCTAAGTGTGTACACAGCTTACAACTGTCTTAACAGTGAGTTTATAGCAGTAAAAAATATTTTCGTCATAAAGCACTTTCAACCTCATTTACTATACAGTATGTTGTGTTAAGTCCATTTGGATTTGTGAGTTTTGTTTTCCGTTTGAACATCTTGACCATAGTCAGTGTAAATATGTGTTGCTTTAGGCAAAATACATAGAATATACTGTTGTGATTAAGAGTTTTATGACCTGTGAAATGTGATTAAAATTAGTGTTATTATACCGTATAACAGTCTAACAGAAGGAGGATTAACTTTCAAAAGGAGGCAGTTGTGGTAATGTAAAGATGATGCTCAGACATACAGGAGTTTCCATTCAATAGTATATTATTGTCAGAATTTTAATATTGTGGTTTCCAAAATTATGTTTTGTTTCCTTCTTTAATTTAAAGATATTTACATTTTGGAGAAGAACGGGTTATAGAAAGTTAGTAGAACCTTTTTTCTGTATAACCTTATATTCTGGCAATGGGGGCTACATTTTTAGCCAGGAGGAAGCTACATCTTTTGCCAGGAGGAAGCTGTCAAGGTGTGTATGAAGGCGAAGTCAGGTGCAGGAGAGCAGAGTATGATAAATAAAGCGCACTTTATTATAGTTCCAAACCGGTATCACAACAAAACAAACTCGCTCAAAAGAACGGAACAATAAAGTAAAACGCTAAAGGACATTGTTTGACAATAAACAATTACACACAAACATGATGGGAAACCAAGGGTTAAATACAAGTAGATTGATTGGGAAAATGAAAACCAGGTGTGTATGGAAACAAGACAAGACAAATGGATATATGAAAAATGGAGCGGTGATGGCTAGAAAGCCGGTGACTTCGATCACCGAACGAACAAGAGTTTCAGACCATAAAGTCTGGTTGACTCAGATAGGCGGAGAATAGGAGTGATTGCACTCAGACGGAAAAAGAGAGAATGCTTTCAGTGGTGTGTGTGTGTGTGAGTAAAGAGGATGCGCTCAGTGGTTTGGCTGTGATGGAGCCTTCTTCTGCCCATGATCGTTCCAGTTTCCACATTAATTCTTCTCCTCAGCCTCAGTCTAACCTAGACCAATTCAGTCCTGTGGCGTTCCTTTACTGGCTTGTAGACAACACAACACTTTTGACTCCACCCAAATAAAAGTCACTTCAACAGTGGGCCATGCACTGCCTTGCATGCACAACCTCATCCATTTCGAGTTACAGGTTTAAGATGAGTACAGAATTATTTGTCCAAGTACACTGCAAAATCGAATTACCATTGATTTAGTAATCTGAAAGTAATACTATCCAACCACTGGCACTTGACTCAAAACGTGTATTTTTGCTGGTTCTACAAACAATCAACATGTCACAAAATTTAAACTACCCTAGTTACTGTAAGTGTTACGTGTTTCTCCTTAGATGACCTTGGTAAGACAAAATATATAAGTTACAGGAAGCCCTGTGAGTGGCAGGGCAATAGAAACAAACTGCAGTAGGGAAAAATACACCTCTGCATAATCATGCCACATGATACTTCCAAGTAGCTGAAAACACCACAGAAAATTAATGGGGCCAACAGGGTCTGTTGCCATGGGTTTTTGCATCTCTAGGTAACTGCCTCATTATGATAAACGGTATTGACACAGTGCATGGAGGCAGGATAAAAGGGAATCATAGATGGTAAACATTCCCAGATTAACATTCTAAAATTGCATCTTGAGAGCAGAAAAGTGCGCCATGGGAGAAAAGACGAAATATGAAGAAGAACCAATAAGAAAAAAAGAAAACCACTTCCATGAAATTACGAACAACCAGCTGTGGAAAAAAGTAGGCAATAAAGTGTCTGCCACTCCCTTCCTCTCTCTCTTCCCCCTTGTCGATATGCCTTGTCTCAAAGTTTTCACTGTCAACAAAAAAGCGTCCTTAGCTTTCTTCTCTCGAGCACTAATCACAAACGCATGTACACTGAACAAAAATATAAACGCAACATGTAAAATGTTGGTCCCGTGTTTCATGAGCTGAAATAAAAGATGCAAGAAAAAAAAAACGTATTTCTCAAAAATGTGGAGCACAAATTTGTTTACAACACTGGTAGTGAGCATTTTTCCTTTGTCATGATAATCCATCCACCTGACAGGTGTGGCATATCAAGAAGCTGATTAAATAGCATGATCATTACCCAGGTGCACCTTGCGCTGGAGACAATAAAATGTCAGTCTAAAATGTGCAGTTCTGTCACAAAACACAATGCCACAGATGTCTCAAGTTTTGAGGGAGAGCGCAAATGGCATGATGACTGCAGGAATGTCCACCAGCACTGTTGCCAGAGAATTGAATGTTAATTTCTATACCAATGTAATTTTACACAATTTGGCAATATGCCCAACCGGCTTCACAACCGCAGACCTGTCACGGCTGTCGTAAGTACGGGACCAAGGCGCAGCAGATGTTGAGTTCCACATATTTATTGCAAAGTGAAACTTAAAGAAAAAACAATAAATCAATAACCGTGACTATGTGGTGCACATGCACAAACACAAAACAATATCCCACAAACACAGGTGGAAAAAATAGCTACTTAAATATGATCCCCAACTAAAGACAACGATTACCAGCTGCCTCTAATGGGGAATCATACAAAACACCTACATAGAAAGTATAAACTGGAAAACAACATAGAAATTATAAACTAGAATACCCCCAAGTCACGCCCTGACCTACAACACCATAGAGAAACAAGGGCTCTCTATGGTCAGGGCGTGACAAGACCATGTGTAACCGCACCAGCCCAGGCTTCCACATCCGGCTTCTTGACCTGAGGGATCGTCTGAGACCAGCCACCTGGACAACTGATGAAACTGTGGGTTTGCACAAATAATTTCTCCACAAACTCGTCATCCTCACCAGGGTCTTGACCTGACTGCAGTTTGGCGTCGTAACCGATTTCAGCAGGCATATGCTCACCGTCGATGGCCATTGGCAGACTGGAGACGTGTGCTCTTCACGGATGAATCCTGGTTTCAACTGTACGGGGCAGATGGCAAACAGCGTGCATGGCATTAGCTGATGTCAACATTGTGAACAGAGTGCCCCATGGTGACGCTGTGGTTATGGTATAGGCAGGCATAAGTGACGGACAATGAACACAATTGCATTTTTTCAATGGCAATTTGAATGCACAGAGATTCTGTGACGAGATCCTAAGGGACCATTGTCCTTTCATTCATCTGCCGCCATCAACTCATGTTTCAGCATGATAATGCACATCCTTATGTCGCAAGGATCTGTACACAATTCCTTGAAGCTGAAAATGTCCCAGTTCTTCCATGACCTGCAAACTCACCAGACATGTCACCCATTGACCAGTAAAATCGTTGAAATTGTTTCATGTTGCGCTGATATTTTTGTTGGACCCTTCCGAAATGTTAGGACTTTGTCAGGCTGCTCTATATCGACGTGTACAACAGTGTGCCCCAGTTCCAGCAAATATCCAGCAACTTCGAACAGCCACTGAAGGGGAGTGGGACAACATTCCACCAGCCACAATCAACAGCCTGATCAACTCTATGCAAAGGATATGTGTCAAGTGTACATGAGAATAATGGTGGTTACACCAGATACTGACTAGTTTTCTGATCCATGCCTTTTTTTAAGGTATCTGTGACCAATAGATGCATATCTGTATTCCCAGTCATGTGAAATCCAAAGATTAGGGCCTAATTAATTTATTGATATGAACTGTAACGCAGTAAAATCGTTGAAATTGTTTCATGCAGCGCAGATATTTTTGTTGGACCAATCTGAAATGTTATGACTTTGTCAAGCTGCAGTAACCAACAAAAAAACACACTTGACAATGATTTCTGTGTCATTTGGAGGAATGAAAATGAATCTAACTTTTGTGCACTAGTGGGGCGACTAAGCAAAAATACTAAATTGTGCATTTCGTGATAAAAGCACCAAAGTTGGCACAGATGTAAATGCAAGCAGAATGAAAAGATGTAGCCACCCCAGATTTGGCCCCTGGGGGGCATTGCAGTCACTATAACAAAAAAAGAACTAAGGAATTGAAATACATATTTTGCCTTAAATCAATGTATCTGGTGAGACTCTCATCTTTGAGATTCAATTGGAACTGAGCTGACAGCCCATAGCATTCTAAAGTTAGAGCTACAAGTCTGTTGGCACCGGTGCCCATATCACCCATATTAGAAGCCATCTTTGGTCGTACCGGTATGTCAGATTAGCTCAATCACCAATATCTCAGACTCTAAGTATCACAGAAAAATAACACTTTGAATAAATAACAGACATGCTCATGAAAATAATTTGCTAGAAACTGTTAGAAACATAACAAAACATACGAAAACATATGTTTTTTTACATCACATTTGACTATAAATGTGTGAACAATTTTTAAAATCTGCTTATTTTTGAGCATTTAAACCATTTACTTGTTTTATAAAAGGTTAACTAGAGTCGATGTCCGTGCCCCGAGAAAATCGAATTAGCATTATTCAAAAAAAGTAATTTTGCATGAGCTGCGTCTTAATCCACCGATGGCCTTCCACATCTGTGCTGGAAGGTGGCCGAGCTACAGTGGGGTAGATGTAAGATCTTTCTTATATTGCTCAGATATAGGACAGACACTTTAAAACAAACTTCCTTTTGATGTATTTTTTGACTATCTGTTTTTCCATGTATGAATCTGTTATTCAATATGTTACTATGGGCTAATAACAGTAAGGCAAAATTCTATGTTTCATCAATTATTTTCTTTATATATGTTTTTGATACCTAAAGTGGTCCTAAAATTCTAAATACAATATATAAATAATCCTTGATATGTCCAGCTTAAAACAATTCCACATGTTAGGAGCCCACCTTGTCAAGTGTCAGTGTGCAGTGGTGAGGACGGAGTCAGGCGCAGGACACAACTGAATAAAATGACGTACTTTACTCGAAAAGAAACAAACATAAATTCCACGCAGGGAAAACACACCATAACACATCAGTCTAACACTCAACAAGGAACAAACACGCACAAAACATATTGGGAACCAGAGGGTTAAATAGGGAAAATACTATTAACGTAATGGGAACCAGGTGTGTACAATCAAGACAAAACAACCTAGAAAAAAGAAATGTAGATCGGTGGCAGCTAGAATAGCCGGTGACGCCGAACGTCGCCTGATCAAGGAGAGGCACCAACTTCGGCGGAAGTCATGACACCTCTCGTAATTTCAAAGAAGCAAAAACGTGTGATGAGTCTGCAATGAAAAATATGTAGCATAATGCTTACTTTCTTTTTCATTTTTTAAATACATTTCACTGCATCAGAGATAGTGTACACAGACATTTCAGCTTTGCAGCCTTCTTCAGTGTGTATGTATACGTTTTTTGTCATTCAAAACAGCATTTATGGGGAACTGGTTAGCAGCAGGTGCTTCTAATCAGGATAGATATATATTTTTGTACATCTCAGTCGACCATACAGGCTCTAGTTTTGTCACAAATGGACTACTTCCCATTTGCTTGTGCGGCAAAGAGAGATATACAGAGGGAGATATAAAGAGGGATATACAGTGAGCTCCAAAAGTATTGGGACAGTGACAATTTAGTTGTTGTTTTGGCTCTGTACTCCAGCACTTTGGATTTGAAATGATTTGATGACTATGAGGTTAAAGTGCAGACTGTCATCTTTAATTTGAGCAAATGTTCATCCATTTCGGATTATCCGTTTAGAAATTGCAGCACTTTTTGTACTTGGTCCCTCCATTTTAGGGGACCGAAAGTGCAGTATTGGGACAAATTCACGTATACATATGTGTATTAAAGTAGTCCAAAGATCTGTATTTGGTCCCATATTCCTAGCGCTCAATGACTACATTAAGCTTGTGACTCTACAAACTTGTTGCATTTACTGTTTGTTTTGGTTCTGTTTCAGATTATTTTGTACCCAATAGAAATTAATGGTAAATAATATATTGTGTCATTTTGTAGTCGTTTCTATTATAAATAAGTATAGAATATGTTTCTAAACACTTCTACGTAATGTGGATGCTACCAGGATTAATGATATTCCTGAATGAATCGTGGATAATGATGAGTGAGAAAGTTACAGACGCACAAATATCATACCATCCAAAATACATGCTAACCTCCCCTGCTATTGTAATGGTGAGAGGTTAGCATGTCTTGGAGGTATGATATTTGTGTGTCTGTAACTTTCTCACTCATCGTTATTCATGACATACTGTACATCACATTTCACCAAAATGTTTGATAGATTTCTTTATCGTTTCGTAGTTAAATAAGTGTGGATTCTGAAAGTTAGAATTGAATGAGGTGTCTGATGATAGTATAAGCCAGTGATGACAATAGACTTGATGCTTTTACAGCTATCATTGAAAGTAAATATATTGAAAAAATGAAATAAGCTTCACCGCTACTCCTTTTTGAGTGTGGACCATCACTCTTTATTGCTTCCAAAACGTTCATAAAATAAACATGTTACTGCTTGATAGACAATGTCTCTTTGAAATCAATACCAAATTGGGGTCAGAGAGAGAGCAACCACATTTCAACTCAACTGCTTTCCATCTAAACATTTTTTTGCCAATGAATCTCAGAGAGAAGTCTCCCAAATCACCATCAAGTTGATTCCAATTGCAGAAATGTTCCATCATAATGATGGAATTGCAAAACCTCTCCACATAAGTGTTCTCCTCCCTAACACACAAACACCCAACTCAAATCCACACACTCAAAATGACCATGACCCACCAACAAACCACGTGAATGTATCTGGATGGAGTGTGCTGTTGTAAAACTGTTGTCCTTCAAATGCCAACATACTCTAGTAAATATATTTGTTCAGATATTTTGTAAATTATGTTTGTTTAATTCTTAATTTATCATCTCAGAACCCAGAACCAAATCTCAGTTTGGCCACCAGTTCTAGAGACTACAATTCATAACAGTAACATGTTCAGTGTTATACAGTAGAAAATACAATCATTAAACATTATTTTCTTGTCTCTCTTCTTCCCAGATCTTACAGGATGAACAAAGAGTACACCAAGGTCAGTCCCTCTGATCCCTCCGTAAACGCCTACACCACCACCCTGTCCACTGTGAAGGCCGAGATCGACTACAAGCGCAAGAAGTGCCGCTACGTCCGCAAAGATGGCAAGTGCAATGTCCTGTTCCGCCATGTTCCTGAGGAGTGGCTCATGTATGTCACCGACATCTTCACCACGCTGGTGGAGATCAGATGGCGCGTCATGTTCCTCATCTTTGCCCTCTCCTACATCTTCTCCTGGCTCTTCTTTGGCATCATCTATTGGGTGATTGCCATGGCTAACGGCGACATGAAAGACCCTACTAACGCCCCCTGCGTGTACGAGGTGAGGGACTTCACTGGGGCTTTCCTCTTCTCACTGGAGACCCAGACCACGATCGGTTATGGTTTTAGAGGGATGTCGGAGAACTGCATGGTGGCGATCATCGTTGTGACTGTGCAGGACGTCATCAGCTGTTTTATTGACACATTTGTCATTGGTATCGCTGTGGCGAAGATGGCATCGGCACGGAAACGGGCGCAGACGGTGGGCTTCAGCAACTGCGCCGTCATTAACTTGCAAAATGGGCAGTTGTGCCTGTCTTGGAGGATTGGGGACTTCCGCCGGCACCACATGGTGGAGGGGAAGGCTCGCGCCCAAATCTTCCGCCCCAACATGCACGCCACAGGCACGGAAGATGTCAACTACAAGGACCTGGAAATCAAACAGAGTGATTTAATTTTAGCGATACCAACCACCATCATCCACGTTATTGAGCCAAGTAGTCCACTCTACCGCATGAGCCTAGAGGATCTTCGGAAAGATGACTTTGAGTTGGTGGTGTCCTTCACCTACACAGATGACTCGACGGGCATCCTGCACCAGACCCGCACCTCCTACACGCCCGACGAGATCCACTGGGGACATCTGTTCCAAGAGATGCTGAATGTTAACCGGAGGTACTACAAGGTAGACTACTCCATGTTCCACCACACTGCTAAGGTCCTGGTTCCGGAGGTCAGTGCAGAAGAGTACGAGCAAATGAAGCTTGGGCATTACCCACGCAACTCGCCGCGCCCCAAGCGCCCATGCATTAATCGCAAACCCCCGACTGTGACTGTAGAACTGGTGAACGGCACCCCAGAACCAAAGGAACATGTAGCCATGGTTGCCACTATTGCAGCAGTTTGTGAGGATCACGGACATTTGTGTCTTACAAGGAACCCCGTTCTGACATAGATGTTCTACTGATATGATGATGCCAACACAGTGATCAATGGCCATTCAGAAACATATGAACTCATGGACAATTTGATAATTTCTTCATAGGCAACAGTAAGAGCAGGCTGTGTACTTAGTGGAATTTCTTGCAGGAAGTAACCCCCCCAACCCGCACACACACACACACACAAATGTGGAAACTGCTGTCATGTTGCTTGCTAAGTTTTTTTACTATCTATGGTGGAGTCACAATATATAAATCAAACAATTATACAATGTCTGCTCCTCAATATGATAGATAGGCTACTGAAATCAAAGAGATACAGAAAATGAATAAAAATAAGATAATCATGATTTTTATGGAGAGGTTATGGTAACTTAGTACTGTCATCTACAACAGAAAGTACTATATAGAGATGCATTTATTTTCAGAATATGTTTTGATGTGTGAGATAAAATGCTTTTTTTTATTTTGTGAGTGCTTTGTAAAATATGTACAGTGCCTTCAGAAGTACCCCTTGACTTATTTCACATTTTGTTACAGCCTGAATACAAAATGGATTCAATATTTGTTTCTCACCCATCTACACACAATACCCCATAATGACAAAGTGAAATCATTTAGAAATGATTGCAACTTTATTTAAAATGAAATACAAAAATATCAAATTTACATAAGTATTCACACTCCTGAGTTAATACATGCTAGAATCACCTTTGGCTGTGATTACAGCTGTGAGTCTTTCTGGGTAAGTCTCTAAGAGCTTTGCATAACTTATTGTACAATATTGCACATTATTATTTTTTAAATTCTTCAAACTATGTCAAGTTGGTTGCTGATCATTGCTAGCCATTGCTAGCCATTTTCAAATCTTGCCATAGATTTTCAAGCCGATTTAAGTCCAAACTGCTAAACAGGAACATTCATTGTTGTCTTGGTAAGTAACTCCAGTGAATATTTGGCTGTGTTTTAGGTTATTGTCCTGCTGAAAGGTGAATTTGTCCCCCAGTGCTTTGTCCCCCAAAGCAGACTGAACCAGGTTTTCCTCTAGAATTTTGCCAGTGCCTAGCTCTATTCCGTTAATTTTTATCCTAAAAAACTCCCTAGTCCTTGCCGATGACAAGCATACCCATAACATTATGCAACCACCAACAAGCTTGAAAATGTGAAGAGTGGCACTCAGTGATGTGTTGTGTTGGATTTGTTGAAACAAAATGCTTTATATTCAGGACATAAAGTTAATTTCTTACATCTTTACAACTTTTTTTTACAACTTTAGTGCCTTATTGCAAACAGTATGTATGTTTTGAAATCGTTGTATTCTGTACAGGCTTTCTTCTTTTCACACTGTCATTTAGATTAGTATTGTGCAGTAACTACAATGTTGTTGATCCATCCTCAGTTTTCTCCTATCCCAGCCATTCAAATCTGTTTTAAAGTTAGCATTGGCCTCATGGTGAAATCCCTGAGCAGTTTCCTTCCTTTCTGGCAACTGAGTTAGGAAGGACGCTGTATCTTTGTAGTGACCGGGTGTATTGATACACCATTCAAATTGTAATTAATAACTTCACCATGCTCAAAGGGATATCCAATGTCTGTTTTTTTGTATTTTTACCCATCTACCAATAGATGCCTTATTTGCGAGGCATTTGAAAACCTCCCTGGTCTTTGAGGTGGTCATTCAGAAATCATGTTAAACACTATTATTGCACACAGAGTGAGTCCATGCAACATATTATGTGACTTGTTAAGGAACTTTTTTACTCCTGAACTTAGTTAGGCTTGCTGTAACAAAGGGGTTGAATACTTTTGTACTCAAGACATTTCAGCTTTCAATTTTTAATTAATTTGTAAAAATGTCTAAAAACATAATTCCACTTTGACATCATGGGGTATTGTTTGTAGTGACACAATCTCAATTTAATCCATTTTAAATTCAGACTGTAACAAAAAATGTGGAACAAGTCAAGGGGTGTGAATACTTTCTGACGGCACTATTTGTGAGTATGTTGAACACAATGATGTACCATCACATTACAGAAATGTTGAGCACAGTGGAATGAACTGTTTTGCTTGTTGTGTGGTTCGTTTAAAACATGATACTTAAGGCGCACACGCTGTGTTCAATACACATTTACATCTGTTGCTTTTATAAACTGATCATTAAAATGATTCACTGCACAGCAAATTGACCAGTGTTAATTAGTGTTGATTTTTCAATGTAACATTTCTAGTGTTGATTCAGAAATTAAAGTAACTCCGCAAGAGTTCAATTAAAACTCAGTGGTGTAAAATAATCCCAGTGTTTGTGTTAATAACCAGAGTTGAACCAAAACCACATCCATCATTATAATATTTACCAGCATGCCCTATTGCAGGTTGAATTTTAGAATTGTTTGTTTCAATATCTATGTTTGTGCATGTACAATGATTGATTAATTTATCTTAAGCTACTCAAATATAAATAACATACATTTTTTTAAACTAATTCAATCCGTAACTTAGATTTATTACACGTTACTGAAATGTTGGTTCCAGTTTAGTCTCAGACTGTAGCTTAGTCTCCTCAACCCTGGCAGTCATTCTGAATGCAGGTTACAGGTGAATAAACATTGGATATCCCCACTCTAGCTGGCTTGAAATTTGCAAGCCAGCATAGTGTGACATGCAGGCCTGATTTGGACTGAAAACCGTTTCAGGTCACTGTATTAGGGTAAAACTAGGCCCTCCAAATAAGGCTCTATGAAATATGTATTGTCTTAAAAATAAAATTGGAATGATAACATATTTGCTTAGGACGTCACTTGATGAAAGCCACAGGACTGAAAATGAATGAACGCAACAACCATGTCTCTGTCACTAACAAATATAGTAATGGGTGGTAAACTCTACATTTCACTCGAAAGGCAAATATATGGGCGGCAGGTAGCCTAGTGGTTAGAGCATTGGACTAGTAACCAAAAGGTTGCTAGATCGAATCCCTGAGCTAACAATCTGTCGTTCTGCCCCTGAACAAGGCAATTAACCCACTGTTCCTAGGCCATCATTGAAAATAAGAATTTATTCTTAACTGACTTGCCTGGTTAAATAAAGGTAAAAATAAATAAGGCTTTACACTAAGCAGTGTGGTAATTTAACACTGGAAAGTGTGGACCTGTATAGACTCTGGAACATTGTTAAATTGAACACTCTCTATTTTTATTTTTACTAGAAGGTGGGGGTGTTTTGTTGTTGGTAGTTTCATCATTGACAAATCAATCATGAGTGACTAAATATATTTCCTTGAATATGCAGAAAGTAGTAATAATCATGACTCGTGTTACCTTGTCTCTTAATACGTTACTGAAGAATCATCAGTGTTATTTAACTTGGAATTGAGTGGGTATATTTTTATTTGGAGACATATTGTGGTCACTGTGGTGTAAACACTTGTTAGTCTGGCATGCCTATTTCCACTGGACCCACACTGCAGCCCAATGCCCTGCACAATACCTGCCATTTATAGTGTCCACCTCCGTGTCATTGGTGGCAGAGCAGCACCTGGCATCTGATGAATCTGGTCCATGTCTGTAAGTACAAAGGTGAGGAACGACAAGGGAACTTTGATGTGAAGGAAGCAGATTACACTGTCTCTGTAAGTGCCTTTCAGTTGCTTTGATTTTACAGGGATGTTTAAAGCCATAATGTCATTAAGGCAGTATAATGTTTTTTAAGAGGATAATAAATCTATCAAACAACTATAATATTATCCAAGATATACAAAACATGTGGTGTAACATTTACAACAGTTACTGTAACTACACTGTCATGATGGCTCATATACAGCAAGCGGAACATTGAGATTAATAGGCCTACTTAGCCAATATCTTCTTTAAGTCATAATACAATCATATGAGAGGTACAAACATGAACACAGATATGGCACCATGTTAATATAGAGTGAATGTAAGTTGATGGACATCTCTCCATGTTTCTCACTCATACTTCCTCCCCACAGCGTCACAGGAGAGCTCATGTGGGGACCAATCATGTTCCAACATCAGTCTCGTGCTCTCCACCTTGTGGCCCTGAGCAGCATGACTATTTCTTCTGACTCCTGTAGTTGTAAATTGGGCATGAAAAGCAAACATGCGCTGAGTGCAGATGGCCAACTCAGAACTCACACAGCAAGTTCGGGTAGCTAAATATATGACCTGCTATTAATAGAGCCACTGACATATAGCACAAATAAACAGTTCAATATGTGCAGAAAAGGAGGTAGGATAAGGGTCAGAGCTTATCATTAGTAAGCATCCTGCTCTTATGGCATCCAACTGAAACAGCTGTGGAGCAAGACAGACAGATCTTGACCTAAAATTAAACTTTTGAGGCATAAACATCCTCAGAACTTTTATAGTGGAGGAAGATAACCAAAATATAACATTGGAAGTTAGAACAACTTTTTCCTACTAAATACATTTGCATTTTACCATAGGCTCTAGATACCATGGAAATATCCTAGATAAACAGATCAAGAATAATGTATATGTAAGTGTATTTTATTGAGAGGGTCAGATTTAGGGGAATATCTTCAGATGGGATAATGTGAAGCAGCAGGCAAATAGATAAACTGTTTCAACTTGTGTATAGGTAATGGGCACTTTTGAAGCCAACAGTGCATAAAAAGTTTGATTCATTCTTTTAATTTCTAACAACTCTTTATTCTTTGACAGTAGCCTAACATTATTGCCTGAACATTGTAGAACATTTAGGAGAGTTTTATAACTTGTCCCGGCGGAGGGGTTTAGAGTATAAAAATATACCCTTTCGGTGAAATTATGTTCCTGTGTTCTGCTTAAAATGAACCCACCATCCCCGGCAACTCTAAAACGAATTATCGATAATCAATATTAATTAACACCACTAAACTACCAAATTGGTGTTAAGCACGACCGTCCTTATCCAAACCCCTGACATGTCTCCCCAAACACCACTTTCATTCTATAGTCTATGGAATTTCTCACAAGTTTCAAACAGCAGTGTCAGTGTATCAACCGACTATATTAGCGCGTTTTCGTCTCTGTAATACTATTGGCTGGGTATGGACCAGAAGGCGGAGCATGGCGGTATACGCTATTTAAATTGCTCTGGAGAACTATTTGCGAACCACATTGTCAAGACCAGTCATTTTAGTGACATGAGGGACTGTCGGTTATCGCTGTCATCATAACAAGGCAACTACTTAAAAACAGAAACAAACGGTTTAAAAAGTGTGGATACCAGAGAACATAACTTCTGGAATATAATTTAAACTGTCCGTTGATCCGGTCTACAAATGAGCAACTGGTAGGTTTAAAAACCTCTTTCTAGCAATTCGTATCAAACTTTTGGGGAAGTTGATGATGCTGAATGCATGACATGGAAGAATAATGGAGTCTATTACATAACTATTAGCCAACTCAATAGACTCCGTTTTATTTTATTTGATCTCTAGGCCTATTTGAAAAGCGTGGAACAGTGGCACTTGAATGGATGCGCGGCGCAGGAGAGTAGGGATACGGGCGATTTACACGACAAAGTCATATCCACTGTGGCTGATAGCTTGCAGAGAATATAACTGCTATTCATCATTGTTTATGAATTTAAATCATTTGATCAAACTATTTAAACCCAGCATAATACGTTTAAGTGCGATAAACATGTCATGTTTATGCGTGGGCTGATTCATGCATGTATGATGCAATAGGCTACACTTCTTGCAAATATATGCAATACAAACATTTTACATTTGCCATGCAATCATTGTAAGTCATAGGCCCTATATTATCAATGTAAACATATATGCTTGTAGGCCTACAGTTCTAACTTGTCTGAATTGAATGTTTGAAAGACGCAGTTGGTTCCCATTTTTTAGGCCGCACCTGTTCGTATTTGTAGATGGCATTTGCCTTATTTTGAGTGCCGCTTGGAGCCTGGCTGTAGAAACATATTTTATTGTATGTTAAAATGGTAGTCGTAAATTAAACATTGTAAAATATATTTTTTTGTGTGTGTGGCTGCAGAAGTATAGTAGCACTGTAACAATTGCAAGACCATCCCTTAGGCACTCGTGAACAACTGTGCGCTGGCAGTAGGTCAGGGTTACCGTAAATTCTGTAAATTCTGTGTCTGCAGAGAAACTTCAACCATGACATTGTTTCCAGTGAATGTTGGCACTATATATACATCTCTCAGATTAGGCCAGTCCATGAGTACTGTGATTCCGTTTGCCGCAGAGCATAATTATCCCACTGATCAAAAAGGGTCTGTAATAATAGAATAATAGACAGTTATACTTTTCCATTCTGTTACCATGGTCCCATAGAAACAGATAGGAATATCGCTGTTTAGAATCTATTGATCTTCCTAAAAGCAACACAAAATTAAGGATCCTGTCAAACCACAAAATCTAAATAAACAAAGGAAACAAAACAGCCTTATCTATTCAATTTCGACACTAAACTTCCTATTAATCAAGTACTGTGTAAACCAGACAATCATCCTAATTGATATTCATTGAGGAGAGGTTGTAATGCTGACTGACTTTGCATGTCATATTACTGATTACTGCCAACAATGCAAACTTCCCCAAATAATGCCAAGTTTGATGAATGAGGTGCTCTTAACTCCACTCATCACCAACATGCTATTTGAGATCCAATCCAATACAATATTTTAGGACTAATTCTAGGAGCTGATACTGCAGATATCACACTTTAAAGATTGAATCCTTAATAGTGAAACGTCCACGTCCTTTTGTGATATTACAACAACAAAGAGGTTACTGCAAACAGTGAACAATATTTTTTCCCCTCAAACAGTCATTGCAAGTGTTATAGAACAGCAGCATTTTTATTTATTTGTTATTTTACCAGGTAAGTTGACTGAGAACACACTCTCATTTGCAGCAACGACCTGGGGAATAGTTACAGGGGAGAGGAGGGGGATGAATGAGCCAATTGTAAACTGGGGATTATTAGGTGACCATGATGGTTTGAGGGCCAGATTGGGAATTTAGCCAGGACACCTGGGTTAACACCCCTACTCTTGCGATAAGTGCCATGGGATCTTTAATGACCTCAGAGAGTCAAGACACCCATTTAACGTCCCATTCGAAAGACAGCACCCTACACAGGGCAGTTTCCCCAATCACTGCCCTGGGGTATTGGGATATTTTTTTAGACCAGAGGAAAGTGTGCCTCCTACTGGCCCTCCAACACCACTTCCAGCAGCATCTGGTATCCCATCCAGGACCTGACCAGGACCAGCCCTGCTTAGCTTCAGAAGCAAGCCAGCAGTGGTATGCTGCTGGATAAGCATATGTACTGCCATTTTTTTTCTTGATGCACATTGCCCCCCACCTCTGTTTCGTCAACAAAAACAATAACATCCATGGGGCGAACAGTGGTGCTGTTTCCCCTAGTGCGGATTCTATCTTTAAACTTACTTAGAAACATGAAAATAAATATCTGAAGTCAGTCTACACACTACAGAAACGTTTGTAAATTAACTAAAGAGAGACTGCAGTTTAATCATAGCTAAACATCTCTGATGTGTTTACTCTGAGTAAAAGTAATTATATTTGGGGATTTAAGTATTGCAAGGGAACACAAAGAAAATATATATTTTCCTGACGCACTCATGTTCCTTTTCATAATTGACTCTCATATCATAAAATCTCCCAAAAGTCTTTACTAAATTCAATACATTTCTTGTAAATGGAAAAACCCCTACCAAACAAAACAAAAGCGTTCACAATGTCCGTTGCAACCATGGCTAGGACATGTATAACAGAGCAGACACAGGCAGGAAGGGCTCTCTTTTAATGAGTGGTGTTACAGTAGTGCCAGAGTTAGAGCCCTCACAGGACAGCCATTTTGCTGCTGAGAGAAGATGAAGTCCCAGAGGACTCTGTGTCAACAAGTTACGTTGATGCCCTCAAATGCACACATGAGCCAGAGAAAGAGGGATACTGTGTACACTTTCATGTTCACATTTCCCCACTAATCGGGAAAGTTTCCACAAACATGTGTAGTCAAGTCACACAGCAAATGGAATAACTGTTATTTCTGTACCACTGACACCCCATTTAAAAACGCATCATTACTACCTGAAAACACCAAGCACCACTACACGGTGCCAAAAGCCCTGGTCTGCCCTAGAAAGCCTGTGTAAATTATGATAGCCGGAACAGCCAAACAATAAAAAATGTTGACGGCCATTTTGGCCTGTAAAATTTGTTTATTATGATCAAGTTCAATCCACACAGTTAATTATTAAAACGTTTGCTACAAATCAACATATTTAATTAAATGGTGATCCATTCTGACTACACTTGTTGTCACTCAGGATCACGTGCTGGCACAGACCAATCACAGACTGACAGACTACGAGGAGGCTTGTGCCCTTATGCACACTCGTTGCACGTGCAACTCAGGGGTTGTGATGTGCTTTCCCGGTGAGAGCGCAGATTCAACGAGCCTGTCAAGTAGAGATGGAGGGGCTAACCAATGTCTATGGGACTTCCGTTATTGACGCCAACGTCATCTAGCAGCGTTGAGTTGACTCAGGCATGATGAAAACGATTACATCGACCATGATCCATTGTTAGTTACGGCCACTTTCTCCATGATCCTTAGCAATTGTTTTTGTTTTTGTTGGTGCCACTCAGCCCCATTCAGCAATATGGAGCACTTCAAATTCAAATACTTCCGGCTTCATGAGCCGTTGGGAGTTTTCAGTTGGAATGCATGGATGAAGTCAGCGCTATCGACATCTACTGGTTTTAATGGGTATGGTTGTGATTAGCAAGGTATGTGAAAATGGACATTAAGAATGCACCAGTGGGCAATGAGTCAGGAAGAGTGGTGCATGCACCGTGCAACGTGACAAACAGGCTGGTGTGGCCGTCTTCACGGTAGGGTTGTCACAGTAAAAGAATTGCGATACTCAGAGGTATCGTGGCAAGGAAAATGTTCTAATGATGGAAACGAGCAGCCTTATGTTGCCAACCAGAATCATGTTTATTTTCCAAGCTATAGCACACAATATGTTACCTACAGTAGGTTTCTTAAAGGACCAAAGAGTTTTATCCATGGAAAATTAGGTTTCGTAGTATCGCGATACTGTTATTGAGACAACCCTACTGTCGTGACAACCCTACTTCACAGAGTGGAAGTGACGGGTCTACTTGACAGGTGACGGGCCTACTGACAACCCTACTTCACAGAGTGGAAGTGACGGGCCTACTTGACAGGTGACGGGCCTACTGACAACCCTACTTCACAGAGTGGAAGTGACGGGCCTACTTGACAGGTGACGGGCCTACTGACAACCCTACTTCACAGAGTGGAAGTGACGGGCCTACTTGACAGGTGACGGGCCTACTGACAACCCTACTTCACAGAGTGGAAGTGACGGGCCTACTTGACAGGTGACGGGCCTACTGACAACCCTACTTCACAGAGTGGAAGTGACGGGCCTACTTGACAGGTGACGGGCCTACTGACAACCCTACTTCACAGAGTGGAAGTGACGGGCCTGCTTGTTAAGCAATATTAAACCAATCATTCATTTTCTGCTTTAACAAGACTGTTATTTCCTCTTCCATGTTGCAACAAATGTGCTGGTAAATATAACATTTTGAAGGTACATGTGCATCCGACGATGATCAGTCATCAGTTAACAGTAACGGTAGGTCAAGAACTTGAAAAAAGTCCAAAGAATCCCATCCATGGGATCCCGTAGAAACACTGTAACCCACAATCCAACAAGAAATTATCTTGTCGACACTGAGGCCAACAAAAACAAGTATGCTTTGTGAATGACCATCAGTGGGACCTTACTCCTATTACTCTGTGACCTCTCTCAGTGGAGAGTGGAAAAGCCAGGATCGGGGTTGTGAATACGGTTGTTATTTTGTCATAACTGAATGAAATATTGTTGGCTTGAGGAGACGTACTTGTTCTTGCTCTTGGGTATACAGCATTTGATGGTATTCTCTGGCTGCACACACTACATGGTAATCGAATGGATAATTATATAATAATTCATGGCAGTTGGTGACTATTTCATGTACAGAGTTCAGATTGGAAGCTGTTACCATTAAATAAGGACATTGAATTCATATTGCTTTTATCATGACTCGTATCATTACTAACAGATTTTTACCTCTGTATCCGTTCTTTGACACCGTCAGTAAGTCTAACACCTTTCTCTCTCTCTTTTTCCCTCAGCATACGTCATTGCTGGGGTCCGGTCGCCCGATGAGAGAGCGCTGATCAACTCATCATCCTCAGCCCTGTGGATACCAGAGGCTGTCAAGGACCGAGAGAGAGAGAGGCTTTGTCTCCTCCTCCCTCCGTCCCCCTGTCCGCCTCACTTCACCACCCCATTTCCTGCTTGAGTTGGTCCCCCTTAGCGTTTCAAAACTGTTTCTCCAACGCTTTTTCCAAAAACTCAGACTGTTTTCCAAAGCAGAAGCAGCGCCACAGCCCTCCCACCAGAACGAGGTGATGGGAAGTGTGCGAGCCAACCGCTACAGCATAGTGTCAACCGAGGAGCACGGCATGAAGTTGGCCACTGTGGCAGTGCCCAACGGGTACGGCAAGGGCAAGGTGCACACGAGGCACCAGCCCCAGAGCCGCTTTGTCAAGAAGGACGGTCACTGCAACGTGCAGTTCATCAATGTCTCTGAGAAGGGCCAGCGTTATCTCGCCGACATCTTTACGACCTGTGTGGACATCCGCTGGCGGTGGATGTTCGTCATCTTCTGCCTGGCGTTCCTCCTGTCGTGGCTGTTCTTCGGCTGTGTCTTCTGGCTGGTCGCCATCTTCCATGGGGACCTGGAGAACGACGCCCAGAAGTGTGTCTCCAACGTTAGTAGTTTTACTGCAGCCTTCCTCTTCTCCATCGAGACCCAGACCACCATCGGCTATGGCTACCGCTACGTAACCGACGAGTGTCCTGTGGCGGTCTTCATGGTGGTCTTCCAGAGCATTGTGGGCTGCATCATTGATGCCTTCATCATCGGCGCCGTCATGGCCAAGATGGCCAAGCCCAAGAAGAGGAACGAGACGCTGGTGTTCAGCCACAACGCTACAGTGGCCATGAGGGACAACAAGCTGTGTCTAATGTGGCGCGTGGGGAACCTGAGGAAAAGCCACCTGGTGGAGGCCCACGTTCGGGCACAGCTCCTCAAGTCGCGCACCACTGCAGAGGGGGAGTTCATCCCTCTGGACCAAGTGGACATCGACGTGGGCTTCGACAGTGGAGTCGACCGTATCTTCCTGGTGTCCCCCATCACCATCGTCCACGAGATCAGCGAGGACAGCCCATTCTATGACATGAGCAAGCAACAGCTGGAGACGTCCGAGTTTGAGATCGTGGTGATCCTGGAGGGGATGGTGGAGGCCACGGCCATGACCACCCAGTGCCGCAGCTCCTACCTGGCCAGCGAGATCCTCTGGGGCCACCGCTTTGACCCGGTGCTCTTTGAGGAGAAGAGCTACTACAAGGTGGACTACTCTCGCTTTCATAAGACTTACGAGGTGCCCAGCACTCCGCTGTGCAGTGCCAGAGACCTGGCAGAGAAAAAATACATCCTGTCCAGCTCCAACTCCTTCTGTTACGAGAACGAGGTGGCGCTGACTAACAAAGAGGAGACGGACGAGGGGAACGGGGGTAGCGTGGGCCCAGACGTAACTCACACAGACAATATCTCAGACTCTGCACGTCACCAGGCCACTGTGCCACTAGAGCCCAGGCCCCTGAGGCGAGAATCTGAAATATAACTGTGCAGAGACTTCAAACCACCTCACAGAGAAGAAGTTTCTGATTCTAGAATCACGTCTTGTTGTTCCAAAAGGCACATTGAGCTGAGCTGGGCCTTGTGTAAAGGACAGATTCATGCGCGAAGGTACTGCTGTGGGAACGGGGTAGCCGGGGACTTGTATGTAATAGTTTCTTAAAACAATGTAATTGCATATTACAACAAAAACAGCACTATGAAATGTGCATAGATGAAGGAAAATGTTCTTGAAAAATGGTCCCCACAAGAAAATTAAAAGTATACATCTCTTTAGCATCTATATAATATTGGAAGGGATGTTAGATATAATGACTTGAAATTAGCAGACATGTCTCTGTGTATCTGTCCAGCAAATAATGAACAAGATGGTTTTAAGAACTATAGTTTTGATTTCTATTCACTGCCCTTAAGTTGAAAAGAAAAATGCTGCTATATGCAAATTCTCTACTTTCTCGTTTCAGAGGAACTGGGGAAAAACAAACAAAGATGTCCACCCATAGAGTAAGAGAGACATTTTGAAAGTTCTGCTCTTTCAGAGTGAAAACCAAATATGTTTTTATTTAGCTAATTTGCACTTTTTAATTGATCATGGGCAACCATCTCCAAAGTACTATAAAGTTATTTAATGTTTATCCAAACAATTAAGCTGTAATTCAGCCCTTTTTCTTTATAATGAGATTGGAATTTATCACCAATTTTCCAGTGAATGCACAACTGATTTTGGCTTTGACTAGAGCCTCATGTTGCAGTGAACTGGGCGATCTTTGAAGGCTTTAGTGAATTGCACCAAAGGAAATGTAGCTTTAACCTATTGGAGAAAATACTATGCAGCTGTTGTAAAGTAGCGGAACAAATCCTTAAAAAAAACAACAACTAAATTATCAATTTGATACCTTTTTATATGAACTGCTACTTCAATACAGTACTTATCCAAAGCAGATATTTGAACCTGTATGGACTTTTGTTATTTGAGCTGGTCTCATAACAGACATACAACATAACATACTGTACATGTAAGGGCCGTTCAATGCTGGTCAATTCAATAGAAACATGCCTGTTTTCTGTTTTGTGTGAAGGAAATGAGCAGTGTGGTATTAGTATTGAAATGTAGCATAACTGAATTAATGGCTACAAGACAAGGGGGAGTGAAAATGAGCATACAGATGTTCTGAAAAAGTGCTGCTATGTTGTTGCATTTTGTAGGGTTTGATAACAGATGAAGCCAAAGAGTATTATTATCATCATAATAATTGTTGAGTGTCTCATCCATTTGTTAATGGTAGAAGTAGAGCATTTTTCAAAAGTAAAAAAAAATGTAGAGGAAATATTTATTTTCCAACACTCCTTTTAGATGTGTTCACAGCACTTAATTGGAACTCATTCAGCATAAGACGTAATCAATCTCACTGTGATACAGTCATGATACGCAAAGTTATGATGAGAGGCTTTCAGTAAAGTGTTACCGTCATTTTCATATTCAAAGCCAAAGATCTAAGCCAGACTAGACTAGATCAGCAACATGTTTTAACAGTTTTTCTTAGGTGTTAGCACATGCTCAGAAAATAACTCAAGTGCAGTGTTACAATAGTTATTTTTCAGTAAAAGATATGTTTAAGCAAAACAACAAAACATCAGTTTCGTCTTAGTACTTAGGTCGTCCACAATTCTGCCATCACAAAAAGAGAATATCTTCTCCTAAATTCTCTTTAAATAAGGAGAGTATAAAATACAATGCATCTACCCCTCTATCATACCCTATCAATGTCTTTGCTGTTCATGAACGTGTACTTATATCCAGAGTATGCCTAAGGATTACCATGCCTTGATATCAAATATGATTTTATTTTTCATTTTAAGTTGTTTATTGTTTTACTTGGGAATCTTGGATTGGAAAACATGGTTTAAACTAAGCCAACAGTACTGTAACCTAGGCATATTAATAAGATATATTGAAAGCCTATAGAGTTTGCATTATGGCAAATCTATCTCCTATTTCTTTGACTGAAGGCCATTCGGCTAAAATGTTCCCGTTCTTGTACATAGACCCCCTCCCTCCCTGTTGCAGTAATTTTGTATCAGAGTCTTCCAGTTTTACTGCAAAACAATGGAATGTAAAGATTTTATATTATTAATAATGTTATTATTGTTATTGTACATGCTATTATATTGTTACTTTTTTCAATAAAACCTCAATGAATGATCAAATGATGTTGTGTTCATTGCCATTGTAATAATGATTATAATAATTTAAGATATTGACATACAGTAACACAGTAAACCACCAATGATTTAAAGTTACCTAAAAATCTGTTATTGAGGTCACGTAAAAACAAAAGTATTATCTTCCATCAGGGAAATAATATGTTAAATATCTATCATCAGGCTTCTGGGGTTACTGTAGGATGTTGTGAAACTCCCCCCTTATCTTGTATCTAGTACTAAGGCAACAAGCCATTGAATAAACCAGACAAAGTTTGTGATATATTTATGAGAACATCTCAGTGTCCCTCTTTGAGAATATGAACAATCCTCAAGACAGATATGTCTTTGCCAAATGGCACCCTATTCCCTACATAATGCACTACTTTTGACCAGAGCTCTGCTCCATGGTCAAATGTAGTACACTATATAGGGAGTAGGGTACCATTTGGGATGCAATATGGAAAAATACAGAATTGGCCAAGGGCCAGTGGATCAGCTCTGGTAGAGTATGTTTTGAAGGGACCCTGTACATGTGCGTCAGAAGTCTTACCTTCTACAGTAGTGGTTTAGCTTGCGATACTAAGCAGCACCCCTGTCCTACGTCTTGTCGACTTCCTAGAACGCATTAGGGATTATTATTAAGCCAATAGGGATTAGCAGCACCCCTTTCTATTTCTCTCACTCTGACACACTCCACCTACAGTATATCCATCTATTTCAGTTTCTCTTGCTTCGACACACTTTCCCCGGCACTTTCCTGCTCTGTACATCGGTCATCTTGTCTTCCAGTCCACTGTAATTGTATTGATCTTTGTGCTGCTCATAATGAGTGTTCCAATTCTTCACAATTAGTCTATTATTCATAGATGAGTGTCAATCTGTGGTTTCCAATCAACTTCAGCTACTGTAACTCCCCAGACCATGAGAATGGATTGCTGTATTTCAAGTATAACCAGAGTATGGTCAGACTTTGGGCTACTTTTCAATCCTCCACGGTTTTGAGTGTTTTTATCACTGATTTATCTCTACATCCCGTCATTTACATGTATCTCAACTGTGACATTGAGTGAAAATGTGGTTTTATTCTCCAAGATATTTAACAAATGTATATAATTTAAGTTTCTAACATAGTCCATTTCTTTCAATGATCTCTGCACAACAGACAGTATTATAGTGTCAGGGAAATGTGCAATGATACAAAGCAATATTTCATTAGTGGCAGATATTATGGTTAAACCGGGAATCTATAGGAGTGCTCTAAATCACAGGTCTGCTCTGAATACAAAATGAATGAGAGAAAAAAAACATGGTTTGACACTTTTTAACAGTGTCTTGTGTAATTGCCATGTCATCATGTCACAAAGACAAAATCCAGTATTGGAAGAGAGCAAAAAGAAACGGATGACAATAACCCTCCACCCCTGCACGTGTGTTCAAGAGAGAAGAGGGATGATGGAGAAAAACAGGAGAAAACCGAGCTCCATGGAAAATTCCTAAGTGTACAGTTCATGAAGATTGACACTAATGTCAACTTCTGGAGTCTTGACTCTGGAGTCAGTGCTGTGGATGTGTGTGGATGTGTGTGGATGTGTGTGTGTGTGTGTGTGTGTGTGTGTGCGTGTGTGCGTGTGTGCTTGTGTATGTGTGTGTGTGTGTGTGTGTGTGTGTTTGTGTTTGATGTATTCTGGCAGCTTAGTGATCTGATTAACTTCCTATCAAACTGGCAGAAGAGAGAGAAATGGAGTTTGATAATAACTCAAGTTCTGTTCTAAGAATCGACTAATTTGTCAAGAGTTATTCAAAAACCCTATGGGCCCTGGTCAAAAGTAGTGCACTATATAGCAAATTGGATGCTATTTGGGATGAAGACACTGCCCAGCAAACATGAAGCTATTGGCCACATGTGGGTATTTGGTGGGCGCCAAAAACACCAAGCCTACACCAAGCCCAGCACTGGCTAGCCCACACCAAGCCCAGCACAGCCCAGCTACGTCATAATGTAGAGGCGGGTTCTCATTCGAAAATTTGAGGCCGTGGTTTCAACATATACCCCAATTCATGTTGTTAAGTGAAAAATAACCAAATGTAAAAACACCATTCAAGCCAATGAGCGTTCCAAATTATCTTGGAATCGTATTTTTTAGATATGACCTTGTAGCTAAGGTCACAAGCAATTTTTGTGTGAACATCTCTTGGAGTGTCGTTCCAGTTTAAGTGTTTTGTTGTGTGATGTCAAAAAACATATAATAATAACAATAATTTAAAACCCAAAGTGGACTTGTGATGTTTGTTTGTTTCTTCAGATCAGAGGGAGAAGACAATGTGTGACTCAACTTGGGGAAATACCTGTTTCTTGCTTTGCTCTGTTGAAGGGAGTGATTTTAGTGGTAGCGTGTGTGGAGGAGGAGCAATTTAAGCTGAAATTCCTGGTGTTTGTGATGCCCGCTATTTGGTCCAACGCATATCCGGTGGGGAGCATGGTGAAACCGAGATGACAGTCTGTTATTTTGAGCTTCTATTCAGAGTCTCTATATGAGTTATGCTGTTAGAGCTTTTGTACCGAATACACTGCGGTATTATAGGTGTCATGTTTATGGTCATGTCGCAGGAGTGTGTTGGAGGTAGATTCCAAGATGTGGGAAGTGTGCAGGAGGACATGGGACAGAGGAATGTGTAGTTTCGGTGGGAAAAGTTGTGTGTGTCAACTATAGGGGTGCCAATGTTGCTGGAGATCGGAAGTGTCTGGTGCGAGAGAGGCAGGTTGAGGTGGCCAGGGTCAGAGTAGTGCAGAAGATATCTTATGCTGAGGCAGTGAAGAAAGTAGAGGAGGGTGGATCAAAGTTGAGGGACTCTGAGAGGATCCCTGTGAATAGTAGATCTGTGCCAGAATAGAGGGATAGGCCAATGAATGATATATGTTTCAGTAAGGTTAGCTTCTCAGTAAGGTTAGCTTCTTCTTGTTCATAGCAATGGTTATCAACTGTACTGCAGAGATGGAATGTATGTCACAGAAAATAGATTTTGTGGTGGCAGCTGCAGAGAAGTACTTAGGTGTACGATATTTGACTTCAGAAGAGTTACATGGTGTGTGGAGTGGTAGTGTTCCGTCCTCTCAGGCCATTGGCCTGGGGTAGGATCAGATAGGGTTAAAGTAGTGTAATAAGGTGCTGGGTTTTAATATTGGATGCCAAACGCCGTTAAACTCCACCGAAGAGGATAAACACTGCCATTGATGAAGTCTGTAAAAAGACTTAGATAAGTGCATGTCAAATAAGATAAACGTTTAAGTGGTAAAAATATGTATATAGCAACATCTCTTTTTTCTTTCTGATGCAATGTAATGCCACAATGTGCCACACTGGGCCAATGCCTTGGGGGCCAATGTGGAGCCGTACGAGCAAAGGTGCATCGGCCCAATGTGGGAAGCCTACGTGGGGCCAATATTTTAGCCCATATTGGGCCCACATCATGCCAATGTCATGTTGGCTGGGTATGTACCGCTAAGGGAGGAGGGCAATAAAAGTGAGACACGGAAGGGGACATTGGTGAGAAAGTATGGAGTAAGGAGTCAATCCATTTCTGGTTCCATTTATTCATTGAATTATTAATTTAAAAGTAGTGACTAGGAAAGGCACATTGAGGCTACTTCCTGTTCAAAAGGAAATAATAGTCCAATATTGTTAAGTGCCTTGCAGTGTTGCAGTGTAGCAGAGTAGCGGTTCTGGCTACTGTTGGTGAGCTTCTGTTCTTCTATTGTGCCTTTCAACCCTCCACTCTCCACCTCCGCACCTCACCTGTTTATGCAAACAACAAAGTTGTATATGAGCAAACAAACATCCCAATAAGAAATGTTGGACTAACTTTCATTATGCAAACCCATAAGAGACAGAGACCAGGTGTTAGCAGCAGTTTATAGTTCGATAATCTTTAATCTAACAAAATTGTACCCTCAACCATTTATCAATGTTTTGAATATTTGTGATTTTCCAAAATCTGAATCAAAGGACAACAATTTAGAGCTATAAAATGGAGGCAACAACACAAAACAATCCACCTCCCTCCCCAAGCAAAATATGACCGGAAACACCCTTTCTTGCTATTGAACCTGAATGGGAACTTAGCTTTTCAGACAGATCCAGCTCTCTTCCAGACCTGTGATCCCTCCGGTGTTTGCTGGATTGAATCTGCCAGACAAAACCTGCCTCAGAAGAGCAGCAGGGTTAGCTAGGTTCCCTTTTGCTTTGGGGACGTCAGGGTCAAATCGAAATACTTTTTGGCAGATTTGTTTTTAAAAGACAATGTGATGCCCTTACAACCAGATTACAAATGCACCAAAAACTGGTTTTAAATGTATAATGATGTAATTTTAACCAGTTTTAACCATGTATCATTGGTATGCCCCAATGGTCAGTTCAGTTAGTGCTCATGGTCTTGGACCAGAGTTCCTGACCTGTTCTGTCTGAACGTGTTGACAGTATGTGACAGTGTCGAAGGTTGCAGTGATTTATAATACAGTTGAATGACGGATGTTAGAAAATAGGGGTTAGAAAATACCTACCCAGTTGAAAAATAACTGCACCTCCAAGTATGAGGATATCTCAGGGTCTACCGAAGAGGGAGATGGGGCAAGTAAATACTGTATGTACCTCACAATGATAGACAACAACAAGATGATAGTTGGGCAACTGGGTCGGTCAACTACACGCAGTGGATAACTTTGTTTATCCTTTGGCATCTAGCATTAAAAATGTTTTATATGTGGACATAGATGTCTGTATATTTGATCTTGATGATCAAATGTGTGAAATACGCCTGCTCATACCAGCGGTCGATAATACACTGTTTTGTGATGCTACCTATCAGAGCCATTCAGACAACTTAGCAAGGTGATAGAGGACATTTTCAAGAACCGGACAGTCCAGGGGCTTCAAAAGCCTAACTAGCTCTGACTCCTCAATGCCGACTTTGAAGCTTTGCCAGATACAGTTGACTTCTCTTTGGTGTCATGCCAAGCACAGTCACCATCAGAGACAAGCCACTCTGTAACAAGAGTGCGCTAAAAACTTTTTTTCTTTCAAATTGTAGAGCAGCAGTCAGAAACATGACAAACCACATCACAAAGTCTTGTTCTTTTCGTACTAGCACTTAAGTTGCTAAATGTACTTACTACGACTGTCATATGTGGATATGTGGTTGGCTCATCTAGCTACACTATATATACAAAAGTATGTGGACACACTTTCAAATTAGTGGATTCGGCTATTTCCGCCACACCCATTGCTGACAGGTGTAAAAAAAAAATTGAGCACACAGCCATGCAATCTCCCTAGACAAACATTGGCAGTATAATGGCCTTACTGAATAGCTCAGTGACTTTCAATGTGGCAGTATCACCTTTCCAACAAGTCAGTTTGTCAAATTCTTGCCCTGCTAGAGCTACCCCGTCAACAGTAAGTTATTGTGAAGTGGAAACATCTAGAAGCAACAATGGCTCAGCCGCAAAGTGGTAGGCCACACAAGCTCACAGAACGGACCACAGAGTGTTGAAGGTCGTAACACGTCCAAACTCCCTCTGGAAGCAAGTCAACACAAAAACTGTTTGTCTGGAGCTTCATGAAATGGGTTTCCATGGCCGAACAGCCGCACAATGCCCACGTTTAGGGAGTCCGCTTTCAGAGTGAAATTGAGCTTGTGTCCCAGAAACCTTTACGCCACCCACATCATTCCATCTTTCAATGGGTCGGTCATTGATTGCCATTGTCGATTGGGAGCAATAAGTTATAGAGCAAGTCATGACATTTATAGCTCCAGAGATATGATCTGTGTAATGCATTCATTTCAAATAGGAATGTGCACACCATGGTTGTACCTGGTGGAAAATAATCCATTATGTCTTGTATTGTACAAAGCTAACTTAACTTCAAAAGTATTGAAATGAATGGCTTGCACCATGAATTATGCATAATGTTACATAATACTTTTCACATAACAGGGTAATGTGTTAGATACTTGTAGCTTTGTACTTCTATAACTGGGCAAAATCAGTGAATACATTTTTTAAATAGTTTTACTGCTATTGTATCACACTGCATAATTAATAATTATCTCTCTTCCCATTGAGTTAGTTATCCTCTATTGGCTGAAATAACTATCCGGTACTGTGGAGCAGACCAGCTGAATACTTTTCTTAATACCCAAAAGACTTGTTTCCATTTCCTGCATCTGCTGTTTGACAGCGGCCCCAGGCAACAGACACACACACACACACAGAGACATAAGACTCAAACCGCATAGCACTACTGAATGAGCGAATAAGCCACTACCCTGGTAGCAATCTTGTTCAAGATCTTAGAGGATCTTGTAAGATCTTGGTACTCTTGTCCTACAGTATGTATAAGGTACTATCAGCTGGCAAAAAGTATAAGAGAAGACTAGTTGAAACTAGATAGCTTTTTCTTTGAGTCTGAACAATCAACCCTCAAATCAAATCACAAATCAAATTTGTCACATGTGTGGTAAACAGCAGGTGTAGACTAACAATGAAATGCTTACTTACGGGTCCCTTTCCAACAATGCAGTGTTAAAGACAAATGTGGTTTTGTTTTTTAATGCAATCATTATACACGTAAGGGAAGGTATTGTAAACATGGTATATATTTGGTTCATGTCCTCTCCTCTCCTTTGTCCTGCAAAGGACCTGGATTAAAGGATAAAGATACACTCAACCTGGCACATGCAGGCAGACATACAGGCACAACCTAGACCAGACAGTGGTGAGGGGCCAGATATAGGGGTTAAGGGAGGGTTAGGTACAGGGTCCAGGGTGGCACTGCAGCTGGTCACAGAAACCTGAGCCCGTAGAGGAGTGACAAATGGTCTGCTCACCATTTATATCCCCCCCTCTCTCTCCCTTTCTCTCTCCTTCCTTCTCCCCCCTCTCCCCCCCTCTTTATCTTTATCAGCCCAACTAACCGGTGCCTGTATGTAGCCTCGCTACTGTTATAGCCTCGCTACTGTATATAGCCTCGCTACTGTTATTTTTGACTGTCTTTTTACTGTTGTTTTTTATTTCTTTACTTACCTATTGTTCACCTAATACCTTTTTCTCTCTCTCTATCCCTCCTCTCTCTCTCTCTCTCTCTCTCTCTCTCTCTCTCTCTCTCTCTCTCTCTCTCTCTCTCTCTCTCCTTTCCTTCTCTCTCTCTATCCCTCCTCTCTCTCTCTCTCTCTCTCTCTCTCTCTCTCTCTCTCTCTCTCTCTCTCTCTCTCTCTTTCTCTCTCTCTCTCTCTCTCTAAATTAAATTCAAGGGCTTTATTGGCATGGGAAACATATGTTAACATTGCCAAAGCAAGTGAAGTAGATAATAAACATAATAAATTACACTCAAAGAAGTTCTCTCTCTCTCTCTCTCTCTCTCTCTCTCGCTCTCTCTTACCCTCTACACTCCACACTGATTACAGAGAATAAGGAGCAACTAATTTTCCTCATAGGGCATTCTGCTAAAGTTACTGCACATAGAAAAGACGGTGGTGCTGGGTGATACAATTACTTCTACAGTATGTACTTCAGGGTCAAGCAAGAGAGAAAGCCATCAGGCAAAATCTGAATGGACAACACACTGGATTTTGTTTTAGACCA
Organism: Oncorhynchus mykiss; assembly: GCF_013265735.2. NCBI lineage: Eukaryota > Metazoa > Chordata > Actinopteri > Salmoniformes > Salmonidae > Oncorhynchus > Oncorhynchus mykiss. Next base: position 43,009,914 of record NC_048587.1, on the reverse strand, counting down.
TGCAGCCGCAAGTAATAAACAAGAAAATAAATTGGTAGCAGGGTGATGACCCATAAATGAGGAAGCTACTGAAAAACTGAGGAACAACTCCGGCTACTGAATGACTGAGGAACAAAACCAGCTACTGAACGACTGAGGAAAAACATCAGCTACTGAACGACTGAGGAACAACACCAGCTACTGAACGACTGAGGAAAAACATCAGCTACTGAAACTGAGGAACAACACCAGCTATTGAACGACTGAGGAACAACACTAGCTACTGAACGACTGAGGAAAAACATCAGCTACTGAACGACTGAGGAACAACATCAGCTACTGAACGACTGAGGAAAAACATCAGCTACTGAACGACTGAGGAACAACACCAGCTACTGAACGACTGAGGAAAAACATCAGCTACTGAAACTGAGGAACAACACCAGCTATTGAACGACTGAGGAACAACACCAGCTACTGAACGACTGAGGAAAAACATCAGCTACTGAACGACGGAGGAACAACACCAGCTACTGAACGACTGAGGAACAACATCAGCTACTGAACGACTGAGGAACAACATCAGCTACTGAACGACTGAGGAACAACACCAGCTAATGAAACTGAGGAACAACACCAGCTACTGAACGACTGAGGAAAAACATCAGCTACTGAACGACGGAGGAACAACACCAGCTACTGAACGACTGAGGAACAACACCAGCTACTGAACGACTGAGGAACAACACCAGCTACTGAGCGACTGAGGAACAACACCAGCTACTGAACAACTGAGGAACAACACCAGCTACTGAACGACTGAGGAACAACACCAGCTACTGAATGACTGATGCTGTATTTATTGGAAAGGCCATTTTAGTACAACTTTTTAAAAAGCTTCTGAAGCCTGTATATGTCTAATGAGAGATGGTGTTCCCGTGTGGCTCAGTTGGTAGTCTGTGGCACAACAATGTAATGGTTGTGGGTTCACTTCCAATGAGGGTCCAGTAGGAGCATTTATAAAATCACTCTGGATAAGAGCATCTGGTAAAAATGGGATGAATGAATCATCAGACTGAAAGGATTATACAAACATTTCAGTCAAATAGATACAGAGAGGGTGGCCTCTTTCCTCTCTTTGGTCAATGAGAGAAAAATGACCCATTCATGATAGACTATTTTGGAAACAATTTCATTCTACTAGTGGCGTTTAAGCACACACAAACATGACAATGTTATTATGGCCCTATAAAGTCCTCTTGGTTTATAAAGTCCTCGGTTTTTTCAAAAGTGAGTTTGTGAGCTTTACCTAGCACTGGATCAAATGCTTTCGAGGAATCAAGGAAATTGTCTTTGAGGCCCAAAGCCCACCCTAGTGTTCCATTGCACCACACCAAATGGCACGTGGAGGGAAAGGGAAGAGAAAGGGGAATATCTAGTCAATTGTCCAACTGAATGTATTCAACTGAAACGTGTCTCCTGCATTAAACCCAACTCCTCTGAATCGGAAAGGTGCGGGGGGCTGCCTTAATCGACGTCCACGTCTTTGACAGGAAACTGTCATACATCTCATCATGGTCACAAATTATTTGTTTATTCAACTGTTTGGTTATTGTGACAGCATCAATATAAACAAAATGTTGGCTGCATATCTTAGCTAGCTAGCTCAAAGGGAATTGTCAGCACTGTTTATCAAGCTAGCTAGCCAGTTCATCTTGAACAATTTCAGTGGAAACTTTACAGGGGGAAGTCTGGGCACATTACATTCAGTGCCTTCGGAAAGTATCCAGAACCCTTGACTTCTCCACATTTTGTTACTTTACAGCCTTATTCTAAAAAGGTTTAAAACAAAAAATAAAATTTTGCACACCTGCATTTGGGGAATTTTTTGGTGGAGTTTTTGCTTTGTCATTATGGGGTATTGTGATGAGGGAAAAAATGTTTTTCATCCTTTTGAGAATAAGGCTGTAACCTAACAAAATATGGAAAAGTAAAGGGGTCTGAATACTTCCCGAAGGCACTGTATACACAGGTAACTTCCAAAATAACAGCAACATAAAGTGTCTAGGGCGTTGGGCCACCACCAGCCGAGAGAGCCACCAGAACAGCTTCAATGTGCCTTGGCATACCTTCTACAAGTGTCTGGAACTCAGAGGGATGCAACACGAGAAATTCCACAATTCAGTGTTTTATTGATGGGGTTAGAAATGCTGTCTCTTGTGCCGCTTCAGAATCTCCCATAAGTGTTAAATTGGGTTGAGCACACACACACACACTTTAAACCCCCTATGCTCCTTTGAGACCCAACTTTCAAAGTCACTGAGATCTCTTCTTCTAGCCATTCTAGACTGGAGTCCAGTCTGAAGTTAAACCCCAGACCTACCAACCTTCCATTACAACACCATGAACTACAATTGACAAAACAAATTTCAAACACTCTAGTCTAGTTAATTCAATGCATGCGTCCCATGGCACCCTATTCGCACTACTTTAGACCTATAAAGGGAATAGGGTGCCAATTGGAACACAAACAAAATGTTCAGGGGCAGGCGCATCCCTGAATTCCTGGCTTTGTAAGAAAATACAGTCACAGAGCCGGCTCCAGGCATAAGCGACATAAGCGTTCGTTTAGAGCCCCCGTCCAAAATCATTCTGGGTCTCAACTTACTTTTGAGAGTTAGAACACTAAAATACACAAGGTGCAATTTAACAATTTGGTTGTGCATCAGCAATTATTATGTTATTATGTCAGTTACTGACATTCACTCAATTAGCAATATCAGCTAACGATTATTAGATTTGTAAGTTAGTCTAGCCAGCTATCTAAACTTGTGGTAATCATGGCCGAATACCGACCGGCATGCTGGGCATGTGTCCATGTGCTCTGACCTTTGGGGGGCCCCATTGATTGTGTTAGACACTCTCACTCAGATATCATTATTAACATCAGTGGAGTCTGGTCGGAGGAGCAAAAGGAGAATGGGCTCATTGTAATGAATGGAATGGAATAAATGGAACAGAGTCAAACGTGTGGTTTCCATATGTTTGATGTGTTTGATCCCTTTCCATTAATTCCATTCCAGCCATTACAATGAGCCCATTCTCCTATAGCTCCTCCAATTAGCCTCTACCAATTAACATGACATTACTCTTTGCAAAACGGGTAGAATTTCAGAAAATTTGCTTTAAAACTGCTAACATTTATCTCCACCCCATGACAAAATGTGTAGAATTGCAGGAAATTAAGATTACAACTAAAAACGTTCTATCCGTCATCAAGAGGGGTCCACTTAAAATATTTTCCTGTGAGGCGGGGGAAACCAAATCTCGCTTAGGGCCCCCAAAAGGCTATGGCTGATCCTGTACATTCAAATTACCTTGAGTAAAATTACCTTGAGTAAATATATCATAATGTTATCAGCAATGTGCACAATAAACTAGCTGTTGAAGAAAGTGCTATGGTTAACTGTAATCATAATCTTGGATTAATGATACCGATTCTATTCTAATTATACTCTCATTAGCATAATAGACAGTACATCAATGTGAAAAAGGGATTGCAATGCAGCGCTGTAATAACAAAATAATTATGTGGTTTAATGTGGAGTACCACATCTAAATGACATTGCATCAGGGAGGGTGACGAGTCCATGGTTTGTGCCTAGCTGCTTCGTGGTCTGAATCAGACCAGAGGGGTATAGTATAAAGGAGGATCAATGAGTTAGCCAGCTAACTTTGATAAACAACCAAAAATAACTATTTATTTAAGTTAATTAAGAAAGCTGAACTTAAGTATATGTTTTTGGTTGTTGAGTCAATTAGATCATACCCATTTCAAGCTTATCTTCAAATATATATATTTCAGAATATTTAGATGTTAGCTGACTAACTCATTAATCCTGCTTTGTAGTACACCCCTCTGTTTTAAAATAGCATTTGTTTTCACTTCCAATACTTTATCTGCGCTTGATTGAGATGCCTGATGCGATGAAATCATTAGAATAATACCAAAAGTGCAACCCCCACCCATCAGGCAGGCTCAATAAAAGGCTGAAAAGTGTTTAAAAGGAAACAAATACTGGTCTGGATACCAGGATACGTTGCCTCTCCTCACTGACAACCGTAAACAATAACACCTAATTAGGAAGCATTCATATCGTCGTCATCATCATCATCATTACACGGCTAGATCCTCTGGTTAATTCAATCTTATCTCACTCACCCTTTTCTTAGAAACATGACATAGCCACTACAAACATGAGTGATTAGTCTGCAAATCTAATGTAATGTTTTCCTTCTGTCATTTCTACCATGTAAATCTAGAAAGGAGCAAGAGAGTAATAGCAACAACAGAGAAAACAACATAGCCTGGTTGGCGAGTGCTGCACACTCATGTAGGCCTAGTTGCATATTTGATACTAGTGCAAAGAGTAAAAATAATAGGCCTACATAATATTGTTTTAGTCGACACACTAAGAAAATAGGATTCCTCGAGGGTTCTTTCGGAAGTATGATGGTTCTTTTCAGAACCATAATGACTCAAATAACCCTTTGAGCCCTTATTAAATGGTTCTTTACCATTCAGAAAAGGGGTCTGGTTTGCTCACAGCTCTTTTTGTGGAACTGTGAGTGAGTGTCATTACAGTTTATCTAATCTTTTGTGTTATGTCATTACTTGTCAAATATAGCTATGGCAGTGTGTGAGGCATTGTGTCAGTTGAGAACTGTTGACTAAATCAGTAGTTCTCAATTCTCTCATCAGGGACCCCAGCCGTTCCAGAGCTAGCACACCTGATTCAACTTGTGAATTAATACAATTATAATTTTTACAATATGGCTAACCAGAATTTTAAAAAACTGTTCTTCAAAAGGTTGTTTCTTGAACATTTGCGATTGAGAGAAGTTCTTTGTAGAAACATTCTCTGTAAAGATTATATTAAAAACCAAAAGAAAGTGTTCCATACAGCACCAAAAATGGGTTGCTACCATAACTGAACCCTTTTTGGTGCTATATAGAACCTTTTTTACGTTCCTTTGTAGAACCTTAGGAAATGTTTATTTATAGCACCATAAAGGTTCAATTTAGAATTTTGTGAGCATGTTTCTTGATAGAACCTTCAAAAAAGGGTTCTCTGTAGCACCAAAAAGGGTTCTGCTATAGTTACAAGCCAAATAACCCTTATTTGGCACTATATATATATTTTTTGTGTGTGTTATTGAATTTTGTTTTCAAATCTGAGAGGGCTATCAGGCCTATAGGGAAGGCACCTATTAGACAGATAAATACAATTATGCAATATCGATGGCTCAGAGTAAAAAAAGCAAAGCAGGTTATTATACAACAGTACCTGTCTTCTTCCTTAATTGACTAAATATTTACCAAGCCTTGTTGAATGTTTCCTAGGAGACCTTAGAGATTTGACGAGCAGGGCTGTGGTTGAAAATATCCACTCTTCCCATTAGCTCTCCAGGTGGCAGACTTTGTTACCCAATACCATCCATCTAAAGCCAGCAACATTCCCAAAAGCAGCACCCAGGGCTCGGACAGCTGTTAGCGTCCAGCTTAGACAGAGTAGGGGTGAGTAGAGGTGCCAGGACCAAAAGAAGAAGAGGTACAGACGGATATGAAAGGTTAGGAATGTCAGACACATTAGCCTGGGATTTTTCCATCATCAGGAGCTTGTCCTGTCTGTCTGTGAATAAAATGTAATAGTATGCTGATGTGTTACTGTTTACCACAGCAATTGTTGTGGTTGTTGTGGCTGTGCTAGTGCCAAAGACTCATGTCCATTCTTAAAATGGTATAGGGCTCTGCTCAAAAGTATTGCACTATATAGGGAATAGTGTACCACTTTCCCAGATTCAGAAATGCTTTTTGTAGGTCAGTGGTGTTAGGGGTGCTATTGGAGATCATTGTGTCATGCATGTGTTCGAATCCCAGATCCACCATGTCAGAGATGGACTGGCTAACGTACAGTATGTCTTGTTCCACACGAGAAAGAAGAATAGAATAGGGTTGTGAAAATCACGCCATTAAGCTTTGAAGTAATATAGGCACGTGGAAACCCAATAAAGCAATACAATGGAAACCCAATAAAGCATATAAATAGAGTAGGGGAAGATCCATGGGAACACAGGGATGCAGTCCAGTGGCATTCTAACACATTAGATGCTTTACAGAGAGGCCTTGACCTGAACCTGTCAGACTTTCCATGGGGGATTGGAGAGGGGCTGAAGGGGGGCTGGGGAGACTTGGAGGGAGCAACTGGGAGGGCTATAGGGGGAGTAGGTGGCTGGCTGTCACATGCCATGGCATGCTCTACCAAGGCACACACACACCTACCAACCCTACTGCAGCGTGCTGTGCTGAGTGCACACTGCTGGCAGATCCACATCCTTCACCCCGACCGACCGACTGTGATGTTTACACACACTCATGCACACACACAGGGGATGTTCTCCCCCTGTATCGATCTGTTTCACATGTCCTATGACAACAGCTCCCGCACCACATCGTCTCACAGCCATGGGGTGTTATGACAGTTTCCGGTTCCTATGATAAATGGGACCAAGCTTGATATCCATACGGAATTTAGTGACAGCGTTTGCCTTAGACCTCACAAGAGCTTTCACAATCAATGTGTGGTGTGGCCACGTGTGGGAGGTCAAGTGTGTGCACTCTTCAAAAAAAAAGTTGTGAATTGTACTTAAAAGGGTACAAACACTTGTCACTGTAGTGGCACCCAGTAAGGTACATCAATTGTAGCTTTAGTTAGAAGTGCAGCGATAGTACCTTAGTTACATATATTCCACAGATACAAAAGCATACCTTTAGAAAAGGTACAAATGTGCCTTTTTACCACCACAGTGACAAAGCCATTTGTTCCTTTTTAGTGGCAAAAATGTACCCTTTCTCTATATATTAAGTCCCTCACGTGTACACAGCTTTTTAACATCCCACTCCTGACACCAATATAAGGAACTTGGTAGGTAACCCCACCTTGGACTTGAACCTGGTCCAGCGACTGACCCACGGTTGACCAAAAATAGCTAACTGAAAGCCACACCCCCACTAAGCCATCCAATATAATTTCCCAGTGTGCCTTGCCTTTTTGCGTGAATTGTAGAGTTACCACCAATGACTGTATTTGTTAGTGACAGAGACATGGTCATTGAATTCCTTCATTTTCAGTTCTGTGGCCTTCACCAAGTAAGTTCCTAAGCTAATATTATCATAAAAAGTTAACCTCTTTCTAACAATACATTACATATCTCATGAGGCCTTATTTTACCCTAATACAGTTGCCTGAAACTCACCCGACAGAATTTTCAGATGCCGACTAGACTACTACTACAGCTGCTGCTGACATTACCTTACTTGACCTGTTAAAACAATTCCTTCATTCATCAGGCCATATGTTGTTGTTTTGTTTTTCATTAAGCACCTGATAATGTTTCTGAATGTAAGGGATAGAATAGCACCATTTCAGATTGCTTACTGCACTGTGTTGTGTGGTATGCTGTATGTGGAGATTGGGTATAAATGAAAAGCATTATGATGCAGGGTTTGTAATGAAAGATAGAAATAAACAATTAATGCTGGAGAAATAAATATCCCTGTACTTCTTAGCGACATGAAAAAATACAATAGCATACTATGGTATGAATAGTAATGTACGGTAGTCACTGTAGTGTTTTGATGACTTTACTGTAGTATTCACTGTAGTGTTTTTGTAGACTAAAGTCTGTTTTTGTGGACTGTAGTATTTACTGTAGTATACTGTAGTATTTACAGTTAACTATAGTATAACTCCAGTAATAAAATTAAAATGTAGTGTTGCGGACTAGTATACCTTAGTATTTACTGTAGTGGTTTATTATCTTTGACATCAAAGTGAAGGCTTTCACCTCCAGGAAACCTACTGAGAAAATACTAAAAGAGCAAATTTCTCATAAACTGTAAATGGAACTGGGGTCTTCTGCTCTTTTCTATAGCCTGTAGGGAACACATTATATGGTTGCCGTTGAAATTATTACACAGGGACACTCGAAGTCAATCTTAAATGAATCATTGTATATTTGTCAGCACGCTGGAGATGTTCCAACCAACTCAATGCATCATAGTACACATGTCAATCAGGAGCTCTCCCTGGGTAGACTCAGTAGTTGTCTTATATACGGCTATACACAGACAAGTTATATTTGCATGATTTAGAATAATTAATTCATCATTACCGTTTTGTTTATTCATGTGACTGACCAATACTGTTTCATAACATGTGACAGACCAACACCTCACGAGGCTTCTACCCTTTAAGCTGAGACCTTGAAACTGAGATATATTTTGTTTGTTCGCAAAACAAGGTCTGGGCGTGCTGCCAAATTGCAGTTACTGATAAGAGAAGGATTTGTTCAGTCAACCACTTGCACAAAGACATAAATTGGTTTATAGAACAGCACAACTATTAAAATTCCCATTACATTCCATTCTCTTATCACTATGTGTGATTATAATCATAACATTTTAATGTAAGCATTTAGATTATATAGATTCAGAGGTGAATAGATCTATCAATGTTAACCATTGTTTCCATATTTCTTACCACAGTCGGGTTGCATTGACCTATGTTTTCACTAACTGTCCCTGGGACATCAACGTAGTCAAAATATAAAACTCTGTTGTTTAACAATTCTGCTAAGACCTTCAAAAGGTTGGTGCTTGCTCATGAGCTCAGTGTTCCACATAATGTAACCTTTTACGACTAGGGGGCAGTATTTTAATTTTTTGATAAAAAAAGGTTCCAGTTTTAAACGGGATATTTTGTCACGACAAGATGCTCGACTATGCATATAATTGACAGCTTTGGATAGAAAACACTCTGACGTTTCCAAAACTGCAAAGATATTGTCTGTGAGTGCAACAGAACTGATGTTACAGGCGAAACCCAGATAAAAATCCAATCAGGAAGTGCCGCATTTTTTGAAACCGCTTCATGCCAATGTCTCCTCATATGGCTGTGAATGAGCTATGAATGAGTTTACGTTTTCTACGTATTCCCCACGGTGTCTACAGCATTGTGACGTCTTTTTACGCATTTATGTTGAAGAATAGCCGTAAGGGACCACATTGAGCAAGTGGTCACATGATGGCTCCCGCAGAAAATCTTGCGTAAAGTACTGAGGTAGCCATTTTTCCAATCGCTTCTTATGAGAAACCAATTGTCCCGACGGATATATTATCAAATAGATATGTGAAAAACACCTTTAGGATTGATTCTAAACAACGTTTGCCATGTTTCTGTCGATATTATGGAGGTAATTTGGAAAAAGGTTTGGCGTTGTAGTGACCGCATTTTCCAGTCGATTTCTCAGCCAAACGTGACAAACAAACGTGAGCTATTTCGCCTACAAAATTAATATTTTTGGAAAAAAGGAACATTTGCTATCTAACTGGGAGTCTCCTGAGTGAAAACATCCGAAGTTCTTCAAAGGGAAATTATTTAATTTAATTTCATTGCTTTTCTTATTTTCGGGAAAATGTTGCCTGCTGCCAGCAGAGCCTAGCATAGCATTATGCCATGATAAACTTACACAAATGCTTGTCTAGCGTTGGCTGTAAAGCATATTTTGAAAATCTGAGATGACAGTGTGATTAACAAAAGGCTAAGCTGTGTCTCAATATATTTTATTTGTGATTTTCATGAATAGGAAGATTTTGTAGGAAGATTTATGTCCGCTGCGTTATGCTAATTCATTTGAGGCTATGATTACGCTCCCGGATCCGGGTTTGATAGTCGCAAGAAGTTTTTAAGGGTTTAGATGACCGAACCTCAAGTTGTTAACAGAAATCAACCTTTAATCATTACTTATCGTCTGTAACTACAGGGGGCAATGGGGGCTCATCCAGAGTTGACATCTGTTTCACCATCTTCTGGAGGAGTAGAAAACAAGTTAGCTGCTGAAATCAGCCAGAGAGGCACATTGCCTTACAGCATGTTAATAACATTTCACAGGGAGGAGAAAGTGAACACATGTTATAATAGTTTCACACCAACCTTGCTAAGAATGAGATTGCTGCAAGGTTAGCCCAAACTATAATCTTGTGTCTCTCCTCCTTTTTGGGGGGGACAGCTCTGTCTCTAGAAGCCTTGCCTTTCCATATCATAATTATAACTATTGATAAATTATCTAACCCAAATGTAGAATGACAGTTCTTAGTGCTTCACGCTGGTTCTATCATTTAAATTTAAGACCTTCACTTTTCTCATCACATGTGGTAATGACAGATTGAAATACCAATGCCTTCTTGGTCTAAATTTACTATCATTTTTGCAGTGTGCAGACCTTCACAATCAACCTGATACATCAAATAAACAATTTTGGATAAGCTTAAATAAATTACAGGCACGGTTGACCACCCCCTTCACGGCACTCATTCTTTCTTTCCTGGCGTTTCATGTTCTTCTTCAGGTAATGTTTCAGTTTGTCCTTTTAATGGCACATGTTCAAAGTGGATGGCTCTTGATAATGTATTTTACCTTTACAGTCATAATGTCTTTGTCCATTTTCCTACCAGTAAACCAGCAGCATGAGAGAAGCTTGGACTGGATCTCTCTCCATGCTCACTCCACATGGACCCAATGTCGCACTCCTGAGAGAAAAAGCATGAGAGAAAAGGCAGTTGATAGCTTCGACTGTTGTGTACTTGTTGCTGGCTGTTCATCGGCCGAATCATCTTCCATGCATCTATATACCATCTTTGCCATTACCTCGAGAGAGGACAGACCAGAACAACAGTTTAGTTTAAAATAACAACACACCATTGAAACCATCCCACCCGCCAAATTAACTTATACTCCCCTATCATCTTGGCGATCTCACTGCAGAGTTACAGGTCAGGGAGTCAGAGGGCTAATCCTTAGGGAGAAGTCCCAACCATCCAGCAGACCCAATCTGGTGAGATATGTTATTGAAGCAGGACAAAAACAAAGAAAAGAAAACAACAGCAATACAAACAAAACAAAACAACAACAGCAATACACATATATCACTCGAAGTAGGGAAAACTTCCATTCATTTGGAGTAGCTGTCATCCATTACTATCATCTATTTTTTCCTTTTGCAGGCAGACATGAAGAAATCAATTTGCATATTTACCAAAGGGCCCCAGGGGACTGGTAATTCCCCCTTTGGACTCACATTGTGATTCATACATCTGAAAAAACAACAAAACTGCCTTAAATCAAAAATAAACAAATTAGAATAAATCAAATTACATGATCTCTTGATAACTCCATAAGGAAATAATTGTATCGCATAAGGTAATGGTAAAATAGACTAGAGACAGCTCTCACTCTCTGTCCTTCTCGTGGTCCAAATCACACATAGGACTATTGATAAATAATAAACTTCTTCGTAATTATTTGTTTTTACATATACATTATATTACATATACATTATGTTACATATATTTTTTATATTACATATAAAAAAATAATGTCTCCTGTCTTCCTATTAAGGGTGATCAGGCCTCACCAGGAAGTCAGAACAGAGGTCAGAGGTCAGTCAGCCCTATTAAGTGAGTGTTTGTTTTCCTGTACCTCAGAGATTATTTTAAGATATTTCAAAAATGTTAAACATTTTGTGTATCAGGTTTACATTGGGTTTTTCAGTACATTTATTCTAATGAAGAGAATTTACATGTGTGCAAATAAAACATCTGAGAATGGAAACTTTAATTTGTGTACAGCATCATTTCTAACCCGTGAAAAATCCATTGAAACAAAATAAAAAGACCCCACACATCTAAATCAAACAGAGTATTAACCACTAACAATATGAATTAACAGGTGGGTTGTGTGTGGGTGCTGGCATGTGTGTGGCAAAAAACATAGGCTGAACACAAACAAAATGGCCAGGACCTGCCTGGTGTGTTCCTTGTTCTTCATGATGCTCTCTGCGCTTTTAACGGACCTCTGAGACTATCACAGTGCAGGCGCATTTATACGGAGACTTGATTACACACAGGTGGATTGTATTTATCATCATTAGTCATTTAGGTCAACATTGGATCATTCAGAGATCCTCACTGAACTTCTGGAGAGAGTTTGCTGCACTGAAAGTAAAGGGGCTGAATAATTTTGCACGCCCAATTTTTCAGTTTTTGATTTGTTAAAAAAGTTTTAAATATCCAATAAATGTCGTTCCACTTCATGATTGTGTCCCACTTGTTGTTGATTCTTCACAAAAAAATACAGTTTTATATCTTTATGTTTGAAGCCTGAAATGTGTCAAAAGGTCGCAAAGTTCAAGGGGGCCGAATACTTTCGCAAGGCACCGTATGTATATTCCTCATATTTGAAGTATACTAAAATGGTATTTGAATTAGAATTCCTGTATTTTCTTTTTTTTTTTAAGTGCATTTATAATGTATTCCGATTCTACTTTTACAAATAGACTTCTACTCATTATCCACATTTGATATTGTAATCATGTAGAAGTTACCTTGATCGACCAAGGCTTCTTCTCCGCCAATGTTAGTACACCATTTATAAAGCAGGTGTGGCTGGAACAGCAATTTACAAGTGATGTATTTGTTAACTGTGCACCATTGGCAATTCACACTTTAGTTGTTCTCATTACTGTGACAAATTCACATTTAAAAAAAAATGTGCAATACGTAATGTGTAATTATAATTACAACATTATTCAGTTTGAACATGAACATCAAAATGTAGAAATAAGCTAAACGTGAGGAACAATATATTAAAGATAAAAACTTCAGCTGCAGAAAAGGATGCTGGATAATGTGCACATTTTTGGCACATGATTATTTGAAAGTACACTTTAAATACATTTTGTGGACATTTAAGTTAAATATACTTTCTTGAAAGTATACTTAAAAGTATATTTTCTTGAGAAAAATTACAGTCTCTTAAAGCATGTTTCTCAGCTGCGCATGTTTCCTTATGTGGAAATAATAATTATCATTGTCAACTGTCTCTACACTCTTCTGAATAGAAATTCAGAAAGTACTTCAAAAGTCACGTTTTGGCACTCAAACTATAGTGCCTTGCAAAAGTATTCATACCCCTTGGATTTCTTCAAATGTTATTGTATTTATTCAAATGAATTTACGTGTAATTTTTTGGTCAACAATCTACACAAAATACTCTAATGTCAAAGTGTAAGACCATTTTTAACATTGTTATAAGATTGCTATAAGTCAATAAATTAAATATTGTTGTTGCATACATGTTCAGCTCCCTAAGTCAATACACGTTAGTAACACCTTTGGCAACGATTACAGCATTGAGACATCTAATGTAAATCTCTAAGAGCTTTACACACGTAGATTGTGCAATATTAGCCCATTACTCTTTTCATAATTGTTCAAGCTCTGTCAAGATGTTGGGGATCATGGCTTGACAGCAATTTTCAAGTCTTGCCATATATTTACAAGAAGATTTGAGTCAAAACTGTAACTTGGCCACTCAGGAACATTCCATGTCTTCTTGGTAAGCAACCAGTGTAGATTTGGCCTTGTGTTGTAGGTTTTTGTCCTGCTGAAAGGTGAATTCATCTCCCAGTGTCTGGTGTAAAGCAGCCTGAAGCAGGTTTTCCTCTAGGATTTTGCCTGTGCTTAGCTCCAGTTTCTTTTAATCCTGAAAAAATCCCCAACATTTACCGATGTCAAGCATACCCATAGCATTATGCAGCCACCACCATGCTTGAAAATAAGGAGGCAGTTAATCAGTGATGTGTTGTGTTGGATTTGCCCCAATCATAAGGCTTTGCCTTCTTCCAGTATTACTTTAGTGCCTTGTTGCATACAAGACGCAGGTTTAGAAATATTTGTATTCTGTATGTTTGTATTCCTCTTTTCACTCTGTCATTCAAGTCATTATTGTGGAGTCACTGCAATGTTGTCGATCCATCCTCAGTTTTCTCCCATCAAACATTTAACTCTGTAACTGTTTTAAAATCACATTTGGCCTCATGGTAACATCCCTGATTAGTTTCATTCCTGTCTGCAGCTCAGTTCAGAAATTGACCACGCTTAAAGAGATACTCAATGTTTGATTTGATATTGTTACCCATCTACCAATCAATGCCCTTCTTTATGAGGCTTTCGAAAGGCCTCCCTGGTCTGTGTAGTTGATTCTATACCTGAAATACTTGACCTTACAGATGTTGTATGTACAGTCATGGCCAAAAGTGACAAAATATTAATTTTCCCAGAGTTTGCTGCTTCAGTGTCTTTAGATATTTTTGTCAGATGTTACTATGGAATACTGAAGTAAAATTACAAGCAAGTGTCAACGGCTTTTATTGACAATTACATGAAGTTGATGCAAAGAGTCAATATTTGCAGTGTTGACCCTTCTTTTTCAAGACCTCTGCAATCCGCCCTGGCATGCTGTCAATTAACTTCTGGGCCACATTCTGACTGATGGCAGCCCATTCTTGCATAATCAATGCTTGGAGTTTGTCAGCATTTGTGGGTTTTTGTTTGTCCACCCGCCTGTTGAGGATTGACAACAAGTTCTAAATGGGATTAAGGTCTGGAGAGGTCCTGGCCATGGACCCAAAATATCAATGTTTTGTTCACCGAGCCACTTAGTTATCACTTTTACCTTATGGGAAGGTGCTCCATCATGCTGGAAAATGCTGTTACGGTGCGTGAATGAGGACCCAAAAGCGAATCAACTTAAACAGAGCTTCTTTAATTACCAAACATAGGTAGGCTCAGATGGACCGGCAGATTCCGACAGGACAGGACAAGGTTACAGCAAACATGACGACAGTCTGGTTCAGGCATGAATGACACAAACAAACAAGAATCCGACAAGGACAGGAGCAGAAACAGAGAGAGATATAGGGACCTAATCAGAGGGAAAAAGGGAACAGGTGGGGAACGGGGTGAATGGGTAGTTAGAGGAGACAAGGGACAGCTGGGGGAAAGCGGGGGAGAAAAGGTAACCTAACACGACCAGCAGAGGGAGACAGGGTGAAGGGAAAGGACAGAGACAAGACAACATGACAGTACATGACAGTACCCCCCCACTCACCGAGCGCCTCCTGGCGCACTCGAGGAGGAAACCTGGCGGCAACGGAGGAAATCATCAATCAGCGCACGGTCCAGCACGTCCCGAGAGGGAACCCAACTCCTCTCCTCAGGACCGTACCCCTCCCAGTCAACTAGGTACTGATGTCCACGGCCCCGAGTACGCATGTCCAAGATTTTACGGACCCTGTAGATAGGTGCGCCCTCGACAAGGATGGGGGGGGGGGGGGGGAAGACGAGCGGGGGCGCGAAGAACGGGCTTAACACAGGAGACATGGAAGACCGGGTGGACGCGACGAAGATATCGCGGAAGAAGAAGTCGCACTGCGACAGGATTAATGACCTGAGAGATACGGAATGGACCAATGAACCGCGGGGTCAACTTGCGAGAAGCCGTCTTAAGGGGAAGGTTCTGAGTGGAGAGCCAAACTCTCTGACCGCGACAATATCTAGGGCTCTTAGTTCTACGCTTATTAGCAGCTCTCACAGTCTGCGCCCTATAACGGCAAAGTGCAGACCTGACCCTCTTCCAGGTGCGCTCGCAACGTTGGACAAAAGCCTGAGCGGAGGGGACGCTGGACTCGGCGAACTGAGATGAGAACAACGGAGGCTGGTACCCGAGGCTACTCTGAAAAGGAGATAGCCCGGTCGCAGACGAAGGAAGCGAGTTGTGGGCGTATTCTGCCCAGGGGAGCTGTTCTGACCAAGACGCAGGGTTGCGAAAAGAAAGACTGCGTAAGATGCGACCAATAGTCTGATTGGCCCGTTCTGCTTGACCGTTAGACTGGGGGTGAAAGCCGGAAGAGAGACTGACGGAAGCCCCAATCAAACGGCAAAACTCCCTCCAAAATTGAGACGTGAATTGCGGACCTCTGTCCGAAACGACGTCTGACGGAAGGCCATGAATTCTGAAAACATTCTCGATGATGATTTGTGCCGTCTCTTTAGCAGAAGGGAGCTTAGCAAGGGGAATGAAATGAGCCGCCTTAGAGAACCTATCGACAACCGTAAGAATAACAGTCTTCCCCGCTGACGAAGGCAGTCCGGTGACAAAATCTAAGGCGATGTGAGACCACGGTCGAGAGGGAATAGGAAGCGGCCTGAGACGGCCGGCAGGAGGAGAGTTACCGGACTTAGTCTGCGCGCAGACCGAACATGCAGCCACGAAACGACGCGTGTCATGCTCCCGGGTGGGCCACCAGAAACGCTGGCGAATGGAAGCAAGCGTACCCCGAACGCCAGGGTGGCCGGCTAACTTGGCAGAGTGAGCCCACTGAAGAACGGCCAGACGAGTAGGAACGGGAACGAACAGAAGGTTCCTAGGACAAGCGCGCGGCGACGGAGTTTGAGTGAGTGCTTGCTTTACCTGCCTCTCAATTCCCCAGACAGTCAACCCGACAACACGCCCCTCAGGGAGAATCCCCTCGGGGTCAGTGGAGGCTACTGAAGAACTGAAGAGACGAGACAAAGCATCAGGCTTGGTGTTCTTAGAGCCCGGACGATAAGAAATCACGAACTCGAAACGAGCGAAAAACAGCGCCCAACGCGCCTGACGCGCATTAAGTCGTTTGGCAGAACGGATGTACTCAAGGTTCCTATGGTCGGTCCAAACGACAAAAGGAACGGTCGCCCCCTCCAACCACTGTCGCCATTCGCCTAGGGCTAACCGGATGGCGAGCAGTTCGCGGTTACCCACATCATAGTTACGTTCCGACGGCGACAGGCGATGAGAAAAATACGCGCATGGGTGGACCTTGTCGTCAGAGAGGGAGCGCTGAGAAAGGATGGCTCCCACTCCCACCTCTGACGCGTCAACCTCGACAACGAACTGTCTAGAGACGTCAGGTGTAACAAGGATAGGAGCGGATGTAAAACGATTCTTGAGGAGATCAAAAGCTCCCTGGGCGGAAACGGACCACTTAAAGCACGTCTTGACAGAAGTAAGGGCTGTGAGAGGAGCTGCCACCTGACCGAAATTACGGATGAAACGACGATAGAAGTTCGCGAAGCCGAGAAAGCGCTGCAGCTCGACGCGTGACTTAGGGACGGGCCAATCAATGACAGCTTGGACCTTAGCGGGATCCATCTTAATGCCTTCAGCGGAAATAACAGAACCGAGAAATGTGACGGAGGAGGCATGAAAAGTGCACTTCTCAGCCTTCACAAAAAGACAATTCTCTAAAAGGCGCTGGAGGACACGTCGAACGTGCTGAACATGAATCTGGAGTGACGGTGAAAAAATCAGGATATCGTCAAGGTAAACGAAAACAAAGATGTTCAGCATGTCTCTCAGGACATCATTGACTAATGCCTGAAAGACAGCTGGAGCGTTAGCGAGGCCGAAAGGAAGAACCCGGTATTCAAAGTGCCCTAACGGAGTGTTAAACGCCGTCTTCCACTCGTCCCCCTCCCTGATGCGCACGAGATGGTAAGCGTTACGAAGGTCCAACTTAGTGAAAAACCTGGCTCCCTGCAGGATCTCGAAGGCTGAAGACATAAGAGGAAGCGGATAACGATTCTTCACTGTTATGTCATTCAGCCCTCGATAATCTATGCAGGGGCGCAGAGACCCGTCCTTCTTCTTGACAAAAAAAAACCCCGCTCCGGCGGGAGAGGAGGAGGGGACTATGGTACCGGCGTCAAGAGCTACAGACAAATAATCTTCGAGAGCCTTACGTTCGGGAGCCGACAGAGAGTATAGTCTACCCCGGGGGGGGGTGGTTCCCGGAAGGAGATCAATACTACAATCATACGACCGGTGTGGAGGAAGAGAGGTGGCCCTGGACCGACTGAACACCGTGCGCAGATCGTGATATTCCTCCGGCACCCCTGTCAAATCACCAGGCTCCTCCTGTGAAGAAGAGACAGAGGAAACAGGAGGGATAGCAGACATTAAACATTTCACATGACAAGAGACGTTCCAGGAGAGGATAGAATTACTAGACCAATTAATGGAAGGATTATGACAAACTAGCCAGGGATGGCCCAAAACAACAGGTGTAAAAGGTGAACGAAAAATTAAAAAAGAAATGGTTTCACTATGATTACCAGAAACAGTGAGGGTTAAAGGTAGCGTCTCACGCTGAATCCTGGGGAGAGGACTACCATCCAGGGCGAACAAGGCCGTGGGCTCCTTTAACTGTCTGAGAGGAATGTCATGTTCCCAAGCCCAGGTCTCGTCCATAAAACAGCCCTCCGCCCCAGAGTCTATTAAGGCACTGCAGGAAGCTGACGAACCGGTCCAGCGTAGATGGACCGACAAGGTAGTGCAGGATCTTGAAGGAGAGACAGGAGTAGTAGCGCTCACCAGTAGCCCTCCGCTTACTGACGAGCTCTGGCCTTTTACTGGACATGAAGTGACAAAATGACCAGCGGAACCGCAATAGAGACAGAGGCGGTTGGTGATTCTCCGTTCCCTCTCCTCAGTCGAGATGCGGATACCTCCCAGCTGCATGGACTCAGCACCCGAGCCGGCAGAGGAAGATGGTAGTGATGCGGAGAGGGAGGCGACGGAGAGCGCGAGCTCCTTTCCACGAGCTCGGTGACGAAGATCAACCCGTCGCTCAATGCGAATAGCGAGTTCAATCAAGGAATCCACGCTGGAAGGAACCTCCCGGGAGAGAATCTCATCCTTTACCTCTGCGCGGAAACCCTCCAGAAGACGAGCGAGCAAGGCTGGCTCGTTCCAGCCACTGGAGACAGCAAGAGTGCGAAACTCAATAGAGTAGTCTGTTATGGATCGATTGCCTTGACATAGGGAAGACAGGGCCCTGGAAGCCTCCTCCCCAAAAACAGATCGATCAAAAACCCGTATCATCTCCTCCTTAAAGTCTTGATACTGGTTAGTACACTCAGCCCTTGCCTCCCAGATTGCCGTGCCCCACTCACGAGCCCGTCCAATAAGGAGAGATATGACGTAGGCGACACGAGCAGTGCTCCTGGAGTAAGTGTTGGGCTGGAGAGAAAACACAATATCACACTGGGTGAGGAACGAGCGGCATTCAGTGGGCTCCCCAGAGTAACACGGCGGGTTATTGATTCTGGGCTCCGGAGATTCGAAAGCCCTGGAAGTGGCCGGTGGATCGAGGCGGAGATGGTGAACCTGTTCTGTGAGGTTGGAGACTTGGGTGGCCAGGGTCTCAACGGCATGTCGAGCAGCAGACAATTCCTGCTTGTGTCTGCCTAGCATCGCTCCCTGGATCTCGACGGCTGAGTGGAGAGGATCCGAAGTCGCTGGGTCCATTCTTGGTCGGATTCTTCTGTTACGGTGCGTGAATGAGGACCCAAAAGCGAATCAACTTAAACAGAGCTTCTTTAATTACCAAACATAGGTAGGCTCAGATGGACCGGCAGATTCCGACAGGACAGGACAAGGTTACAGCAAACATGACGACAGTCTGGTTCAGGCATGAATGACACAAACAAACAAGAATCCGACAAGGACAGGAGCAGAAACAGAGAGAGATATAGGGACCTAATCAGAGGGAAAAAGGGAACAGGTGGGGAACGGGGTGAATGGGTAGTTAGAGGAGACAAGGGACAGCTGGGGGAAAGCGGGGGAGAAAAGGTAACCTAACACGACCAGCAGAGGGAGACAGGGTGAAGGGAAAGGACAGAGACAAGACAACATGACAGTACATGACAAATGCATTGTTTATCACCAAACTGTTCCTGCATGGTTGGGAGAAGTTGCTCCCAGAAGATGTGTTGATACCATTCTTTATTCATGGCTGTGTACTTAGGCAAAATTGTGAGTGAGCCCACTCCCTTGGCTGAGAAGCAACCCCAAACATGAATGGTCTCAGGATGCTTTACTGTTGGCAAGTCACAGGACTGATGGTAGAGCTCACATTGTCTTCTCCAGACAAGCTTTTTTTTCGGATGCAACAAAAAAATCGGAAAGGGAATTCATCAGAGAAAATGACTTTACCCCAGTCCTCAGCAGTCCAATCCGTGTACCTTTTGCAGAATATCAGTCTGTCCCTAATGTTTTTCCTGGAGAGAAGGGGGCTTCTTTGCTGCCCTTCTTGACACCAGGCCATGTCCAAAAGGCTACAATTGTATGCAACAACTATATTTTAGTTATTGTTAATCAAATTATAGTTTATTTAACTCTACACCGTAGCCAAACCGGCAGCGCACGTGTGCTATCATGCATGAATGGATTTCGTCCCCCCACACCAAATGTGATCACGACACCCAGGTTAAAAAATCAAAACACACTCTGAACCAATTATCAACTTTTCAGGACCCTGTCTTTCAAAGATAATTCGTAAAAATCCAAATCACTTTATTCATTGTAAAGGGTTTAAAAACTGTTTCCCATGCTTATTCAATGAACCATAAACAATTAATGAACATGCACCTGTGGAACAGTCATTAAGACACAAACAGCTTAAGGTAACCATTATAAAAACTTAGGACACTAAAGAGGCCTTTCTACTGACACTGAAAAACACCACAAAAAAGATGCCCAGTGTCCCTGCTCATCTGCGTGAACATGCCTTAGGCATGCTGCAAGGAGGCATGCTGACTGCAGATGTGGCCAGGGCAATACATTTTAATGTCCGTACTGTGAGACGCCTAAGACAGTGCTACAGGGAGACAGGACGGACAGCTGATCGTCCTCGCAGTGGCAGACCACGTGTAACAACACCTGCACAGGATCGGTACAGCCGAACATCACACCTCGGATTAGGTACAGGATGGCAACAACAACTGCCCGAGTTACACCAGGAACGCACAAACCCTCCATCAGTGCTCAGACTCTCCGCAATAAGCTGAGAGAGGCTGAACTGAGGGCTTGTAGGCCTGTTGTAAGGCAGGTCCTCACCAGACATCACCGGCAACAACGTCGCCTATGGGCACAAACCCACCGTCCCTGGACCAGACAAGACTGGCAAAAAGTTATCTTCACTGAGTCGTGGTTTTGTCTCACCATTGGTGATGGTCAGATTCGCGTTTCTCATCGAAGGATTGAGCGTTACACCGAGGCCTGTGCTCTGGAGCGGGATTGATTTGGAGGTGGAGGGTTCATCATGGTCTGGGGCAGTGTGTCACAGCATCATCGGATTGAGCTTGTTGTCATTGCAGGCAATCCCAACGCTGTGTGTTACAGGGAAGACCTCCTCCTCCCTCATGTGGTAGCCTTTCTCCAGACTTTCATCCTGACATGACCCTCCAGCATGACAATGCCACCAGCCATACTGCTCGTTCTGTGTGTGATTTCCTGCAAGACAGGAATGTCAGTGTTCTGCCATGGCCAGCGAAGAGCTCGGATCTCAATCCCATTGAGCACGTCTGGGACCTGTTGGATCAGAGTGTGAGGGTAGGGCCATTCCCCCCAGATATGTTTGGGAACATTCAGGTGCCTTGGTGGAAGAGTGGGGTAACATCTCACAGCAAGAACTGGCAAATCTGATGCAGTCCATGAGGAGGAGATGCACTGCAGTACATAATGCAGCTGGTGGCCACACCAGATACTGACTGTCACCTTTGACCCCCCCTTTGTTCAGGGAAACATTGTTCCATTTCTGTTAGTCACATGTCTGTGGAACCTGTTCGGTTTATGTCTCAGTTGTTGAATCTTGTTATGTTCATACAAATATTTACAGATGTTAAGTTTGCTGAAAATAAACACATTTGACAGTGAGAGGACTCTTCTTTTTTTGCTGAGTTTATTAATTTGGGGACAGGTCAAAAATCATTAAACATTTATGGCAATTTAGCCAGCTAGCTTGCAGTTGATAGCTAATTTGTCCTATTTTGCTAGCTTGCTGTTGCTAGCAAATTTGTCCTGGGATATAAACGTTGAGGTATTTTACCTGAAATGCACAATTAATCCACACAAAACGGTCAACCAAATCATTTCTAGTCATCTCTCCTCCTTCCAGGCTTTTTCTTCTTTGGACTTTATATGGCAATTGCCGTTACCACAAAAACCAACCAAACTCAGTTAATCTTCCAATCACCCACGTGGGTATAATGTATGAGGAGATGGCACGTGGGTATCTGTTTCTATAAACCAATGAGGAGATGGGAGAGGCAGGACTTGCACTGCTTTTGGCGTCACAAATAGAACTGACTTCTATTTTAGCGCCAGGAATTTGCACTGCATCACAAATAGAACTGACGTTGTTGCACACGAGCAAATGACAATTAAATCAATTTTAACCCCACTTTGTATACCAAGGGGTATGAATATTTTTGCAACTCCAAGTGTATTTTGAATTGAAATACTAAAAACACAATTAAAGCATTTTAAATTGAAGTACAGGTTAAATGGGTGTTTTTAAGTGTAATGATAGTGAACATATAGTAAGTATACTTTAAGACTGAAAACCAATTAATTTAAAGTTCACTTTTAATAAGTATATTGAAGGTTGATGATAGTATTTTTTATAGTATACCTAAGATCAAATGGTAAATTATCACAATAATACCACCAAATACATTTTAATCATAAAATATGCCTATCCTCTTCAAAAGGATCTACAAAGTAACTTGAGTTTTGAGGAAGGTTCTTTATTGAACAATTCTCCTTGTTTAATTAGAGAGAGTATGACACTTGCGATGCCAGGTTTGTGGGTTCGATTCCCAAGGGGGACCAGTATGAGAACATTTATGTACTCACTGCTGTAAGTTGCTCCGGATAAGAGCGTCGACTAAAATGTAAAATGCAAAAAATGAGAAACGGTACTGTGCTGTACTGAATGTCCAGTTGATTATGCTGGCATAGACGGAGATTGTTCATGCTGTGCAGCACAAGTCTTGGGATTTCAAACGGTCATACCCATATATTGTGCTTGCAAGTTAAGCATTTCACTGTATTTGTGCATGTGACAAATACAACTTGATATTAATCAGGCAACACCTCGCCGCACCCACCAAACGTAACCAAGCATACCTCAAAAGGCTGTACAAGAACAGTGCGCACCATTTTGCGGAAACATGTCATTCAGAACAAACTGTTATTTAGCATAGAAAACGTTGAACCGAACTGAATGCACCTCAGTTTAAAACATTTATTAAATTAAGGCATGGTTCACATCGGTTAACTGTGGATTTCGACTTCAGAATATTCTTACATTAAAAACTACACATAAACCATGCATGTTAAAACATAAAAGCACAGGAGGTCGTGCAGCCCAGGAGGCAGGCATCCATCTTCTTTACCCCATGTTTCTCAAACTCAAAATCTTCCATTATATTTATTATGCTCCTGGAAACAACCATAACTCTGGACTCCATCACTTCTCATGGATCTAAGGAACAGGGGTTACATACAATGAACAGGGGGTGAACTCAATTGACCAATTAAATGTCTTTGGGACATTTAGGAAATTACTCACACATTTGACACCAACTGTGAACTCTTATACACCATACTGTATAAGATACCCAGGCTATGGTTTTGACTAGATGGTATAGAGTCAAGGTCAGAATTGCCTTCTGGTAGCAGGCAGAGATGTGAAAAATATACATCTAAAAGTATCTTGTTTAAAATACAAAATACCAGACAAACCACTGTATCTAAATAAAATACTAGCATTTTTAAAATACATTTGCAAGTAGACGGCTTAACTACAACAACATTGTCAATAACTGTAACCAAAATAATTTTACTTTCATGCGTGATGTTTTTTTTAGCTACCTTAGTTGAATACACTGACTGTAACTATTTCTGGATAAGAGCATCTGCTAAATTATCAAAATGTAAATGTATTTGTAAAAATAAATAACTGCAAAGCACACTGGGCATTATTATTGGCCTTGTTTTGGGGGCGGAGCTCATTAGAATAATACCCAGTGCGCTTTGCATGTGTTCATTTTCACATTTACATTTTAGTAATTTAGCTAACGCTCTCATCACACCAGAGTGACATCACTTCTGATTCCAATGCAGGCTGAAGGGAGCCACAGAATTGTGAACCACTATAAAAAAATGGTATAGAAAACTATTTTGTATTCTGAAAAAACAAATTACAGCACTCAAAAGTGTTTGTTACAACAAACATTTGATTGTTGTTTAGGCCAGTGTAATACAACTGATAACATACTAAAAACTAATTCAAAAGTAATTAAATACATATTTTAAATATATGTAATATATGCAAATTATTTACTTAAAAATCATACAATGTGATTTTCTGGATTTTTGTTTTAGATTCCATCTCTCACAGTTGAAGTGTACCTATGATAAAAATTACAGACCTCTACATGCTTTGTAAGTAGGAAAACATGCAAAATCGGCAGTGTATCAAATACTTGTTCTCCCCACTGTATGTTCTCTATTTGTATTTGATTGTTGCCACTTGTGTTTACCAATATGGATGACATGTGCATTAGAGTGCAGAATGTGTTTTGAGAATGAGAATGTGTTTAGAGATTTGCTGAAAAGTCTAAGTGAGATCTGCAAACTGTGTTTTATCATGTGAAATGGTTTAAGGTATTGACAACAGACTGCATAATTAGCTAAATTAGTCCAGGCAACTGAGAACTTTGTTCATTCAATGGGTTTTAGTGTTTTAGCAATTGAGAAAAACTGTAACTAGGCAAGTCAGTTAAGAACAAATTCTTATTTACAATGACGGCCTACCGGGGAACAGTGGGTTAACTGCCTTGTTCAGGGGCAGAACAACAGATTTTTACCTTGTCAGCTCGGGGATTCAATCCAGCAACCTTTCGGTTACTGGGCCAATGCTCTACCTGCCACCCAGAATAAGGTTAAGCTTAGGAAAAGGTTTAGGGTTAAGGGTTAACAAAAAAGCTAAACTCTGTATCCCATCTAGCCATGACCCCAAGCTGTCAGTCAGTGCTTTTGAAGAAGATGTAGGTAGTGATGGGCAGTATTTCTGTTACTTCTGAGTATTTTGACATTTGAATTAGATCGGGCTGAACTACACTACAATGTATTTTAAAATGTATTTTTAAAATACCGTAATTTGTATGTAGATTTTTTTTATAGCATTTTGTGGTACCCCTTTCATCCTGCGTTGGTATCACAAGAATGATAGCAATATAGTGTGATAAGAGCATCTGCTAAATTAACTAAATACTGTATACATGTATATGTAATAATGTTGATAAATACTTTGTTGAGGGGAAATGTAATGGATGCGATAGTGATGTATCATTCTAATGTATTTTGTAGTTGATTATGATATATAATACCATAAAGATCAACGTATCTGTATTTTGTCATTTTTGGCTATCCCTGGGTGTGGTTCCTCCCCCCAACACAGGGAGTTGCAAAGGACTCAGGGGCCTCATTTATAACTGTTGCATAAAATTCACACTAAATATCTGCGTGCGCAATTTCTGAAAAGAACACGTACAATGTAAAGCTTCCTGATACGTTGAGGAAAATAGGTTTATTACTCGAGGCTTTGATAAACACAGTGTATGCTAGTGGCACCTGCTGGTCAAAGTAATTTAGAACAGCCACATTATTATATACTGAACAAAAATATAAATGCAACATGCAACAATTTCAACAATTTTACAGTTCATATAAAGAAATCAGTCAATTTAAATCAATTCATTAGACCCTAATCTATTGATTTCACATGACTGGGCAGGGGAACAGCCATAGGCCCACCCACTTGGAAGCCAAGCCTACCAACTGGTGAGCCAGGCCCAGCCAATCAGAATGAGTTTTTCCCCATAAAAGGGCTTTATTACAGACAAAAATACTCCTCAGTTTCATCAGCTGTCCTGGTGGCTGGTCTCAGATGATCCCACAGGTGAAGAAGCCGGCTGTGGAGGTCCTGGGCTGGCGTGGTTACACGTGGTCTGCGGTTGTGAGGCCGGTTGGACATGCTGCCAAATTCTATGAAATGCCATTGGAGGTGGCTTATGGTAGAGAAATGAACATTAAATTATCTGACAACAGGTCTGGGGTACATTCCTGTAGTAAGTGTGCCAATTGCACACTCCCTCAAAATTTAAGACATCTGTGGCATTGTGTTATGTGAAAAAAATGCATATACATAGGTATCCTTTTTAGATAAAACTTGTAAAAATATATTTACGTCACCAAATTATTTATTGAAACACATTGTTTTGCAATGAAGATCTACAGTATCCTCAGCAGCATAATGTAGCAAGGGGAGAGCTAGCTTCTGTCCTCCTCTGCGTACATTGACTTCAATACAAAACCTAGGAGGATCATGGCTCTCACCCCCTTCCATAGACTTGCACAGTTATTATGACAAATTCCAGAGGACATTCTCAAAGCTCTTACAGCATGAACTGGCATATTGTCCACTCAATCGAAGGATCATAGAATTAATCTGGAACTAAAAGCTACGTAGCAGGGTAGTGCATAAAATGTGGTGGGTATTTGACTCAAAGAGAGAGAAAGACAATAGTTTAACAGTTTTGAACAATTTAATTTATTCCAAAATTAAGGAGAAGCAAGAGAGAGTGGGCGAGAGAGAGAGAGAGAGAGAGCTAGCTATATTTGGTTGTATTTTAAAAAAAACTTTAAACTGCCAAATTGCTTATGCAGCTAGCTAGTTTAGCCTGCTCAAATACTCGGCTCAAACAGAGAGGGATGCTATGTTAGCTAGATGGCTATCCAACACTGGAACTCTTCCAAGTCAAGGTGTGTTTTTAATTTGACTAATTTATTGCCACTGTGGCCCACCGGTGTAACTGCTAAACTGCCTTCTGACTGTACACCGTACTGCATAATTGTAGTGAGTTAACTAACACGTTAGTTCTACTAGTTTTAGTTGACTGTGTTGTGACAACGATGTAGGCTGTGTGCAGCGGTTAGCGGTCATGATATGAAGGTTTGGCTTGGAAAGTTTTTTTGCCTGTCACAGACAGCTGATGTGTTGTGCACTGAAGCGAAGGGAAAAAGTAAAAGGAGAAGAGTGCGTAGATAGTTGCGAGAAGGAATTATATACAGTATGCAACGAGCAAAGTGATCATGCTGTTTTGATGTGGCTGTTGTGAAAGTGAACTGTTGAGTGTGATCAGGGGTGTACTCATTTTTCCAATTCTGTTGAAAGACTTTTCTTAAACGGAAGCAAAAGTAACGAAACGGGGATAAACAAGGCTAGGTTGTAGCAACCTCATGAGTACAGGGAAAATTTGAGTATTATTTAGTAGCCTTAACCTATTGATGTTACATTGAGCTGGGTGAATGGAAAATTAATGACAGTCATCCAATATGCTGTAATAAAATAAGACCATGCTCATTAAAAAAAGTATCACCCTTAAAAGTCACTGACCGCCACTGGTCAGGTTGATGGATAATCTTGGCCAAACAGAAATGCTCACGAACAAGGATGTAAACAAATGTGTGATATGAGAGAAATAATATTTTTGTGCGTAATGAACATTTCTGGGATCTTTTATTTCAGCTCATGAAACATGGGACCAACACTAGGTGCATTTATATTTTTGTTCAGTATAGATGATGTTGCACACGTCGTAGCGTGTACGCAGTGCAGCCTTTTTGCCTTCTACCGAAACCAATACCAAACCAATCAGGTGGTTGTTCGACAAAAGGATGTTTTGGATGTCATTGATATCGTGCTTCTGATAAAGTATTCAGGCATCGGCAAACTGCTTCGAACTGAACTGCTTATGAATTTTGACGCATGCCTCAGAGCTCCGGTATCAAATGTAACATCACTAATATTAAGGACTCTAGAAGTGCAAGTGATATAAAACACCAAATATTCATTAACAAATGCTTTCAAAATGTCAGTGACTACAGTGAAAAATGTACCGAAAAGACATGGCAAAAGGCTCAAACATTTAAAGACTTACTACCACTCCAATTTGTCCCCTATATATTTAAAATAAATTGGGGTACTATCACCACATTGGAGTTGAATTGGTACAGCATTCTCACTCACAGGTGCAACAAATATAGCCTCTTACAAGGCATGCCTCAAAATATGTTAAAATAAGACGGAGACAACAATGCCATGCACCCACTAGTGGTCAAAAGGTTTTGGTGCGCCAAAGACACAGTATGGTACTGTATTTTGTGGGGTGGAATTACAGTACCATTCGAAATACAGACATTTTTCCACAATGCACATTAATTAACAGTATGCTGCATTAACACATTTCAGAGATTTTTTGAGTGTTGGAAATACCTAAAATTAACTATAAAAAATCAGTTTTCTGTCAGGTAATTTAAAAAAAAATCTAAAGTAGTCTAGAATATTGAGAATTAAAAACTTGCTGCATGCCATATATATGCTTGTTTCCCATTATAAATCAGACATTCTAAAACTGTGCACATGTCAATGAGCAGTAGACAGTAACTCCATCTGGAAAGTGCCCTCCATTCACCTTTTATGGTGACACTATCCTTTCCAATCACAATTTTTATGCAAGTAAATTAATGCAGTATAAAATATATATCATGACAGGTTTGATGGAAAGCGGATGTGCCGGTACAATTTCATAAATGTCGCCAGACAATTTATTTGTTCAACATTGTGGGATCTTTTTGTGTCTGTAAAAAGTATAATTATGTGACAATTGTGGTGGAAGCTCCTTTATCCAAAAATATTTCTATAATAAATCATCACGTTGAACTAAACTTGGAGTCATGCGATGATATGATATGTTGTACTGTAGGTACCACTACGACGTGAAAAAGCATTAAGAGTTCATAGGCAGATGAAATAAGTTATGATGCTCATATGATAGGTAAGATTTTTTTTTTTACTTGCAGAGAGCCTATCCCACTGACAATCTCTTCAAAATAAATTAGAAACTATTTGAACCAAGACCTAAAAATAACTGATATTGGCACAAGATGGAGGGAGTGTTGGAACATACAGTAACTAACTAAATATTTTTTTGACAAAAAACTACGCTTAATCCAGTACATTTTGCAATGTAAATGTACTTTTTGTCCATCTATCTGCATATTTCAAGACATGGCATATGGGGTGCGGTGAGATACTCAATGGGTTGGGAATTTATTTTCTCAGAAATAAAAAATGGAAATCAAATGATCCTCCATCGTTAAGACAATGGATGAATCAAGTTCATTATTATTTAAATATCGAAAAAATGTGGGCTACAGATAGAATTATCCAAAGGATGAAAAATGACAAAAAATACATTAAGTAATAATTCTAAAACAATAAGTTATGATGAACTTCATGGTGGACAGTTATGAGCTTGACGCACATTTCCAATTCATCTTGTGTTGTCTTTGAATGCTGATGACCAATGCTTGGCTGCCAATTATCAAATAAAAGTTTATTGCTCTTATCCATGTCTCATCATAAACCTACCCTGTCCACTTTTTCCAGATAACTTTTGGGTATTGTGTGTAGATGGGTGAGAAAATCCATTTACAATTCACGTTGCAATACAACAAAATGAGGATTAAGTCAAGGGGTATGAATAATTTCTGAAGGCACTGTACGGCTGGCTAGTGGTGTGTGGATATAGTATATGGTGGTTAGCTAGAGTCTTTTCTATCTGTGTTTCTGCTGCTGTCTGAGGAAGGGATAGAGTTGGGCCAGAGTGAGGGTTGTTGATGCAGCCTGTTACAGGCTATGGTTTTTACGTTTATGTTTTGAGGGTGGGCTTTAGCATGTAAAGCTCATTAGCACGTAGGGTGCGCCGATTGGTGTCATCATCAATATGTGTTAGCATTCTGTATGTGTTACACCTGTACTCATTGCCGGTTCATTAGTGGGAAGGTGTTTCACCTGTGCTGGCCCAAGTGCTATTTAATGGCGAGCCCATTGCTCCAGCTGTTTTGGGAGATGTGGATTGTCAACACATTTAGTTGGAATACCCTACTTGATTTCTAGAAAAACATTTCTTTGTCAGATTTTGTTTTTTCCACGTTTTTGGTTTGCTTTGCTTCCTCTCTTTAAGTTTGGTGTGGGTTTTTATTTTGTTTGCCTATTTGGCAAATTTAGTGAGCTCTCATGGTGGGTGTCTTTTAGGTTCCAGTTGTTAGTCAACTTTCAGTGGAAACCCCCATGAGTGTCTTTCAGAACTTCTCCTCAAACCCCACCTGTTAAGTTTTGGTTGTTGGTCAGTGTCTGTTATTTCCCCCTTCTGTTTGAGTGACATTTTTGTTTTTCTTGTTGGTAACAGGAACGCTCCTCTGTCTTTCTGCCTACCTGTTACTTGTATCAGCCAACCAGACCGAATAGTCATGAAAAAAAAAATTAAGTGTCGACAAGTGTAGATCAATCACTATAGTACAAGGGAAAGTTGCCCAGTAAAATACTACTTGCGTTAAAGTCTAAAAGTATATGGTGTAATATATACAGTGGGAGTCAGCCACCAATTGTGCAAGTTCTCCCACTTAAAAAGATGAGAGGCCTGTAATTTTCATCAACTATGACAGACAAAATTAGAAAAAAAATCCAGAAAATCACTTTGTAGGATTTTTTATGAATTTATTAGCAAATTATGGTGGAAAATAAGTATTTGGTCAAGAACAAAAGTTTATCTCAATACTTTGTTATATACCCTTTGTTGGCAATGACAGAGGTCAAACGATTTCTGTAAGTCTTCACAAGGTTTCCACACACTGTTGCTGGTATTTTGGCCCATTCCTCCATAAAGTTCTCCTCTAGAGCAGTGATGTTTTGGGGCTGTTGCTGGGCAACACAGACTGTTCCCTCCAAAGATTTTCTATGGGGTTGAGATCTGGAGACTGGCTAGGCC
The DNA here is from genome assembly GCF_013265735.2 of Oncorhynchus mykiss. Taxonomy (NCBI): domain Eukaryota; kingdom Metazoa; phylum Chordata; class Actinopteri; order Salmoniformes; family Salmonidae; genus Oncorhynchus; species Oncorhynchus mykiss. The sequence continues at coordinate 42,979,190 of NC_048587.1, read as the reverse complement.
ACTCCAGCACCTTGAAATGCTTCTTACGAAGCCACTCCTTCGTTGCCCGGGCGGTGTGTTTGGGATCATTGTCATGCTGAAAGACCCAGCCACGTTTCATCTTCAATGCCCTTGCTGATGGAAGGAGGTTTTTAATCAAAATCTCACAATACATGGCCCCATTCATTCTTTCCTTGACACGGATCAGTCGTCCTGGTCCCTTTGCAGAAAAACAGCCCCAAGGCATGATGTTTCCACCCCCATGCTTCACAGTAGGTATGGTGTTCTTTGGATGCAACTCAGCATTCTTTGTCCTCCAAACACGATGAGTTGAGTTTTTACCAAAAAATTATATTTTGGTTTCATCTGACCATATGACATTCTCCCAATCTTCTTCTGGATCATCCAAATGCTCTCTAGCAAACTTCAGACGGGCCTGGACATGTACTGGCTTAAGCAGGGGGACACGTCTGGCACTGCAGAATTTTGAGTCCCTGGCGGCGTAGTGTGTTACTGATGGTAGGCTTTGTTACTTTGGTCCCAGCTCTCTGCAGGTAATTCACTAGTGGTTCTGGGATTTTTGCTCACCATTCTTGTGATCATTTTGACCCCACGGGGTGAGATCTTGCGTGGAGCCCCAGATCGAGGGAGATTATCAGTGGTCTTGTATGTCTTCCATTTCCTAATAATTGCTCCCACAGTTGATTTCTTCAACCAAGCTGCTTACCTATTGCATATTCAGTCTTGCCAGCCTGGTGCAGGTCTACAATTTTGTTTCTGGTGTCCTTTGACAGCTCTTTGGTCTTGGCCATAGTGGAGTTTGGAGTGTGACTGTTTGAGGATGTGGACAGGTGTCTTTTATACTGATAACAAGTTCAAACAGGTGCCATTAATACAGGTAACGAGTGGAGGACAGAGGAGCCTCTTAAAGAAGAAGTTACAGGTCTGTGAGAGCCAGAAATCTTGCTTGTTTGTAGGTGACCAAATACTTATTTTCCACCATAATTTGCAAATAAATTCATAAAAAATCCTAAAATGTGATTTTCTGGATTTCTTTTTCTAATTTTGTCTATCATAGTTGAAGTGTACCTATGATGACAATTACAGGCCTCTCTCATCTTTTTAAGTGGGAGAACTTGCACAATTGGTGGCTTACTAAATACTTTTTTGCCCCACTGTACATAAGTGTCAAAAGTTAAAGTACAGTGCCTTGCGAAAGTATTCGGCCCCCTTGAACTTTGCGACCTTTTGCCACATTTCAGGCTTCAAACATAAAGATATAAAACTGTTTTTTTAAAATTGATGGGAAGATGGATGGAGCCAAATACAGGACCATTCTGGAAGAAAACCTGATGGAGTCTGCAAAAGACCTGAGACTGGGACGGAGATTTGTCTTCCAACAAGACAATGATCCAAAACATAAAGCAAACTCTACAATGGAATGGTTCAAAAATAAACATATCCAGGTGTTAGAATGGCCAAGTCAAAGTCCAGACCTGAATCCAATCGAGAATCTGTGGAAAGAACTGAAAACTGCTGTTCACAAATGCTCTCCATCCAACCTCACTGAGCTCGAGCTGTTTTGCAAGGATGTGCAAAACTGATAGAGACATACCCCAAGCGACTTACAGCTGTAATCGCAGCAAAAGGTGGCGCTACAAAGTATTAACTTAAGGGGGCTGAATAATTTTGCACGCCCAATTTTTCAGTTTTTGATTTGTTAAAAAAGTTTGAAATATCCAATAAATGTCGTTCCACTTCATGATTGTGTCCCACTTGTTGTTGATTCTTCACAAAAAAATACAGTTTTATATCCTTATGTTTGAAGCCTGAAATGTGGCAAAAGGTTGCAAAGTTCAAGGGGGCCGAATACTTTCGCAAGGCACTGTATAAATAATTTCAAATTCCTTATTAAGCAAACCAGATGGCAATGTTTTCTTGATTTTTTTATTTATTTACTGGCACACTACAACACTCAGACATCATTTACAAAAGAAGCATTTGTGTTTAGTGAGCCTGCCAGATCAGAGGCAATAGGGATGACCAGGGATGTTCTGTTGATAAGTGATTGAATTGGACCATTTCCCTGCCATGTCCTTCTCCCCCTCTCCCCTCCTCTTTTCCTTATCTCAGGATATCCAGGAGCAGTTGGTTCCTCAGCCCTCTCCTGTTACCTGTCGTCCTGGTTAGAAGTGGAAAACCAACCTCTCTATCTCACCATCCCTGCTTCTCTCTATTGCTCCTTTACTAATTGAATTGGTTGTCCATGGGCCTGTTAAAGCGATAGCTAGGGTAAAGATTAGATCAGATGTTTGTGCGTTAAACTGTGCAGATACTGAATATTACTCCTGTTGGACAGGGTTATTCAGGACAGCGACAACACTTTCATTACCCTGACCTGACTCTTGTGAAATTAGACCTTAGTTTGTTTCAGGGGAGTGACGTTGTTGGCAGCGAGAAGCCTTTATCTCTGTTCTGTCGTCCAATCTGTTCACTGTTGTTGTTTAGTAACTGAGTGGTGCATCAGCCTCCTAGTGAGAAATTCAGGGATCATTTCTCCCTCTAGGCAGACCCCCTGGTAGTTTATGCCATATGGTAAAATAGTTTAGGGAATACAGTTGCTGTTACTTTTGGTGTCAGACAGCTGTTTTAGCAGCATGTGTATGGAAGCTACTTAGGCTAGCCAGCTGACTACAGAGGGAAAGGAGCACTGCCGCTACCTTGCTCTCAAACCAAGGTGCACGAATTGAAGAGCAGTTGAAACCAATGTTTCATCAGGGTTTTTGGCCCTACAGAGTACATCCTGCCCAGCAGTTTGATGTGCCCCAGTTGTACTTTTCCGTTTATCCCTGAAACTAAAAAGATAAGCCTGGTGACACCATGACCCACCTCTAAAAGTACAGTACATGAATGGGCTGACTTGGGCCTAAATGGCAGCAGTCATGACTGGAATTACGCTGATGTCACTTTATGTCTTTTGGGTACCGTGCTACAAGGCTTTGTTCACTTTGGTTAAGTTAAAGAGAGAGGGGACCTCCTGTGTTCATGTCTCTGTCATGTGCTTAATTGACGACTGGGAGTGACGGGAAACCACACAGAATATAAATTGGGAAATACCCCAAAAGGATTTATCTCCGTCAAAGCTGTGTGTCATTGTGCTCCGGATGATGGGAAAAAACAACAAGTTCTGTTTCGGTTTAGAAATAACTCTGACTGTGCAGAGTTTCAAATGAAGCTTTGTCACACAAAAGCATAGGGTAGGGATGGTTGAAGGACATGTTGTCATGTCTCATACCAGAGAGAGTTTTTGCAGTCTCAGTCTGTTGAACGCTGAGACATATAGCTGTGATAAATCTTTAGTGCTGCTGTTGCCAATGGAAACTGTAAGTGAGACGTGCTCTGGGGGAGCTCTGTTGTGGTGGTGAGGACTAAAGCCAGGTCATCCATGATACAAATCAGTATTCGATGTACATCCATGTCTGAGGATGTCGGGCGTTGACATGGAAAATGGGCACTAGCTGCAACAGTGAGCGCTGTTACCTTCAAGTCAGTTTCGGTTTTGCTAGGGTGTAGTAGACAGGGTTGGTGGATGGTCATAAGTATCTGCTTCTGATTTTAAAGGTTGCAAGTTTAAATCCAGCTATAGAAAGTCATTTTTACATTTTTTTGTATTTAAACCTTTCCCAAACCTTAACCCATTCCTTATCGCATTCCCAAACCTTAACATTCAGAGTTATTCCCAAACCTAAACATTCAGAGTTATTACCTAACCTTGTGTGTGTGTACGGTGCATTCGGAAAGTATTCAGACCCCTTGACTTTTTCCACATTTTGTAACGGTACAGCCTTATTCTAAAATGGAAATACAATATTTCAGTTTATTTTAAACCTGTTTTTGCTTTGTCATTATGGCATATTGTGTGTAGATTGATGAGGGGGGATTTAATCCATTTTAGGACAAGGCTTTAACGTAACAAAAAAGTCAAGGGGTCTGAATAATATATACAGTACCAGTCAAAAGTTTGGACACACGTACTTATTCAAGGGTTTTTCTTTATTTGTACTATTTTCTACATTGTAGAATATTAGTAAAGACATCAAAACTATGAAATAACACATGGAATTGTGTAGTAAGCAAAAAAGTGTAGTAAGCAAAAAAATCCAAATGCATTTGAGATTCTTCAAAGTAGCCAACATTTGCCTTGACAGCTTTGTAAACTCTTCTCAACCAGTATCACCTGGAATGCTTTTCCAACATTCTTGAAGGACTTCCCACATATGCTGAGCACATGTTGGCTGCTTTCCCTTCACTCTGCGGTCCAACTCATCCCAAATCATCTCAACTGGGTTGAGGTCGGGTGATTGTGGAGGCCAGGACATCTGATGCAGCACTCAATCACTCTCCTTCTTGGTCAAATAGCCCTTACACAGCTTGGAGGTGTGTTGGGTCACTGTCCTGTTGAAAAACAAATGATAGTCCCACTAAGCGCATACCGGATGGGATGGCATATCGCTGCAGAATGCTGTGGTAGCCATGCTGGTTAAATGTGCCTTGAATTCTAAATAAATCTCAGACAGTATCACCAGCAAAGCAACATCACAACTCCTCCTCCATGCTTCACTGTGGGAACCACACATGCGGAGATCATCCGTTCACCTACTCCGCATCTCACAAAGACACGGCAGCTGGAACCAAAATTCTAAAATTTGGACTCATCAGACCAAAGGACAGATTTCCACTGGTCTAATGTCCATTGCTAGTGTTTCATGGCTCAAGCAAGTCTCTTCTTATTATTGGTGTAGTGGTTTCTTTGCAGCAATTTGACCAAGAAGGCCTGATTGTCCTCTGAATAGTTGATGTTGAGATGTGTGTTACTTGAACTTTGTGAAGCATTTATTTGGGCTGCAATCTGAGGAGCAGTTACATCTAATGAAATTATCTTCTGCAGCAAATGTAACTCTGGGTCTTTCCTTCCTGTGGCGGTCCTCATGAGAGCCAGTTTCCTCATAGCACTTGATGGTTTTTGTGATTGCACTTGAAGAAACTTTCAAACTTTCATGATATATTTCAGTCTCTCGGTCCTGGCTTTGATAAACCTGTACTGACCCTGCCTTCTGGATGGTAACGGAGTGAACAAGCCATTGCTCGGGGGGCTGAGGTCCTTGATGATCTTCTTGGCCTTTCTGTGACAACAGGTACTGTAGATGTCCTGGAGGGTAGGCAGTGTGCCCCCGGTGATGCGTTGGGCAGACTGCACCACCCTCTGGAAAGACCCTGCGGTTGCGGGCTGTGCAGTTGCCATAACAGGTGGTGACATAGCCCGACAGGATGCTCTCAATGTTGCATCTGTAAAAGTTTGTGGGGGTCTTATGTGCCAAGTCAACTTTCTTCAGCAACCAGAAGTTGTTGAAGTTGAGGGAGAGGCTATTTTCATGGCACCACTCCGCCAAGGACCTCACCTCCTCCATTCTGGCTTTCTCGTCGTCATTGGTAATCCTGCTGTGTCGTCTGCAAACTTCATGATTGAATGAACGTCCAATTCTGACGTGAGACTGTGAGATCTAAACTCAGCAAAAAAAGAAACGTCCTCTCACTCTCAACTGCATTTATTTTCAGCAAACTTAACATGTGTAAATATTTGTATGAATATAACAAGATTCAACAACTGAGACATAAACTGAACAAGTTCCACAGACATGTGACTAACAGAAATGGAACAATGTATCCCTGAACAAAGGGGGGGTCAAAATCAAAAGTAACAGTCATATCTGGTGTGGCCACCAGCTGCATTAAGTACTGCAGTGCATCTCATCCTCATGGACTGCACCAGATTTGCCAGGTCTTGCTGTGAGATGTTACCCCACTCTTCCACCAAGGAACCTGCAAGTTCCCGGACAATTCTGGGGGGAATGGCCCTCACACTCTGATCCAACATGTCCCAGACGTGCTCAATGGGATTGAGATCCGGGCTCTTCGTTGGCCATCCATGGCAGAACACTGACATTCCTGTCTTGCAGGAAATAACACACAGAATGAGCAGTATGGCTCGTGGCATTGTCATGCTAGAGGGTCATGTCAAGATGAGCCTGCAGGAAGGGTACCACATGAGTGAGGAGAATGTCTTCCCTGTAACACATAGTGTTGAGATTCCCTGCAATGACAACAAGCTCAGTCCAATGATGCTGTGACACATCACCCCAGACCATGATGGACCCTCCACCTCCAAATCGATCCTGCTCCAGAGTACAGGCCTCGGTGTAATGCTCATTCCTTCGACGATAAGCGCAAATCTGACCATCACCCCTGGTGAGACAATACCGCGACTCGTCAGTGAAGAGCACTTTTTGCCAGTCCTGTCTGGTCCACTGACGGTGGGTTTGTGCCCATAGGCGACGTTGTTGCCGGTGATGTCTGGTGAGGACCTGCCTTACAACAGGCCAACAAGCCCTCAGTCCAGCCTCTCTCAGCCTATTGTGGACAGTCTGAGCACTGATGGAGGGTTTGTGCGTTCCTGGTGTAACTCAGGCAGTTGTTGTTGCCATCCTGTACCTGTCCTGCAGGTGTGATGTTTGGATGTACCGATCCTGTGCAGGTGTTGTTACACTTGGTCTGCTACTGCGAGGACGATCAGCTGTCTGACCTGTCTCCCTGTAGCACTGTCTTAGGCGTCTCACTGTACAGACATTTCAATTTATTGCTCTAGCCACATCTGCAATCCTCATGCCTCCTTGCAGCATGCCAAAGCCACGTTCACGCAGATGAGCAGGGACCCTGGTCATCTTTCCTTTGGTGTTTTCAGAGTCAGTAGAAAGGCCTCTTTAGTGTCCTAAGTTTTCATAACTGTGACCTTAATTGCCTACTGTCGGTAAGCTGTTAGTGTCTTAATGACCGTTCCACAGGTGCATGTTCATTAATTGTTTATGGGTCATTGAACAAGCATGGGAAACAGTGTTTAAATCCTTTACAATGAAGATCTGTGAAGTTATTTGGATTTTTATGAATTATCTTTAAAAGACAGGGTCCTGAAAAAGGGATGTTTATTTTCATGTGTTTCTATGTGTTTGATGCCATTTAATGTGCTCTGTTCCAGCTATTATTATGAGCCATCCTCCTCTCAGCAGCCTCCACTGCTTTATTCACTGGAAATAAAATCGGACTGATGGCTTCCTTAGTGGCTCCTTGCCATACGTGGCCATTACCTGAAACATGATGGTTACCCGGTGACATTGTTCCTCCGGCCTGAGGCACGACAAGGCAGTCCCAGACAACATGGTGCACATCACGACTCACGAGCCACCGATGAAGAGTCAGTCAGTCAGGTAAACTCACTCCTGGAGGCCTGAAATTACAACTGGAGTCATAGTAAATTAGAATTTTAATTTGACTTTGTTTTATTGGGGAATGTTATATAATAATGTTATAAAAGCAAATAGGTGAGTATTTGATTACCCCCAAGGTCCATATCTAACCCCGGGACACCCTGAGCATTTGGTCTGTTGTTCAATTGTTCTGTTATTTATGTTTCTGTTCTCTTACATTCAGAACCACACAGTATTTTTAGAAGATCTTTCTCTGTTAGTTGTGGTGACGCTGTTTTTTCCTCTCTTCTTTCTGTCCTGTCTCATCTAAATTGACCACGGAATACAAGAACACTTTGTCTTTCTCTGTTTTACCCACTCCTTTGGACTGATTCTCTTTCTCTCCCTGTTGTTGTCATCCTACCACACAGAAGACAATTAAGTGTAACCAACTCTACTACTGACAAACGGTTCAATGGTTTTCCTACTATCAGGTGAACGTTCACAGGACAGAATGGACGAGAGCAGAGAGTTGCCTCCCGTTAGGACTCTAATGTAAATACAATTGCCTTGGAGAGCTTTCTTTTGTCACGAATGACATCATACTGCATTTTTATTTGTTGAATTAGGTCACTTATGGTTCTGTATGTCTCAGTTGGTAGAGCATGGTGCTTGCAATGCCAAGATGGTGGGTCAATTCCTGGGCCTACTCATATGTTAAATGTATCCACACATGACTGTAAGTTGCTTTGGATAAATACATCTGCTAAATGGCATATATTAAGTTTCAATTGGAGAGCTACCACCAATCATTAGCATTTAACTTATGTAACCAAACTGCAGTTTGACGTTTGTAAGCCTTGACCTGTTTGACCACTGGTCAGATTTCAACACTTCCATGGTTGCTTGTGATCTGTGCCTTCATCTCAGGAGGTGTGTTTGTCCCAAGGTTTCCTGTTCTCCCCAAAGGAGACAAACATTTTCTCAAATATCTCTTGATTGAATCCCCTGACAAATCTTCCTTATCAAAGCTAGTGCATAGGATGACTGTCTGCCTGCTTGCCTTTATCCATTCTGTATTGTCTACGAAGATTAGTTTCAATAACATACTTTTTATAAGAAGGCATGCGGAACTCATTTTGACACTACATCCCTGAACTCAGTGGACTTGGCTGGCAGTAAATCATATACAGCACTGAACGTGGCTGAATGTGGCTGTGGTGTATCTGCCCCTTTGTGGAAACAGGAGCATGATTAAGACAAATACAGGAAGGAGGCATTCCGGCCCTGCTTAACCTTTACATAATAAAAACAGCTCTTTACGAGTGGATGAAACCTTTATATTTAGAGGTGGTCTGATCTAGTGCAGTTTAAAGTTTCACTACAGTCTCTCTCTCTCTCTCTCTCTCTCATCCAAGGCATATTGAGGCACATAATGGGTTCCTCCCTCATGTCTTTGTAAATATGTATCTATTTATTGTCTAACCTATATTGCAGTCCTCACAGCTTCTAAACACCAATCCTCAGCCCACACCCTCCACCTATCTACACTGTTTCTGTAGTCCCACGCCTGCCTGACAGCATACTCTACTCACGACTCTAAGTTTAAAGTGCAATTCGTCTCTCTTCCCTGGGGCTGCTAGGGGCCTTGGATGTTTCCGTGGAGGACAGCTGTGGTCTAAATATAGTGGGGGCGGGGGCCGCTTCCCTTCCTACCTTAAGGAACTAGATATAGAGAGAAGAGAGAGAGAGGGACCGTATTTGGATGACAACCTGCTTCCTGTAGGAACCGCAACCCTGGGTGACCATAGAAAAACATTACACACACACGTGCAAATACACACACACACACACACACACACACACACACGGGAGTAACATAGTAGATTACAAGTTTCCAATGGAATTTAAAGGTACTTTTTCTTTATTTTTGTAATCAAACCACAACCAGTTCTCCTGGTATTCTGCATGCAGGGCTCTGTGACATGACATAGTCTGCATCCCAAATGGCACCCTTTTCCCTATATAGCCCAATTTTATTGACCAGGGTCCATAGGGTGCCATTTGGGACACACTCATCAACTCCCACTCTCAATACCCTCTCCACCTGTCTAACTTGCATTCCTCTGACACAGCTGACAAACGACAGCCTCTCCGTACTGCTGTGTCTCTGCCGTGCTTCCCATGAATGGCTGCGCCTCTTCTGTGTTGGCAGTTGTGGCCCTTCAGAGAAGTGCTTCTTTTTCCCTGTGGGCCCTGGTGAAAAGTAGTGCAGTATGGAGGGAATAAGGTGCCATTTGAGATGCACACTCTGTCAGCCCAGTAGAGATCTGATGCACGGCTGAGTTGCGCGGCATTATGGATTAATATACAAAGCAACCGCTGTTGGAGAATGTGCTGTTGATGGATGTTGATGTGTTGATGTTATGTAACATGTAAGGCAGGATGTGGATGGGACAGCGTTTTAAAGGCCATCTATTGTTAGCTATATACGTGTCAAATATCTCAAACAGTCCTGTGTTTGTTGTTGCTTACTACAACAATGATTCACTCTATCACTATGTTGTTGCTATAGTAATAACAGCATCACAGGTAAAAGGGCAACTTAATGTAAATTCAATATAGTTCACTTTACTCAAAAAAATGCTGGGTTAAAAACAACCCAATTTGGGTTATTTGGTAACCCAATGCTGGGTAACTATTGGAAGGAACACACGCTGAGTTATTTTGACTCAGCCAGTTGGGCTGCTTGAATAACATAACATGTTGAGTTGTTCGGATTACCCAAACATGGGTTAATTTAACCATCAGTTGGGTATTTTTTACTCTCATGCTGGGTTGACCTAGCAGCTGGGTCTTTTTTAATATAATCCTTAGGTTATTTTCAGAAGGCAGGGCTTATTAGGGGCATGGTTTTCAGATTGATCTTATTGGCCACCCGTGATAGTAAATGTCATGCACATTATAATAAGGTATACTACCTTATTGAACCCCAACAATGGGATTTACATAGGCTTTCAAAGAACTCATACACATACACAGCTTTAAGACTCATTGAACATAATGTTCAACCTTAACATGTAATAACTACAACAGAAAATATTAAAAGGAATGACATTTACTCTCATGGGTGGCTAAAATGAACTCTCTGCCAAGCTCCTACTAAACCAAGCCTAAAACATCACCTGCTGGGTCAAATCTTAATAACCTAGCATTAATAACCCATCAATGATGTCCATTAAACATCTCTGATGGGAACAAACTAAATACTACCGGCTCTTGCCCTTCAATCTTTTCTCTAAGGCCTGCCATCTCAACCCCTGGCTCAGTACCAATGAATGAGATGTGAATCAGTCAAGGATGTATCATTTAATTTCCATCTCCAGGTCTGCATCCCAAATAGCACCCTATTCCCTACATTGTGCGTTACTTTTGACCAGAACCCTTTTGACCAGAGCTGTACACTATAAAGGGAATAGGGTCCCATTTGGGATGAAGCCCAAGACTATTCATCTCCATCCCTTGGCTCAGTGCTAATTAATGAGATGTGAATGAGATGTGTATCAGTGGGGAGATGTTTGCGGGAAGCTATTAGATGTCATTGGGGATGGGTATCATGTATTTTCCGTCATCAAATGTGTATTTGCAGCCATTAGGAGGTCAGCTCTGTCATTATGGTTGTTGGTCCATGCCAATCACACAGGTCGAGGGAATGACCTCAAAGTACTGTGGCCTTTTCGCTAACGGTATGCAGTATGTCAGCATCCAAAATGGCCTATATATATCCCTATATGGCAAGAGACTGGTCAAAAGTAGTGCACTCATAAGGAATAGCTATTTCCATTTTAGATACAACATATGTGATTGTAGAACAACAGCAGGTGGGGTTATTCTTTATCCCACACTAAGGGAAGGCAGGGAGCCTAGGGGAAGTACAAGACACTTCATCTCTCTCCTGACAAGGATGAGTGCTCAACTGTGGTCTGTGTGTGAGAAAAGCAATGACATTTACTTCTATTGTTCTGCTGCCAAGGCCTAATACAGGTGTATGTGAGTTCTCTTTCTTCTAATTCTATTAATTTCCCCAAACGGTATTGGCAGGACTATTCAACACTCATAGAAAGAAATGGTTGTGAATTGTACTTAAAAGTGTACAAACGCTTGTCACTGTAGTGGTACCCTGTAAAGTATGTCCATTGTAGCTTTAGTTAAAGGTACATAGATAGTACCTTTCTTACATATAGTCTACAGGTACAAAAGCATGCCATTAGAAAGGGTACACATTTACCTTTTTAGGGTACTATCATTTGTTCCTTATAAGTGGCAATATTGTACCTCTTCTCTATACCATGTCCCTCATGTGTACAAACCTCTCCGCCATCCCACTCCTGACACCAATATAGTAAATTCAGGGGGTAGCCCCGACTCTGACTCAAACCTGGGTCTAGCAACACTCACCGGTGGCCAAAATTAACTAACTGAAAGCCGCACCCCCACTAATCCATGCCTCCAATATAATTTCAAAGTGTGCCTTGCCTTTCAAATATTATCATTCAAATTAAACTCTTTATGACATTACATAGGCTATCTCAGAAGGCCTAGTTTTACCCATATACAGTGGCCTGAAACTCATGGTTTACAGACCTTCTTCACCTGCGGGATCGTCTGAGGCCAGCCACCCGAAGATCTGATGAAATTGTGGGTTTGCGAAAACTGTGGTTTTGCACAACCAAAGAATTTCTGCACAAACTGTCAGAAACCGTCTCTGGGAAGCTCATCTGCATACTCATCATCCTTACCAGGGTCTTGACCTGACTGCAGTTCGGTGTCGTAACTGACTTCAATGGGCAAATGCTCATCTTCAATGCCCACTGGCATGCTGGAAAAGTGTGTATGTGGGCGAGTCGTTTACTGATGTCAACATTGTGAACGGTGTGGCTCATGGTGGCAGTGGGGTTATGGTATGAGCAGGCATAAGCTACAGACAACAAGCACAATAAACTATATGGAATTGGTAGAACCCTTCATTCTAGGACCATATAGAACCGTTCTTTGAAGAATCCTACATAGAAGGTTCAAGGGAGAACTCTCTGTAAAGGGTTCTACCTAGCACCAAAAAGGATTCCCCTAAGGGGACAAACCAAAGAGCCCTGCGTGGTTCTACTTGTTCTAAGAGTGTACCTCTGAATGTGCCTCTGAATGTACATGATGTATATTTCCATGTTTTTGTATTCCAGGGAACAATTTGTACCCTAACCATACCCTTATTTCTATGAGTGCACCCACCTATAGTAGTGTTTTTGACCCAATCACAAGATCGTCCTTTGAGATACTCAGTAACTTTAACTGATGGAATCACACGCTTACTCATACAATCAATATCACATTCATAAACCCACACTTTCTCCCTCATTCAGGCCTAACAACAACAAGAGCAGCAACACATTCCCTGTGGTCTATATAACCACTAATTTATTCCACTCTCAACATCTTTGTGCTTACAAAATGTTCTAGAACTTCTCTATATCTATCTCACTGAATCGATCTATCTAAGGTATTTCCTCTTTATGGTGGCCTACTACAGTAATGTTAGTTTCCTTGCTGTGATCTTAACCTATCCTTTATATTTACAGATGTATAAAGAGAGAGATTGAAAGATGGATTGATGCATTGAGTCTAGATGGGACACATGAGTTTATAGGGCTTCCAAATGGATCCTTTGTTAAGCTAAACGTAACCTCTAGTTGCGGTTCTATTTTGTCTTTAACAATGGAAAACCAAAATGCGATCGAGGAACATGATCAGTCTGGCCTTTCGAATGGAAAAATACAAACAGACAAAACCAAATGGAAAAAATAACATGGTGTGTATCACAAATGACAACCTATTCCTGAAATAATGCACTACTTTTGACCAGAGCGCCATCTGGGATGCAGACATGATCACTCACTAAGAACCTCATCATTTCTTTGGCTAAGCTAAGCAATGGAATAAAGAGAAAGTCTATTCTGATCCATGCCTGCTTCTTCTTTTTATCCATTCACTGTAATGTTTTGTTTTTAGACCCGGGTAGGCCTCAACAGAGTGTGTGTGTGTTGTGTGGTCTTGAATTACGCCGAGCAGAGGGAGGAAGAGCTGGTGGAAAGAATATGAGCAGGAGATATACGATACAATGGAACCACAAGGGGAGAAACCAAGGGACCGTGCCAACAACTCTCTGCTCTCTTGTCCTCTATTGACTTTATGACGTTCCTATTCTTACACACACACACACACACACACACACACACACACACACACACACACACACACACACACACACACACACACACACACACACACACACACACACACACACACACACACATCATTCTTACTAAAACACTTATCTGGTTGGTTTGTCTCTGGAACTTAAACTGCAGGGATATATTCACACTACATCCTGGAATTACGTCTGAAGCCCCCCTCCACCTCCCACTTTCCCTTTTTCCTTCTCTTTCGTACTATTTTTTCCCCCCGATTTTCTAAAAGTTTCTTTGACTGCAAGGGAAATTCCTCTTCCTTAGCATGAAACACACAGAGAATGAGTCTGCTGATAGGTACTTATAACATTAGGAGGCCAAACCTTCTCTTGCTAGAACAAAATACTTACCTGCTGTGTACCAAATCGGTACCAACAAACCTGCTGTTTCTACTTGTAGAATAGAAATGCTCGGCAGTGGCCGACACCTTGATTTTGAGCCAATCAGAGAGGACAAACCTCTATGTGGGGGAGCTGACAGGAGTGGCAAGAAAAAGGAAAAAAGAGGGCATTTTTTCTCAGCCTGGTCTCAGACTAGACATAATGTAGTAAATGTTTGGCATGGTTACAAAAGACAGAATGTTACTTAAAACTTCTTATGGCTGGGGGGCAGTATTGAGTAGCTTGGATGAAAAAGGTGCCCAGAGTAAACTGCCTGCTACTCAGGCCCAGAATATACCATATGCATATTATTGGTATATTTGGAAAGAAAACACTCTGACGTTTCTAAAACGGTTTGAATGATGTCTGTGAGTATAACAGAACTCAAATGGCAGGCAAAAACCTAAGAAAAAATCCAACCAGGAAGTGGGAGGTTTTGTAGGTTTTCAAGTCTTTGCCTATCCAATATACAGTGTAACATTTGGTCCGATGGACTTCCTAATGCTTCCACTAGATGTCAACAGTCTTTAGAAACTTGTTTCAGGCTTCTACTGTGAAGGGGGAGCGAATAAGAGCTGTTTGAGTCAGGTGTCTGGCAGAATGCCATGAGCTCAGTCTCGCTTGCGGCCATGAGCATGAGCTCTGTTCCTTTTCCTTTCTAAAGACAAAGGAATTGTCCGTTTGGAATATTATTGAAGATTTATGATAAAAACATCCTAAAGATGGATTCTATACATCGTTTGACATGTTTCTAAGAACTGTAATGGAATGGTCGTCTGAACTAAGTGCCTGCGTCTTGTGAATTTGGATTTGTGAACTAAACGCGAGAACAAAAAGGAGGTATTTGGACATAAATGATGGACTTTATCGAACAAAACAAACATTTATTGTGGAACTGGGATTCCTGGGAGTGCATTCCGATGAAGATCATCAAAGATAAGTGAATATTTATAATGCTATTTCTGACTTCTGTTGACTCCACAACATGGAGGGTATCTGTATGGCTTGTTTTGGTCTCTGAGCGCTGTACTCAGATTATTGCATGGTGTGTTTTTTCCGTAAAGCTTTTATGAAATCTGACACAGCGGTTGCATTAAGGAGAAGTATATCTTGTTTTTACATAGTTCCATGGATAACATTTGTATTTTCATGAACATTTATGATGAGTATTTTTGTAAATTGATGTGGCTCTCTGCAAAATCAAGGGATGTTTTGGAAGCAAAACATTACTGAACATGTCAATGTAAACTGAGATTTTTGGATATAAATATGAACTTTATCGAACAAAACATACATGTATTGTGTAACATGAAGTCCTATGAGTGTCATCTGATGAAGATTATCAAAGGTTAGTGATGAATTTTCTCTCTATTTCTACTTTTTGTGACTCCTCTCTTTGGATGGAAAAATGGCTGTTTTTCTGTGACTAGGTGCTGACCTAACATAATCATATGGTGTGCTTTCGCTGTGAAGCCTTTTTGAAATCAGACACTGTGGTGGGATTAACAACAAGTTTTTCTTTAAAATGGTGTATAATACTTGTATGTTTGAGGAATTTTAAAGATGATATTTCTGTTGTTTGAATTTGGCTCCCTGCACTTTCACTGGCTGTTGTCAAATCGATCCCATTAACTTCTTGGCGCACCCATCCGTTTAGCGGGATCATTTTCGTCAAAATCCGCTGAATTGCAGAGCGCCAATTTCAAATGAAATTACAAAAAATATTTAATTTTCATGAAATCACAAGTGCAATATAGCAAAACACAGCTTAGCTTGTTGTTAATCCACCTGGCGTGTCAGATAAAAAAAAAACTTTTCGGCGAAAGCTATCCAAGCGTTTATGTAAGGACATCTCTCTCAGCAGACAAAACCTTACAAACAGCTAGCAGCAAAGTAGATTGGTCATGAAAGTCAGAAAAGCAATAAAATGAATCGCTTACCTTTGATGATCTTCGGATGTTTGCACTCACGAGACTCCCAGTTACATAATAAATGTTCCTTTTGTTCCATAAAGATGATTTATTTATTTATATATCCAAAATACCTCAATTTGGTTGGCGCGTTATGTTCAGAAATCCACAGGCTCGAGCGGTCACGATGGGGCTGATGAAAATTCCAAATAGTATTTTTTAAAGTTCGTAGAAACATGTCAAACGTTTATGATAATCAATCCTCAGGTTGTTTTTACAATAAATAATCAATAATATTTCAACCGGACTATAGCAGTTTCAATTGGAGAGAGAGAGAAAATGTCTGCTCCAAGCTGCTCGCGCATGCAAAACGTTGCTGGCCCCCAGCCATCCATTGACACGATGTGATCTTTCTCGGTCATTTTTCAGAATAAAAGCCTGAAACTATGTCTAAAGACTGTTCAGACCATGTGGAAGCCATAGGAAAAGGAATCTGGTTGATATCCCTTTAAATTGAGGGAAGGCATGCAATAGAACAGGGAGCTTTCAAAATAGAAGGCACTTCCTCTTTTGATTTTCCTCAGGTTTTTGCCTGCATTATCAGTTCTGTTATACTCACAGACAATATTTTAACAATTTTGGAAACTTTAGAGTGTTTTCTATCCTAATCTGACAATTATATGCATATTCTAGTTTCATTTGGGTACTTTTTCATCCAAACATCAAAATACTGCCCCCTACACTCAAGAGGTTAACGGGATTTCAGCCGTACGAAGTTAAGGCAAAAATCGAAAGTAGGTTGGTTGGTTGGGGTAGTAGGGTGGGCGTGTAACGCAAATGTCTACCAACCCAGAGGTTGCGTATTTTAGCTAAATAGCAACTTTGTAACTACTTACTACTTTTTAGCTACTTCGCAACTACTTAGCATGTTAGCTAACCCTTCACCTAACCCTTTAACCTAACTCCTAACCCTAACCTTAACCCTAAACTTAATCTCTAACAGGTTAGCGTTAGCCACCTAGCTAATGTTAGCCACTACAAATTGTAATTGGTAACATATCATACGTTTTGCAAATGTGTAATATATTGTACCAATTGCAATTTGTAACATATCATATGAAATGGATGACAGACATCCACAAATTAATCCATACCATATGGAATGTAACATAGTGTATCATACTAATTGGAGTGTCCCGGGTATACTTTTATTATGCGTGTGTTTGTAAATTCAATCTGGTGTGCCAGAATGTGCTCAGAGTGCGCTCTGGGCATTCATGAACTCGGAGCGTTTTCCCGTTAGTAACAATCTCGAGCGTTCAGAGCGCACACTGGACACTCTGGCCGAGGAGTAGGTTTGATCAGAGCGTTCTGACCTCCCAACGGCAGTCAAGCACCCAAGCTAACTGTCTAACGCTGGCTAGCTTGCTAGCTACTTCCAGACACAAATGAGAGAACAACTCACTCTGATCATTTTACTCGCCTTAGCAGAGCTGGTTAGGCTGTTTTTATGTTATCCAGAGCGTTGGTGATTGTAATTGTGCTGCTGGCAACAATTGAATTACGCCTTTTTGCCAAAGTTTATTGACACCATATTCAACAGGTGTTGAGCGTTGTTAATTCATCAGTTATTCTGCGCTCAGGCACACCTGGACTAGAGTGCTCGTAAATTAGAGTAGATACACCCTATGTTGTTACATCTACCCCTGAGTCCAGGTTGCTTTTTCCAATCTAACTGACCCCCTTTCATCAGAATTGTTCTAACTAAAACAATAAAGCTGCTTATTATTTATTTTTTTGTCTTTACATCTTTTAAGTCCAGCGAGTTTTGTGCTTGAAGAAGGATATTTTTTTGTTAGGATTGATCATGTCCACTAGCTTATTAGTTAGCCAGCTAGCTAACATTAAGTTTGTTAACTGAGCAAGGCAGTTACATTGTCACACCCTGACCTTAGAGAGCCTTGTTTATTCTCTATTTGGTTAGGTCAGGGTGTGACTTGGGTGGGCAAATCTATGTTTCTATTTCTTTGTTGACCTAGTATGGTTCCCAATCATAGGCAGCTGTTTATCGTTGTCTCTGATTGGGGATCATACTTAGGCAGCCCTTTTTCCCACCTCAGATTGTGGGATCTTGTTTTTTTTTTGCATAGTTGCTGTCTAGCCCTGCAGAACGGTACATTTGGTTTTGTATTTTGTTGTTTTGTCAGAGTTCAATATTAAAAATCATGAACACTTTCCACGCTGCGCTTTGGTCTCATTCATCTAAAGATGGACGTAACACACATACACTTCATAGGAAACTAATAAGGTGGTAAGTACAGCACAATGCACACAACACTAAATGCTTTACCAAGCTACAGTAGCTATCTGTCCACTGTATCTCGTAACATTATACTGAAATCACAATGGATTTGTTTCCATGAAGCAGCTGCCTGTAGTTGGCTGCTCAGAGTCAATACAGTGTATTTACTTTACCTCGCTAGCACAACAGCTAGCTACTTAGTGAATCATGCTAACCATTTAGCTAATGTTAGCCAGCTAGCTAAAAATGTATATGGGCTGTGTGCGATTATGGACAGTGAATACAGTTGTGTCTTTGCTTTCTAGCTTGTTATCTAGCTGTAGACATCTGACTAGTATCAACAAGGGCTTTCTAAAACAATAGCAACATTAGTGCAGCTAGGTAGCTAGCTAACATTGACTAGCAGGGCTCTCCAACCCTGTTTCTGGAGAGTTACCGTCGTGTAGGTTTTCACTACAACCATAATCTAGCAAAACTGATTCTAATAATTATCTGGGTGCATAAGCTGAATCAGGTTAGTTACAACAGGAGGGTAGTTCTCTAGGAACAGGGTTGGTGAGCCCTGGACTAGACTATAAAGCAACACACATGGAAATGCATTGCCAAGCAACGCTACTGACACCTTCTGGTTTGGAGTATTTTAACAAGGCTGATTGGCTGACAACCTCAAGGTCTTTTCTGTGTGAACACAAAAGAGTGACTTCTGACACTCTGTTCAGAGGTGTAAGTACTGTCGGCAGGCAAACATTTCACAATGCTACCGGTGTGTCAGAGCTATAAGATGGAATACCCTCCTCTCCAACCTCTTGTTTGCCTACAGAATATACTGCAGTACCTGAGAGAAAGACAGTGAGGGTGTTCCAAAACAAAAACAAAACTCTCCAAGCCTCTGACACAATAATCATCTATTTTCTTTATATGCTCTCAACCACTCACAAGTGAATGCAATTACACAACGTGTGACCCTTTGTAGCTCAGGATACTGGGTTCAATTTCCGGGGGTCACCAATACATAAAATGTATGCACCCATCCTTTAATTTTACAGTACTGTACAAACAAAACACAACCCTGCTCCACAGGGCTTCCCATATAGAGCCTTGTTTACTATTTGTAGTAAACAAGGATGTGTTTATTAATCCTCCACTTTTAAATTACCAGTAAGGTCAGTTCCGGCCCTGAACTATTAAAGTCAGAGTCTTAGAAGGCTTTTGATTCTGGAGCACATAGATGGAGCTTTACATGTCATGGCAGAGGGGATCAGTCAACAGTATCAGATAGATGACACCATACCGGCTTGCAAAACCACTGTGAAGTTCAAAGACAGAGGCCGTTGGACACAATACAGCCACACTGTATTAACGAAGCATTAAAATAATTCAAGCCCATAGCAACACAGCACTTCTCAGGTCTATTTTATCTCCATGGGAGAGTCTGATCATGTGTGAATGCCCCATGCATGGTTTAAATACACAGCTGTGAGTGACATCAATATGGATGAAGATAATCTGATAGTGTGATATACAATGAAAAGGAACAAGAGGACACCACTTGAGCAGCATAGGCTTAGCACTGATATACACATTCAGCATTAGCTGTCTATTAAAGTACTAAGAAAACACAAAATTACATATTTGATGTAAAGTATTTCACAATACCACTTCACCACTCAGTTGAGGTTTCCTTCAAGATTGCTCTGAGGGAATCTCAGCCTTGAAGGCAAGGATAACTCCAATCTGCATACCACACTCTGTTAATACTGTAGTGAACTTTTCACTATACCGTTGACAAGACTTAGGCCTAGATTCAATCAGGACCGCTGATTGACATTTAAATGTAATTTCCAACTAGGCGACATATTCACACAGCAAATTCTCCAGTGTTAAACCCCCCAACAAACAATTTTGCTCAGGTGCATCCTGTTTCCATTGATCATCCTCGAGATGTTTCTACAACTTTATTGGAGTCTACCTGTGGTAAATTCAATTGATTGGACATGATTTGAAAAGGTACACACCTGTCTACATAAGGTTCCACAGTTGACAGTGCATGTCAGAGAAAAAACCAAGCCATGAGGTCGAAGGAATTGTCCGTAGCGCTCCGAGTCAGAATTATGTCGAGGAACAGATTTGGGGAAGGGTACCAAAGAAATTAGGCAAAATTAAAGGTCCCCAAGAACACAGTGGCCTCCATCATTCTTAAATGGAAGAAGTTTGGAACCATCGAGACTCTTCCTAGAGCTGGGTTGCCCGGCCAAACTTAGCAATCGGGGAAGAAACGCCTTGGTCAGGGAGGTGACCAAGAACCCGATGGTCACTCTGAAAGAGCTCCAGAGTTCCTCTGTGGAGATGGGAGAACATTCCAGAAAGACAACCATCTCTGCAACACCACCAATTAGGTCTTTATGGTTGAGTGGCTAGAAGGAAGGCACTCCTCAGTAAAAGGCACATGACAGCCCACTTGGAGTTTGCCAAAAGGCACCTAAAGGACTCTCAGACCATGAGAAACAAGATTATCTGGTCTGATGAAACCAAGTTTGAACTCTTTGGCCTGAATGCAAGAAGAATGGGAGGAACTCCCCAAATACATGTGTGCCAAGCTTGTAGCGTCATACCCAAGAAGACTTGAGGCTGTAGTCGCTGCCAAAGGGGCTTCAACAAAGTACTGAGTAAAGGGTCTGAATACTTATATAAATGCAACGTTTCCGTTGTTTTTTATTATAAAGTTGCAAAACATTCCATAAACCTGTTTCTGCTTTGTCATAAGGTGCTTCTACACCTGCATTGCTTGCTGTTTGGGGTTTTAGGCTGGGTTTCTGTACAGCACTTTGAGATATCAGCTGATGTACGAAGGGCTATATAAATACATTTGATTTGATTTATTGTGTGCAGATTGAATAATTTTTTGCAATAAACTTTAGAATTAGGCTGTAACGTACCAAAATGTGGAAAAAGTCAAGGGGTCTGAACTTTCGAATGCACTGTATTTAACACAATACCATATGTATTTCATAAGGCCTTATTTTGAGGGCAGAGTTTTACCCTAATACAGACCTTTAACTCATGCACATCACTTTGAATTAAACCAGCATAACATTTCCCTGAATGCTATTTTGCATGTTGACTTTTAGAATTGTTTTTTTTCAATATCTATGTTTGTTAAACTTATGCTACTCAAATTTAAATTACAAAAATGTTCCAATTTTGCTAGGAGTCCCCCAAAAGGAACACCCCCTCCCATTCAGCTGAAAAGGTGATGCGGGAAATTCAAAAAGTATTTTTTAGAAATATTTAACTTTCACACATTAACAAGTCCAATACAGCAAATGAAAGATAAACATATTGTTAATCTACCCAAAGTGTCAGATTTAAAAAAATGTTTTACAGCGAAAACACAACATATATTTATGTTAGATCACCACTAAATTCAAAAACACACACAGCCATTTTTTACAGCCAAAGATAGTCACAAAAACAGAAATATAGATAAAATGAATCACTAACCTTTGATTATCTCCATCAGATGACATTCATAGGACATCATGTTATACATGTATTGTGTGTTTTGTTCGATAATGTGCATATATATATAAAATCTCAGTTTACATTGGCGCGTTACGTGCAGTAATGTTTTGATTCCAAAACATCAGGTGATTTTGCAGAAATACTCACAATAAACATTGATAAAAGATGCAAGTGTTATTCACAGAATTAAAGATAAACGTATCCTCTATGCAACCGCTGTGTCAGATATTTTAAAAACTTTACGGAAAAATAATAATCTGAGAACGGCGCTCAGATCCCAAATTAGCCAAAGAAATAGCCGCCATTTTGGCGTCAACAGAAGCTACAAAAAAACACTATAAATATTCACTTACCTTTGAATATCTTCATCAGAAGGCAGTTCCAGGAATCCCAGTTCGACAATAAATGACTGTTTTGTTCCATAAAGTTCCATAAAGCCCATCATTTAGCCACTTGTTGATAGCTTGTTCAGCCGAGCATTCAATCCTCAAAAAGCACGAGCAATTCCTCCAGACAAAAACTCAAAAAGTTATGTTACAGGTCGTAGAAACAAGTTAAATGATGTATGCAATCCATATTTAGGATGTTTTAAAC
Source organism: Oncorhynchus mykiss (assembly GCF_013265735.2). NCBI lineage: Eukaryota > Metazoa > Chordata > Actinopteri > Salmoniformes > Salmonidae > Oncorhynchus > Oncorhynchus mykiss. Next base: position 42,956,903 of record NC_048587.1, on the reverse strand, counting down.
ATGAATCAGCAATAAGGTTCCAACGGGAGAATTTCATTGTCTGAAGCACGCGCAATGAGACAGAGGCTTTCTGCCAGACCACTCAGTAAAATAGCTCCTATGAGCCCCTCCTTTATAGTAGAATCATACAACCAGAACCTAAAGATGGTGACATCTTGTGGAAGCCCTAGGAAGTGCATGCACATCCATATCTAAGATGGACTTCAAATGGCACTGTTTTGAAAATCGAGTTCTCACTTCCTGTTTGGATTTCTTCTCAGGTTTTTGTCTGCCATATGAGTTCTGTTATACTCACAGACATAATTCAAACAGTTTTAGAAACTTCAGAGTGTTTTCTATCCACCAGTAATAATAATATGCATATATTCCCATCTGGGACAGAGTAGGAGGCAGTTTACTCTTGGCACGCTTTTCATCCAAAAGTGAAAATGCTGCCCCCTAGCCCAAACAGGTTTTAAGTCAATTTTTCTTTTGGAAAAGTGTTATTGTCACATTTCCTTTTAAAACAGCTCATTTATATATTTATATACATAAAAATGGCATAAAAGCATAAAAACAGCATTTGAATAGTACATTTAAATTTGTTAAGAACATGCTGTTAAAAACAACCATGAATAAATAAAAAAAAGCCGGAGAAAATGCAGAGCGCCAAATTCAAATAAATTACTATAATAATCAAACTTTCATGAAATCACACATGTAAGATACCAAATTAAAGCTACACGTGTTGTGAATCCAGCCAACATGTCAGATTTCAAAAAGGCTTTTCGGCGAAAGCAAACGATGCTATTATCTGAGAATATCACCATAGTAAAGAAAAGAGAAAGCATATTTTAACCCTGCAGGCGCGACACAAAACGCAGAAATAAAAATATAATTCATGCCTTACCTTTGACGAGCTTCTTCTGTTGGCACTCCAATATGTCCCATAAACATCACAAATGGTCCTTTTTGTTCGATTAATTCTGTCAATATATATCCAAAATGTCCATTTATTTGGCGCGTTTGATCCAGAAAAACACCAGTTCACCAACTTGCGCAATGTGACTACAAAATATCTCAAAAGTTACCTGTAAACTTTGCCAAAACATTTCAAACTACTTTTGTAATACAAGTTTAGGTATTTTTTTACAGTAAATAATCAATAAAATTGAAGACCGGATGATCTGTGTTCAATACAGGAAGAAAACAAACTGTAGCTACCTTTCTGGTCACACGCCTCTAACAAACAGTACACTTGAAGTGACCCTCGTTTTGAACAGGGCTACTTCTTCAATACACAAAGGAAAAACCTCAACCAATTTCTAAAGACTGGTGACATCCAGTGGAAGCAGTAGGAACTGCAAGAAGGTCCATTAGAAATCTGGATTCCAATGAAAACCTATTGAAAAGAGAGTCACCTCAAAAAAAGAAATCTGAATGGTGTGTCCTCGGGGTTTCGCCTGCTACATAAATTCTGTTATACTCACAGACATGATTCAAACAGTTTTAGAAACTTCAGAGTGTTTCTTATCCAAATCCACTAATAATATGGCAGTGGCTACCATGGCCACTGCCTGGGGGGTGGTCTCGACTCGTTTCACTACCAGCAGGTTGCGGGAGGACCACAGTGCTTCCTTCAGACACGAGAGGGTGGGCCCGAGCTTGGTGAAGGCCTTCGGTGGAATAGGCCTTCGGCCCACCCCATACAGCACGAGCTGGGGCGTTAGGTCCACCCCTGCTGGCAGACACGGAGAGATCAGGGGGCCTGCTTCCTTCCACAGGTCCCTGGCGGCTCTGCACTCCCAGAGAAAGTGTCTCACTGACTCCTCTGGGGCTCGCAGGTCGACTGGGATCAGCCTCAGGATTCTGAGGTAAGATCCCAGCCAGAACCGTGCGAGGGCCTGTGCCTTGATGTTGACCGGGGAGGTGGCAAGAGTGAGATGTAACGCTGTATAGCAGCTGCCCAGGATCAAGTAGACGTCAGGGAAGCCTTTCCCCCCCTTGGACCTGGGCCTCTTGACCACCTCCCTCCTTAGCCTCTCCCACTTGCTTCCCCACAGGAAGTAAAACAGCATCCGTTCCAAAGCTAAAATAGTTGTTCGTGGGGGGATAAAAACAGAACGGATTAATAAAAGCACAGGTAACATCACCGCTTTAATGATTAAAACCTTGCCCTCAAAAGTCAGCTGTCGGAGTCCCCAAAAACCCTGTCTCTGTCAAACTAATCTATGTAAAAAATTAAAACAGCATGCATAATCAGAAGGATAGCTAAATATTTACCAGGGAAAATCCTTCAGCAAATAACACAGGCATTGGTTGAGAGTCAAGTGAACTATTGTTCGGTGGTCTGGGGAAATGCATCATCTAGTGAAGTTAGGAGGCAGCAGAATGCACAGAATAGAGCAGCAAGGATTGTTTTAAGGCGGAGATATGGTTATTCTGTTGCAGTCATGCGCAGTGTTCTTGGTTGGTCATCAATCGACAAGATAATTGAAAAAAACATGCTTATCTTATTTTATAATATACATAATTTAAAACGGCCAAGTTCTATTCACAATTGTATTCAGTTGGTAAGAGACAGACATTCCGTAAATACTAGGAATAGATTGTCCACCATCTATGCGTTATCCAGACAGAAAAAATAAATGGGCAAAAGAACATTTCGATTTAGAGCAATAAAGAAATTGAATAAATTAACTGAGCAAACTAGAAACCTTTCAATATATAAGTTTAAACATGATTTAAAAACAATTTAAATATAGTATATAGAAATGTTGTAGATGAAGAATCAATATATATATTTTAATTTTTTTATATATTTTTTTATTTTTAGATTGAGTATTTATTGGGTAATTATGCTAGTGTATTATGTATGTTTGTAATAGTGTGTTATATGTGAAAGTGTGTTTGTATTAGAAATTGTATTTTAATGTTAAGGACTCTTGGAAGATTAGTCCAAATGGGGACTAAAAGAGATCCTAATAAAATCAAATCAAATCAATCCTCAGTTTGTTTTTAGTCATAATAATCAATAATATTTCAACCGGACAATAACGTCATCAATATAAAAGGTAAACAAGAAAGGTGCGCTCTCGGTCATGTGCATGGGCCACTGCAGTGTCTACTCATTCAGAGAGGTCTTACTCCCTCATTTTTCAGAATGCAAGTCTGAAACAATTTCTTAAGACTGTTGACATCTAGTGGAAGCCATAGGAAGTGCAATTTGAGTCGTAAGTCAATGGCTACTGTAATGGCATTCAATAGAAAACTACAAACATAAAAAATCCCACTTCCTCAATGGATTTTTTCTAAGCTTTTCTCCTTCCAAATCAGTTCTGTTGTACTCACAGACATTATTTTAACAGTTCTGGAAACTTTAGAGTGTTTTCTATCCAGATCTACCAATTATATGCATATCCTAGCTTCTGGGCCTGAGTAGCAGGCAGTTTACTTTGGGTGCACTTTTCATCAGGAAGTGAAAATAGTGCCCCATACCCTAGTGAAGTTAAAAGCTTAATTTCTTGTTAATCCAGCCGCGTTGTCAGATTTAAAAAAGGCTTTACGGCAAAAGCACACCATGCGATTATCTGAGGACAGCACCCCACACACAAAAGCATTACGTACATTTTGCAACCAAGCAGATGCGTCATGAAAGTCAGAAATAGCGCTAAAAAAAATATATTTTTCATGGGGGAGGTGATCCTCCAGAAATCCCCCTTCTCCCGTATCTCCTGACACCGTCTTCATGGTGCTATCCATGGAGCTCTCACTCAAAACATCTCCAGAGGCGTCTTTCTCGGCACTTTCTCCCTCAGGGGTCACATCAGTCTGGGGCAGGGGGATTGGGGTGGGGGGCTTTGTCCTCTCCACCCACTTCTTCCACCACCGTGCCTTCCACTTCCACCTCCTCTACCACTGCCGCCCTTGCTACCTCCGCCACCACCTCCTCTACCAATTCCACCACCAAGACAACTGCCGCTCCTTCTCCCTGGCGCTCGGAAGCCCGGTCCGCCACCGCCGCCTCCCTCCTGCCAGCCCTGACCTTATTTTTTTATTTTTTATTTATTTTTTTCACCTTTATTTAACCAGTTTAGCTAGTTGAGAACAAGTTCTCATTTACAACTGCAACCAGGCCAAGATAAAGCAAAGCAGTGCGACACAAACAACAACAGAGTTACACATGGAATAAACAAGCGTACAGTCAATAACACAATAGAAAAAAATAAAGTCTATATACAGTGAGTGCAAATGGTGTGAGGGGGTAGCCAATGAATAGGCCATTGTAGCGAAGTAATTATAATTTAGCAGATTAACACTGGAGTGATAAATGAACAGATGATGATGTGCAAGTAGAGATACTGGTGTGCAAAAGAGCAGAAAAGTAAATAAAAACAATATGGGGATGAGGTAGTTAGATTGGGTGGGCTATTTGCAGATGGACTATGTACAGCTGCAGCGATCCGTTAGCTGCTCAGATAGCTGATGTTTAAAGTTAGTGAGGGAAATATAAGTCTCCAGCTTCAGCGATTTTTGAAATTCGTTCTAGTCATTGGCAGCAGAGAACTGGAAGGAAAGGCGGCCAAAGGAGGTGTTGGCTTTGGGGATGACCAGTGAGATATACCTGCTCGAGCGCGTGCTACGGGTGGGTGTTGTTTTCGTGACCAGTGAGCTGAGATAAGGCAGAGCTTTACCTAGCATAGACTTATAGATGACCTGGAGCCATGACCTGGGTCTGGCGACAAATATGTAGCGAGGACCAGCCGACTAGAGCATACAGGTCGCAGTGGTGGGTGGTATAAGGGGCTTTGGTAACAAAATGGATGGCACTGTGATAGACTGCATCCAGTTTGCTGAGTAGAGTATTGGAAGCTATTTTGTAGATGACATCGCCGAAGTCGAGGATCGGTAGGATAGTTAGTTTTACGAGGGTAAGTTTGGCGGCGTTGTTGCGAAATAGAAGGCCGATTCTAGATTTAGTTTTGGATTGGATATGTTTAATGTGAGTCTGGAAGGAGAGTTTATAGTCTAGCCAGACACCGAGGTATTTGTAGTTGACCACATATTCTAGGTCAGAACCATCCAGGGTAGTGATGCTAGTCGGGCGGGCGGGTGCAGGCAATGAACCGTTGAAAAGCATGCATTTGGTTTTACAAGCATTTAAGAGCAGTTGGAGGCCACGGAAAGAGTGTTGTACGGCGTTGAAGCTCGTTTCGAGGTTAGTTAACATTGTCCAAAGAAGGGCCAGATGTATACAGAATGGTGTCATCTGCGTAGAGGTGGATCAAGGAATCACCCGCATCAAGAGCGACATCATTGATATATACAGAGAAAAGAGTCAGCCCGAGAATTGAACCCTGTGGTACCCCCATAGAGACTGCCAGAGGTCCGGACAACAGGCCCTCCAATTTGACACACTGAACTCTGTCTGCGAAGTAGTTGGCTATTGGGCAAAAAAGTATTTAGTCAGCCACCAATTGTGCAAGTTCTCCCACTTAAAAAGATGAGAGAGGCCTGTAATTTTCATCATAAGTACACTTAAACTATGACAGGCAAAATTATATATTTTTTTCTCACTGTACATATGAGATGAGTAATGCAAGATATGTAAACATTATACAAGTGGCCAATTTCAAGTCTGTATGTAGGCAACATCCTCTCTGTGCTAGTGATGGCTGTTTAACAGACTGATGGCCTTGAGATAGAAGCTGTTTTTCAGTCTCTCAGTCCCAGCTTTGATGCACCTGTACTGACCACGCCTTCTGGATGGTAGCTGTCTGGGCCAGCAGCCTTGTGAGTGTTAACACGTTTAAATGTCTTACTCACATCCTGTACAAAGCATTTGTTTGTGTGTGTGTGTATGCCCCCGCTTGTCTAAAAAAAAGTTCCATCCATGGGAAACTATGTGTATGATTTGGATACTGTGGCACACGTTCTTCTATTACAGTGAGTTTCCCTGCGTGTCTGCACCTGTATCTCAGAAGGGTGTGTTCATGTGTTGCTGGTCAGTGAGTAGAGAAGTCCTGTATCTAGGATAGGTGGGTTAATGTGTTGGCTGGTCAGTGAGTACACAAGTCCTGTATCTGGGAGGGGTGGGTTCATGTGTTGGCTGGTCAGTGAGTACAGAAGTCCTGTATCTGGGAGAGGTGGGTTAATGTGTTGGCTGGTCAGTGAGCACAGAAGTCCTGTATCTGGGAGAGGTGGGTTAATGTGTTGGCTGGACAGTAAGAACAGAAGTCCTGTATCTGGGAGAGGTGGGTTAATGTGTTGGCTGGACAGTAAGAACAGAAGTCCTGTATCTGGGAGTGGTCAGTTAATGTGTTGGCTGGTCAGTGAGTACAGAACTCCTGTGTCTCTCCTCTCCCCTCCGATCTGCTCTATCTGTTTTGCTTTATCTGTTTTGTGGAAATGGAAGTATGGGCAGGAAGCAGTAGTTGTGCACAGGATGCCCCCTAAACACCCTGCTCCCACTTGGCTAATAACTTTAACACTTCTTCTTCCCCTTCCACTGCACACAACCGGGATGGTCACTTCCTGTTTAGCAGGGTTCCTCTTTCTGTACTTTTTTTTTGTGTGTGTGTGTGTGTGTGTGTGTGTGTGTGTGTGTGTGTGTGTGTGTGTGTGTGTGTGTGTGTGTGTGTGTGTGTGTGTGTGTGTGAACGACCAACTCTTAACATTGACCAAGTGGATCTTACACAAACGTGTGCCTGTGCACAGCACTTAAACACACAGCATTTCTCTTGCTTGGCGTTTCAGTCACACAACATGATAATATCTATCAATATTTAGCTCTTGTGGAAAAAACACGATTTCACATTTGGAAAATCCATGATTTCACATGTCAATTTTCCCACTTTGCAAATGTAAAATTTGATCAGGTGGTTTTGGAACACTTTACATGTGGTGATATTTCACATGAAGTTTCATATGTGATTGCATAACCTTTCACATGTGAAATCTTGTGGTTTGGGAACACTTCATATGTAATGATATTTCACAATAAGTTTCAATTGTGGATATCTTTCATAGGTAACACCCTGCAAACAAATTAGGATGTCCCCAGTACATTGCACAGTCACAGTGTTTTCAACTAACATATTTGACACACATGATTCAATTGCGTATGTTTATACAACATTCATTATTCAACATGTCCTTGCCTGGGATTTGAATTCACAATCTTCTGTTTCATAGCATTCCAAACTTCCTGCAACCGTGTCTGTGTCAATAAATGTTTTCCCCCTGTATTTCTAAACTCTGCAATTCAAAGAAATCTCAGCTTTGTTAAAAATACACTCCAGAAAAACTGTTATCTGAATCTTATTCCACCAACGTTGGACAACTTTACAGAAAACACTCAAATTGCAGTAATAAGTAAATTAACTCAATAATGAGAGAATAGTCAGATTAATATAGCAGTGCGGAAGGCACTATTTTGCTAAGTACAGAGATGTATTATAGATAATGAATCTGTAGGGGACTTCTGAGAATTACTTTTTGTCATACTTTGTGTCAGACTTTGTGGCACTGTAGAATGGTCAGACTATCCTAAATCCCAAGATTTTGAGTTCAAATCCCAGGTGGGGTCATATTGAAAAGTTAGCACTTCGTGCTCATGTCAAATGTAATCATATTAAATAAAAATGTTTATGCTATTTTAGCTCAACAGAATACCACTTACCTTAAAACCCCCATACTATTTCATTACTTGTGAAAATGTGAAAATTATATGTGAAAATTTAATTTGCACTTTCACATGTTATCTTATTAACTTCACATAAGATCACGTGATCACATGTGGAACGTGAAATTAATGTGGTTTTGTCCACAAGGCTTGACTGCACCAGCAGGTACAGTTCATACACGTGTTTCTTCAGTTATTAAGGAAATAGAAAAGGCTGACAAACCTGCCGGTCTTTTCTTTTGTAGTTGGCCACCTCTCTCTCAAACACACGCATGCACATACACACACTCACACAACAGGTTGTGCAGAGCCAATGTGCCTCTTACTTGTAACAGGATGAATGTTCCTGCATCTCGACACCGGACGTTTCCTTTTTTATCCAAGGGGTTTCCACAAGCGTTAAACATTTCCCACAAGGAAGAGTATCCTGTATTTTAAGGTGACTGACTAGAAAGTTTGATCATACCTCTTCAGCTATATTTACAGTTAAGGACGTGCTCTTCCTCTCACTCACACTAACCTAACCCGGAAAGAGAATCACATACGTGAGTTGACACAAACATACACGGGCAAGGAATCACATTTCCCACATTCACAACAGTATCTGCGAACCCAGATTTGAATAAAAAAAGATGAATAGGAAAGAGTTTGTGAGTGTGTCAGTCAGTCCAGTCAAGCCAGTGAACATAGTGGAGATGAGCATAGGCCAGAAAACAGGAAGAGCCCCTCCTCACCCCCATTCTCCACCCCTGATTCATCCCTTTCCAATTATCTACACAGGAGGCAAGAATAGCATGAGTACAAACAGCATAGGGATTTGGGGTGGGGCTACGCAGGGAGGGAGAGGGCAGGCAGGGCGGGAGGGAGGGAGAAGGGGAAGGTAGGGATGGAGGAGGGGGAGGCAGGAGTGGGAGTGAGGAGGGAGGAGGGGGAAGCAGGGAGGGAGAGGAGGGAGAGACACAGATGGAAGAGGGGGAGGCAGGGAGGGAGGGGAGGGAGGCAGGCAGGGAGGGAGGAGGGGAGGCAGGGGAAGCAACAGGATGTTGTTTGAGTTTCACGTCCTGTTTTCTTCCCTTTCCCAAGAAGCTACTTTAACGCAGGTGCACAAGCCCTCCTCTAACCTCCATGAACCCCCTCTTTCCTTTGAAAACCCCCACCCAAACAAGTTCAACTCTTTCCCTGTTCCCGTTTGAGAACATGTAGCCTGCTTCAACTCTCACTTGTTCACTCTCTCTCCAATGGACAGACACACACGCACACACACCATATTTTCTCCCCTTACAAAACCATCCATTGTTATCCAGCAAAGTTACTTTTGGGATCTCTTGGTCCATTACCGACCTCTGTGAATTTGGGACGTCATGTAAGACACGGGTCAAAGAAGGTTCTGTAAAGAGTTCCTGACTTTGATTTAGAATTACATTTCATCTTTATGTAAGACCTTATGCTTTAGTTGGGCCTTTTTTTCTGCCCCAGCTGGAATACAAATATCCACTGCTCCCAGTCACGTCAGTTGTCACATCACACAGCTACTAACCCACAGCCCTAAGTGGCGCTCCATTATATTCAATGGGCGCTGCATGAGTAGTGAGCACTGGGGCTTTGCTGCAGAAAGAGTGGGGCTGCAGAATGAAGTCAAGTAAGCCTTTGTTCTGTGATATAATTACAGTGAGAGCGTTCAAAAACTTTGGCCGGTACGGGGCCGTAAAAAAAAATAGGGCTTTAAGAGCAGGCGTTGTTTCCTCTTCTTTTTCAAATATCGGAGGTGGGGGAGGAGGAATTCTTGCCTTTGACCAGGGAGGACGTAAGGGCTGCTCGTGGTTACATAGATTCACGTTCAATAAATATAATCTAACAGAGCCCCCCCCTCCAACTCCACCTCCACCCTCAACCAATTTGCCCACCCCCACCCCAAAAAGAGAGAGAGAGAGAGCCTGCGTTTCATTACAAATTATTATTTTTAAGTGCACTCAGAAAGAATAGTTTCCATGACATCATCAACTGTCAGTATGGGAAGTCAGTCGCTTATATTGTGAAATTCAAACCAGTGCACAGAGAAAGCAAGCTAGTACTCATGCAACCCAGGACCCTGCTGGGCCATACAGAAGCATTAATACTGGGACATTACCTAGAGTGAGTGGACATACAATATGCACGTGACAAACATAATTTTTTTCTTCAATAGAATGAGTCATCTAATTTTTACATTTAGGTTGGCGCAGATCTCAGAGTTATCATTCACCCAGATCTGATTATTGCATCAACAGGTGAGGCTGTTATTGTATTAAACCAAAGGTCAGGGGTCAAATATTGGGCAAAACAAGTATTGTACGAGACAATAACAAAGCGTTAAACCAACCCTCATGCCCAAAGCTAAAAGAAAGGCATCATTCCTAGATTGTCTATGAGTATATTGACCAAACTCTGAGGTGACAGAGGAAGCAAATGACGTCTGACTATGCCAAGGAGGAAAAACAGCTTTGTTGGCACACAGAAAATGTAAGGGCTGTTAAAAATACATTTCGGTTAGCTACTGTATATTCTCATTCCAATGAAAGTGGATATCCAAAAGGTTGGAGCTGGACATTGGGGACACGGTTAGACCTCAGCCTTCCAAGGTGGTGTGTCAATGACAGACTATTAGGGTCAGGTCAGAGGACACAGACTGACAGTCAGTCACTGCCTATGGGGTGCCATCAATAATGTCCTACCTCATTCTTCTCTTGTTCAAAACAATGAGCAAATCCATTTTTCTGAGCAGAAAACTGTAATTTATGTGGTAATTGTCGGTATCATCAATAGTAAAATACTCTGAAACATTTTACTGCATCAAACTGTAAATTATGGTGCATAGTGGGAAAATGTTGTGGATGGGGAAAGAGCTCCTGTATTTCCGAAATGATACTCTAATTCAACCCCACAGAATACAGTACCTAACTGTGTCTTTGGAGTGCCAAAACCCTTTTGACCACTAGTGGGTGCATGGTATTGTTGTTTCTGGCTCATTAACACATTTTGCCTTGTAAGAGACTATATTTGTTGCACTTGAGAGTGAGAATGCTGTACCAATTTAACTCCAAGTGGTTATGTGTGCCATCAATTTAAAATATAAAGAGGACAGTTTGGAGTGGCAGCTAGTCTTACACCTTAAATGATTGAGAATTTTGCCATGTCCTTTTGGCCAGTTTTGCCCTGTAGTCGCTGCCAGTTTGGAAGCCTTTGTTTAGGCCTCTAGAAGTTCAAGTGATATAACAAAATATTCATTACTATGCTGAAATGTGTAAACACAATACCTAGCGGCCAACCTCCTTGCAATAATGTGAAATACAAACCACTCCCCTCAATGAATTTCATTCATTCATTCATTCCAATTACGGTAGCGACTTTGACAGTGGTATGATCGTCAGTGCCAGGCGTGCCGGTTCCAGTATCTCAGAAACATCAGGCCTTCTGGGCTTCTCATGCATTAGAGATTACGTGCCCTCAAACGATTGTGTTTTTGTTTGTTTATTTGCATTGTTTGTAACTTTTTTTGAAATCTATTTTGTACATAATGTTGCCGCTCCCGTCTCTTATGACCGAAAAATAACTTCTAGACATCAGGACTGCAATTAATCATCACTGACTGGCAGAATCCTTTTATTCCTTTAACTAGTCCAACGTGAACGATATACTGGTTTCTCGGGAACAGGCCCAGGTCCCCGTGATTTGCGTGAAGAGGCGAAGAAAAAGGGTCCGGCTGCCTTCTGAGAATTTGTAGGCTATTGAATAAGCCCCCACTTCCTTCCATTCTGCTAGCAAACATGCATTCTTTGGACAATATTATAGATCTATATAGGTCTTTGTGGGCTATACTCAGCCTTGTCTCAGGATGGTAAGTTGGTGGTTGAAGATATCCCTCTAGTGGTGTGGGGGCTGTGCTTTGGCAAAGTGGGTGGGGTTATATCCTTCCTGTTTGGCCCTGTCCGGGGGTGTCCTCGGAGTGGGCCACAGTGTCTCCTGACCCCTCCTGTCTCAGCCTCCAGTATTTATGCTGCAGTAGTTTATGTGTCGGGGGGCTAGGGTCAGTTTGTTATATCTGGAGTACTTCTCCTGTCCTATTCGGTGTCCTGTGCGAATCTAAGTGTGCGTTTTCTAATTCTCTCCTTCTCTCTTTCTCTCTCTCGGAGGACCTGAGCCCTAGGACCATGCCCCAGGACTACCTGACATGATGACTCCTTGCTGTCCCCAGTCCACCTGGCTGTGCTGCTGCTCCAGTTTCAACTGTTCTGCCTTATTATTATTCGAGCATGCTGGTCATTTATGAACATTTGAACATCTTGGCCATGTTCTGTTATAATCTCCACCCGGCACAGCCAGAAGAGGACTGGCCATCCCACATATGCTCTCTCTAATTCACTCTTTCTTTCTCTCTCTCAGAGGACCTGAGCCCTAGGACCATGCCCCAGGACTACCTGACATGATGACTCCTTGCTGTCCCCAGTCCACCTGGCTGTGCTGCTGCTCCAGTTTCAACTGTTCTGCCTTATTATTATTCGACCATGCTGGTCATTTATGAACATTTGAACATCTTGACCATGTTTTGTTATAATCTCCACCCGGCACAGCCAGAAGAGGACTGGCCACCCCACATAGCCTGGTTCCTCTCTAGGTTTCTTCCTAGGTTTTGGCCTTTCTAGGGAGTTTTTCCTAGCCACCGTGCTTCTACACCTGCATTGCTTGCTGTTTGAGGTTTTAGGATGGGTTTCTGTACAGCACTATGAGATATCAGCTGATGTACGGAGGGCTATATAAATAAATTTGATTTGATTTGATGACCTACGCGGACACTACGACACTATCAAAATACAGCTGGCTGGTTATACGCTGCACCGGAAGGATAGAACAGCGGCATCTGGTAAGACAAGGGGCGGCAGACTATGTATTTTCGTAAATAACTGCTGGTGCACGATATCTAAGGAAGTCTCCAGCTATTGCTCGCCTGAGGTAGAGGATCTCATGATAAGCTGTAGACCACACTATCTACCTAGAGAGTTTTCATCTGTATTCTTCGTAGCTGTTTACATACCACCACAGGCAGAGGCTGGCACTAAGACAGCACTAAATGATCTGTATTCCGTCATAAGCAAACAGGAAAAACGCTCACCAGAGGCAGCGCTCCTAATAGCAAGGACTTTAATGCAGGGAAACTTAAATGCGTTTACCTCATTTCTATCAGCATGTTAAATGTGCAACCAGAGGCAAAACACCTCTGGACCACCTTTACTGCACACACACAGAGACTCATTCAAAGCTCTCCCTCACTCTCCATTTGTCAAATCTGACCTTAACTCAATCCTCCTGATTCCTGCTTACAAGCAAAAATTAAAGCAGGAAGCACCAGTGACTAGTGGTCAGATGAAGCTGATGCTAAGCTGCAGGACTGTTTTGCTAGCACAGACTGGAATATGTCACAGAGGTTCCTCTGATGGCATTGAGGAGTGCCCCACAACAGTTATAGGCTTTATCAATAACTGCATCGATGACGTCGTCTCCACAGTGACCATACGTACATACCACAACCAGAAGCCATGGATTACAGGCAACATCCGCACTGATGGCTAGAGCTGCCACTTTCAAGGAGTGGGACTCTAACCCGGAAGCTTATAAGAAATCCCACTATGCCCTCCGACAAACTATCAAACAGGCATTAAAGAGTCAAAGACTATCAAAGAGTCAATACAGGACTAAGATCGAATCATACTACACCAGCTCTGACGCTCGTTGGATGTGGCAGGGCTTGCAAACCATTACAGACTACAAAGGGAAGCACAACCAAGAGCTGCCCAGTGACAGGAGCCTACTAGACGAGCTAAACCACTTAGAGGCAAATAACACTGAAACATGCATGAGAGAAACAGCTGCTCCAGAAGACTGTGTGATCACGCTCTCCGAGGCCGATGTGAGTAAGACCTTTAACATTCACAAGGCCGCAGTGCCAGACGGATTACCAGGACGTGTACTGCAAGCATGCGCTGAGCAACTGGCAAGTGTCTTCACTGACATTTTCAACTTCTCCCTGTCCGACTCTGTAATACCAACATGTTTTAAGCAGACCACCATAGTGCCAGTGCCCAAGAACACAAAGGTAACCTGCCTAAATGACTACCGACCCGTAGCACTCACATCTGTAGCCATGAAGTGCTTTGAAAGGCTGGTCATGGCTTACATCAACACCACCCTGGGACTAAACACTTCCCTCTGCAACTGGATGCTGGACTTTCTGATGGGCCGCCCCCAGGTGGTAAGGGTAGGTAACAACATATCCGCCACGCTGATCCTCAACACAGGGGCCTTTCAGGGGTGCGTGCTCAGTCCCCTCATGTACTCCCTGTTCACTCAAGACTGCACAGCCAGGCATGACTCCAACAGCATCATTAAGTTTGTCAATGACACAAAGGTGGTAGGCCTGATCACGAACAACGACGAGAGCCTATAAGGGAGGAGGACAGAGACCTGCCAGGACAACAACCTCTCCCTCAACATGATCAAGACAAAGGAAATGATTGTGGACTACAGGAAAAAGAGAACCGAGCACACCCCCACTTTCATCAAACGGGCTGCAGTGGAGCAGGTTGAGAGCTTCAAGTTCCTTAGTGTCCACATCACCAACAAACTATCATGGTCCAAACACACCAAGACAGTCGTGAAGAGGGCACAACAAAACCTAAAGATTTGGCATGGGTCCTCAGATCCTCAAAAGGTTTTACAGCTGCACCATCGAGATAATCCTGACTGGTTGTATCACTGCCTGGTATGGCAACTGCTCGGCCTCCAACCGCAAGGCACTACAGAGGGTAGTGCGAACATCCCAGTACATCACTGGGGCCAAGCTTCCTGCCATCCAGAACCTCTATGCCAGGTGGTGTCAGAGGAAGGCCCAACACATTTTCAAAGATTCCAGCCACCCAAGCTATAGACTGTTCTCTCTGCTACTGCACGACATGCGGTCCAGTCTGGAACCAACAAGACCCTGAACAGCTTCTACCCCACCAAGCCATAAGACTCCTGAACAAGACTGCTAAAATGCTAATCAAGTGGCTTCCCGGACTATCTGTGTTGACCCTTTTTTGCACTAACTCTCTTGCATCGACTCTATGCACAAACACTGGACTCTACCACACACACATAGGTTTAATGGGATTGATGGCAGCATTCGCGTGAAAATGAAAGCGCGAACCACTGCTTTTAATCAGGGCAAGGTGACCGGAAACATGACCGAATACAAAACAGTGTAGCTATTCCCTCCGCAAGGCAATCAAACGAGCTAAGCGTCAGTATAGAGACAAAGTAGAATCTCAATTCAACGGCTCAGACACAAGAGATATGTGGCAGGGTCTACAGTCAATCACGGATTACAAAAAGAAAACCAGCCCCGTCACGGACCAGGATGTCTTGCTCCCAGGCAGACTAAATAACTTTTTTGCCCGCTTTGAGGACAATACAGTGCCACTGACACAGCCCGCAACCAAAACATGCGGACTCTCCTTCACTGCAGCCGACGTGAGGAAAACATTTAAACGTGTTAACCCTCGCAAGGCTGCAGGCCCAGACGGCATCCCCAGCCGCGCCCTCAGAGCATGCACAGACCAGCTGGCTGGTGTGTTTACGGACATATTCAATCAATCCCTATCCCAGTCTGTTGTTCCCACATGCTTCAAGAGGGCCACCATTGTTCCTGTTCCCAAGAAAGCTAAGGTAACTGAGCTAAACGACTAGCACTCACTTCCGTCATCATGAAGTGCTTTGAGAGACTAGTCAAGGACCATATCACCTCCACCCTACCTGACACCCTAGACCCACTCCAATTTGCTTACCGCCCAAATAGGTCCACAGACGATGCAATCTCAACCACACTGCACACTGCCCTAACCCATCTGGACAAGAGGAATGCCTATGTGAAAATGCTGTTCATCGACTACAGCTCGGCATTTAACACCATAGTGCCCTCCAGCTCGACCCCGCCCTGTGCAACTGGGTACTGGACTTCCTGACGGGCCGCCCCCAGGTGGTGAGTGTAGGCAACAACATCTCCACCCCGCTGATCCTCAACACTGGGGCCCCACAAGGGTGCGTTCTGAGCCCTCTCCTGTACTCCCTGTTCACCCACGACTGTGTGGCCACGCACGCCTCCAACTCAATCATCAAGTTTGCGGACGACACAACAGTGGTAGGCTTGATTACCAACAACGACGAGACGGCCTACAGGGAGGAGGTGAGGGCCCTCGGAGTGTGGTGTCAGGAAAATAACCTCACACTCAACGTCAACAAAATTAAGGAGATGATTGTGGACTTCAGGAAACAGCAGAGGGAACACCCCCCTATCCACATCGATGGAACAGTAGTGGAGAGGGTAGTAAGTTTTAAGTTCCTCGGCATACACATCACAGACAAACTGAATTGTTCCACCCACACAGACAGCATCGTGAAGAAGGCGCAGCAGCGCCTCTTCAACCTCAGGAGGCTGAAGAAATTTGGCTTGTCACCAAAAGCACTCACAAACTTCTACAGATGCACAATCGAGAGCATCCTGTCGGGCTGTATCACCGCCTGGTACGGCAACTGCTCCGCCCACAACCGTAAGGCTCTCCAGAGGGTAGTGAGGTCTGCACAACGCATCACCGGGGGCAAACTACCTACCCTCCAGGACACCTACACCACCCGATGTCACAGGAAGGCCATAAAGATCATCAAGGACAACAACCACCCGAGCCGCTGCCTGTTCACCCCGCTATCATCCAGAAGGCGAGGTCAGTACAGGTGCATCAAAGCTGGGACCGAGAGACTGAAAAACAGCTTCTATCTCAAGGCCATCAGACTGTTAAACAGCCACCACTAACATTGAGTGGCTGCTGCCAACACACTGACTCAACTCCAGCCACTTTAATAATGGGAATTGATGGGAAATGATGTAAAATATATCACTAGCCACTTTAAACAATGCTACTTAATATAATGTTTGCATACCCTACATTATTCATCTCATATGTACTCTATATCATCTACTGCATCTTTATGTAATACATGTATCACTAGCCACTTTAACTATGCCACTTTGTTTACATACTCATCTCATATGTATATACTGTACTCAATACCATCTACTGTATCTTGCCTATGCCGCTCTGTACCATCACTCATTCATATATCTTTCTGTACATATTCTTTATCCCCTTACACTTGTGTCTATAAGGTAGTAGATTTGGAATTGTTAGCTAGATTACTTGTTGGTTATTACTGCATTGTCGGAACTAGAAGCACAAGCATTTCGCTACACTCGCATTAACATCTGCTAACCATGTGTATGTGACAAATAAAGTTTAATTTGATTTGAGTACACTGACACCCCAAAGCATACAGTACAGACACCCACTGATGCCACAGGTAGCCTAGTGGTTAGAGCATTGGGCCAGTAAGTGAAATACATATATATCTTTTTTTACCTTTATTTAACTAGGCATTTCAGTTAATAACAAATTCATATTTACAATGACAGCCTAAAAACAATGGGTTAACTGACTTCTTCAGGGGCAGAACAACAGATTTATACCTTGTCAGCTCAGGGATTTGATCTAGCAACCTTTCAGTTACTGGCTCAATGCTCTAACCACTAGGCTACCTGCCACCACAGATTGCTAGATTGAATCCCCAAGCTGACAATATAAAGATCTGTCGACGTGCAGACTATGTTTATTCCCACACTCGGGACTCTGACTATCTATTGGTTACACAGACTTTTGGCCTCCCATCATATTCTAACCACCTCAAGCCGGCTTTGTATTCATGTTACATGATGAAATTACTGTACAATATGAGATTGTTGCCATGTGATGCACATTCAGATGTCATAAATCAGCACTGCAGAGCTCTCCTTGTACTATGCCGTGCCTTGATTGTATTACTGTTGACGATATCTGGAAATGTGCACGTACATCTACTGTTGCTAGCCCCAAATCTGACTTGTACTCTGATATCTGCTTCACTGATTTCTGCTCTCCTAAAAGCCTGGGTTTTCTGCACGTTAACACTAGAAGCGTATTACCTAAAATGGATCAATTGAAAGTGTTGGTTCACAGCTTCAATCCAGATGTGTTGGTCATTACTGAGACGTGGTTAAGGAATAGTGTTTTGAATATTGCCGTTAACCTTTCTGGTTATAACCTTTTTCAGCAAGACATCTTCCAACGGTTGGGGAGTGGCAATCTTTATCAAGGATCACCTTCAGTGGTTGTCTCCACCAAGTCTGTCCCCAAAATAATTGATTCGCTGGTTTTAAGCATTAAACTTTCAAATAGCTCTTTGTTGACTGTTGCTGGGTGCTATTGTCCTTCATCAGCACTGGCCGTACCCTACCTGCCCTAAGCGCTCTTCTGGCCCCTTACACTAAGTCTGAATTTGTGCCGATAAGTGACCTAAACTAGGACATACTTAAACCACCTGACCAAGTCCTAAAGCAATGGGACTCCCTAAATCTTTCTCAGATTATCACCAATCCCACAAACTATGACTCCAAACACCCAGAAAAGGCCACTCTCCATGATGTTATCCTCACAAATAATCCTAATAGGTATCCGTCTGGTATTTTCTGTAATGACCTTAGTGATCACTGTTTTACAGCCTGTGTTCGTAATGGCTGCTCAGTGAAACAATCTGTCCTGATTCTCCATATACACTTGTTAAAAAAATGAGCCTTCCAAGCCTTCCTTCATCAACTGGCCTCTGTAAAATGGTATAAAATCAGCTTGATCCTATCTGGCGAAGAAGGTTGGACCATCTTTTTTAATATTTTCAGTAGTATCGTTAACAAACATGCCCTATAAAGAAAATGAGAATTAAAAACAGTTTCAGCCCCTGGTTCAACCGTGATCTTGTAGAGTTACTCCACCTCAGGAATTACATTTGGCAAAAGGCTTGGCACAGGCATACTCAAGCTGACTGGTTATTGTTCAGGCAATAAGGAGCAGTTCTCTCTCTGTGGGTCTAACCCCAAGAAGTTCTGGAAAATAGATAAAGACCTGAAGAATAAACCCTCCTCCTCACAGCTGCCGATGTCTCTTAATGTTGATGATGTGGTTTTTACTGACAAGAAGCACATGGCTGAGCTCTTTAATCACCACTTCATTAAGTCAGGATTCCTATTTGTCTCAGCCATGCCTCCTTGCCTGTCCAACATTTCCTCATCTCCCACCCCTTCTAATGCGACTTTCCCCCAATGCATCTCCCTCTTTTTTCCCCCTGACTGCAACAAAGTTTCTCCCTGCAGGCAGTCACTGAGTCCGAGGTGCTAAAGGAGCTCCTTAAACTTGACCCCCAAAAAGTCAGATGGTTTAGACTCTTTTTTCTTTAAGGTTGCTGCTCCTATCATCGCCAAGCCTATCTCCAAACGTTTTATCCTGTCTCTCCTTTCCGGGGAGGTTCCCATTGCTTGGAAGGCAGCCACAGTTCGTCCTTAATTTAAAGGTGGAGATCAAGCTGATCTTAACAGTTATATGCCTATTTTTAATTTTTCCCTGTTTATCAAAAGTGTTGGAAAAACGTATCAATAATCTGACTTTCTTGATGTCTATAACATTCTCTCGGGTATGCAATCTGGTTTCCGTTCAGGTTATGAATGTGTCACTGCAACCTTAATAATTAAAGGTCCTCAATGATGTCACCATTGCCCTTGATTGTAAAGCAATATTGTGCTGCTATTTTTATTGACTTGGCCAAACCTTTTGATACTGTAGATCATTCCATTCTTGTAGGCCGGCTAAGGAGTATTGGTGCCTCTGAGGGGTCTTTGGCCTGGTTTACTAACTACCTCTCTCAGAGTGCAGTGTGTAAAGTCAGAAAATCTGCTGTCTCAGCCACTGCCTGTCACCAAGGGAGTACCCCAAGTCTCAATCATAGGCCCCACGCTATTCTCAATTTACATCAACAACATAGCTCAGGCAGTAGGAAGCTCTATCATCCATTTATATGCAGATGATACATGATACAGTCTTATACTCAGCTGGCTCCTCCCTGGATTTTGTGTTAAATGCTCTACAACAAAGCTTTCTTAGTGTCCAACAAGCTTTCTCTACCCTTAACCTTGTTCTGAACACCTCCAAAACAAAGATCATGTGGTTTGGTAAGAAGAACGCCCCTCTTCCCACAGGTGTTATTACTACCACTGATGGTTTAGAGCTTGAGGTAGTCAACTCATACAAGTACTTGGGAGTATGGCTAGATGGTGCATTGTCCTTTTCTCAACACATATCAAAGCTGCAGTTTAATCTGGACTTGGTTTCCTCGATCGTAATCACTCCTCTTTCACCCCGCTGCCAAACTAACCCTGATTCAGATGACCATCCTACCCATGCTAGGTTATGGAGACATTTACAGATCTGCAGGTAACAGGTGCTCTCGAGCGGCTAGATGTTCTTTCCAATTCGGCCATCAGATTTGCCACCAACGCTCCTTATGGGACACATCACTGCACTCTATACTCTTTTTTAAACTGGTCATCTCTATATACTGTACCTGTCACAAGACCCCCTGGTTGATGCTTATTAATAAAACCCTCTTTGCCCTCACTCCCCCCTATTTGAGATATCTACTGCAGCCCTCATCCTACACATACAACACCCGTTCTGCCAGTCACATTCTGTTAAAGGTCCCCAAAGCATACACATCCCTGGGTCGCTCCTCTTTTCAGTTCGCTGCAGCTAGCGATTGGAATGAGCTGCAACAAACACTCAAACTGGACCGTTTTATCTCAATCTCTTCATTCAAAGACTCAATCATGAACACTCTTACTGACAGTTGTGGCTGCTTTGTGTGATGTCTTGTTGTCACTACCTTCTTGACCTTTGTGCTGTTGACTGTGCCCATGTTTTGTGCTGCCACCATGTTGCTGTTGTTGTTATTTTGAGTTACTACCATGCTGTGTTGTCATGTGTTGCTGCCTTACTATGTTGTTGTATTAGGTCTCGCTTTATGTAGTGTTGTCTCTCTTGTTGTGATGTGTGTTTTGTTCTATGTTTATATTTATATTGTATTTATTTATTTTAATCCCGGGCCCCCGTCCCAACAGGAGGCCTTTTGGTAGGCCGTCATTGTAAATAAGAATGTGTTCTTAACTGACTTGCCTAGTTAAATAAAGGTTAAATAAAATAAAAAATAAATTATAGCCATGTTATTTTTACTCATTATTATTATTGCGTCACTATTTCATGTTTTTTATCTTTCTCTCTGCATTGTCGGAAAATCTAATCAAATTGTATTTGTCACATGCTGTCACGTCCTGACCTTAGTTCCTTTTTTATGTCTCTATTTTAGTTTGGTCAGGGCGTGAGTTGGGGTGGGCATTCTATGTTTTTGTATTTCTGCGTTTGGCCAGGTATGGTTCCCAATCAGAGGCAGCTGTTTTCGTTCGTTCTCTTGTTATTTTGTTTTGTGTTCAGTTTAAATAAATATTAACATGGACACTTACCACGCTGCATATTGGTCAGATCCTTCCTACTCCTCCTCAGAAGAGGAGGAAAACCGTTACACATGCGCTGAATAGTGAAATGCTTACTTACAAACCCTTAACCATCAATGCAATTTTAAGAAAAAAAAGTTACGAAGTATTTACTAAAATAAACTAAAGTAAAAAATAAAAATAATAAAAATAGAAAAATTTGAAATAATTAAGGAGCAACAATAAAATAACAGTAGCGAGGCTATTTACAGGGGGTACCGGTACAGAGTCAACGTGCGGTGGCACCGGTTAGTCAAGGAAATTGAGGTAATATGTACATGTAGGTTGAGGTAAAAGGACTATGCATGGATAATAAACAGAGAGTGGCATCAGCATAAAAATAAGGGGTGGGGTGGGGGCAATGCAAATAGTCCAGGTAGCCATTTGATTAGCTGTTCAGGAGTCTTATGGCTTGGTGGTAGAAGCTGTTAAGAAGCCTTTTGGACCTAGACTTGGCACTCCGGCATCGCTTGCCATGCTGTAGCAGAGAGAACAGTCTATGACTAGGGTGGCAAATTTTTAGGCCTTCCTCTTACACCGCCTGGTATAGAGGTCCTGGATGGCAGGAAGCTTGGCCCGTACGCACTACCCTCTGTAGTACTTTGCGGTCGGAGGCCGAGCAGTGGCCATACCAGGTGATGCAACCAGTCAGGATGCTCTCGATGGTGCAGCTGTAGAACTTTATGCGGATCTGAGGACTCATGCCAAATTTTTTCAGTCTCCTGAGGGGGAATATATGTTGTCGTGCCCTCTTCATGACTGTCTTGGTGTGTTTGGGCCATGATAGTTTGTTGGTGATGTGGACACCAAGGAACTTGAAGCTCTCAACCTCTTCCACTACAGCCCCGTTGTCCACAATCATCTCCTTTGTCTTGATCACTTTGAAGGACAGGTTGTTATCCTGGCACCACACTGCCAGGTATATGACCTCCTCCCTGTTGTGTCATCGGCAAATTTAATGATGGCGTCGTGCTTGGTCATGGGTGAACAGGGAGTACAGGAGGGGGACATAGCCAGCACCCCTAAGGGGCCCCTGTGTTGAGGATCAGCATGGCAGATGTGTTGTTACCTACCCTTACCACCTGGGGGCAGCCCGTCAGGAAGTCCAGGATCCAGTTGCAGAGGGAGGTGTTTAGCCCCAGGATCCTTAGTTTAGTGATGAGCTTTGAGTGCACTATGGTGATGAACGCTGAGCTGTAGTCAATGAATATAATTCTCATGTAGGTGTTCCTTTTGTCCAGGTAGGAAAGGGCAGTGTGGACTGCAATAGCGATTGCATCATATATGGATGTGTTGGGGCGGTATGCAAATTGGAGTGGGTCTAGCATTTCTGGGATAATGCTGTTGATGTGATCCATGACCAGCCTTTCAAAGAGCTTCATGTGTGCAGACGTGAGTGCTACGGGTCGATAGTCATTTAGGAAGGTTATCTTGGTGTTCTTGGGCACAGGGACTATGGTTGTCTGCTTGAAACATGTTGGTATTACAGACTCGGTCAGGGACAGGTTGAAAATGTAAGTGAAGACACTTGCCAGTTGGTCAGCACATGCACATTCCTTGCCTCGAAGCGAGCATAGAAGCTATTTAGCTCGTCAGGTTGGCTAGTTTCACTGGGCAGCTCGCGTCTGATCTTCCCTTTGTAGTCCGTAATAGTTTGCAAGCCCTGCCAAATCCGACGTGCATCAGAGCCGGTGTAGTACGAATCAATCTTAGTCCTGTATTGACGCTTTGCCTGTTGGATGGTTCGTTGGAGGGCATAGCGGGATTTCTTATAAGCATCCTGGTTGGGGTATGTAGGTGCGGTCACTGTGGGCACGATGTGATAGAAGAATTTGTATGTTTAAGATAATAACTAAAGTATTCCACCCTGAAACTGTGTGAAATGTGTTAGAATCATAAGAATATAATCTGATGATGTGTGTAGCTTGGTTAGAATTATAACTAGGGCATTGTATTATTTTGTAGCTATGCAAGCAGGGAGCAACTGTGAGACGAGAACTATGTATAGGGGTAGTGGGCAAAAATTATTGTGCCTGTCTAAGCAGGGAGTAGCCTATGATAAGAAATTGTGTGTGTATGTGTATAAAAAGACCTGCTCTGCATTTGAGGGGCATAGCGCTCTCTGAATAAAGTGTAAATCTATTTCAGATTTACACTTACACTTACACAATTAGACTTTGTCTAATTCTTCATTAACCAGAGTCTTACAACCTCTGGAAATTGGCCAAAGCCTGAGTGATAGTTGAGTTCATCCATTGAGATAACACAATTCTTGTGACACGATGTCATCGATGTACTTATTGATGAAGCCAGTGACTGATGTGGTGTACTCCTCAATGCCATCAGAGGAATCCCGGAACTTATTCCAGTCTGTGCTAGCAGACTGAAACAGTCCTGTAGCTTAGCATCTTCGTCATCTGACCACTTCCTTATTGAGCGAGTCACCTGCTTTCATTTTTGCTTGTAAGCAGGAATCAGGAGGATAGAGTTATGGTCAGATTTGACAAATGGAGGGCGAGGGAGAGCCTTGTACGCATCTCTGTGTGTGGAGTAAATAGTGGTCTAGTTTTTTTCCCCTCTGGTCGCGCATTTAACATGCTGGTAGAAATGAGGTAAAACGTATTTTAGTTTCCCTGCATTAAAGTCCCCGGCCACTAGGAGAGCAGTCTCTGGATGAGCATTTTCTTGTTTGCTTATGGATTTATACAGCTTGTTGATGTAGATGAAAACTCTCTTGGTAAATAGTGTGGTCTACAGCTTATCATGATATACTCTACCTCGAGACTTCCTTAGTATTAGATTTTGTGCACCAGCTGTTATTTACAAATAGACACATGCTGCCACGCCTTGTTTTACCGGAGGCATCTGTTGCCACGTTAACTCCTGCCCATCATGCAACAAAACAATCAAATATATGCCCCCTCCCCACTTCCTTACTTACAGTTGCATTTGCAACCATCTCTGCAAAATATATTTTCTGAGACCAGTCAGCATTGACAATAAGGACCCGTCCACCCACCCTTAGTCTCACTCTCACCAACACAATCTTGTGTCACACCCTGATCTGGTTCACCTGTCCTTGTGATTGTCTCCACCCACTCGAGGTGTCGCTTATTATCCCTGTTGTATATATCCCTGTGTTTCCTGTCCCTCTGTGCCAGTTCGTCTTGTTTGCCAAGTCAACCAGCGTTTTTCCTTGCACCTATTTTTCCCAGTCTCTGATTATTTATAGCCCTCCTGGTTTTGACCCTTGCCCTTCCTGACTCCAAACCCACCTGCCTGACCACTCTGCCTGTTCTAACTACCAGTCTGCCTATTCCCTTGTACTCTTTTGGACTCTGATCTGGTTTCTGACCCCTGCCTGGCCTGAACTCGAGACTACCTATCTTCTGGTACTGTTTGGACTGACCTGGTCAGTGAATCTGATGGCTACACAGCTCACCTTAACGCGGGACATTCAAGCAAAAGTTTTGTGCAATAATGTGTGAAAACAAAAGCATAGTATTCAAGCATCCGTTTCCATGAAATCACACACTTCTCAGACACACACGACCGATTTACACTTGATATAGTCTGGCAAATGCATAACAGAACATTACACCATGATGTTGCTCACGACTGATTTACAGCTTCTAAAGAAAGGGCTTTAAGTGTATAGAGAAGACAACAGCTTCTTCTCCTTGACAGATACATTATTTATTCCATAGAGACCAACATAAACAATGGGGGAAACTACAGACTGACGAAAGCATTTCATTTCCAGTTTGTGAATGGGATGTCATCATGTCACCGGTTTTATGAGGAGGAAGAGGGTGAGGAAGATGATGACAAATACTACTTCCTATGATTCTTAGTTTCTGACCATTCAGAACGACTCATCTCTACCTATCTGACCGGTGACCTCAACCCTTTTTCACTAATAACCAACCCTCCCAATCCCGTAAGGAGAATTCACATTTTACCAAACACAAAGTCCCAAAATATACAGCTGGAAAAAACTCTCAAAGTCAGAAACCAGGAAGAATCATCAGACAGTGGGAAATGATAACGAGGACATATAATCAAATGGACATATTTTCCACTGTGACATCCTGCCACAAGGACAAACACAGGGTGGCAATTTCAACGGCATGTGGGTACTACTAACCAGCACACAAATAGTATCACAGACGTGAACTGAGACACACACACACACACACAGATGTGAACACACACGCACGGACACTCCTGTGTGTGTGTGTGTGTGTGTGCGGGTGCGTGTGCGTGTGTGTGTGTGTGTGTGTCAGACATGTGACTGGTGATATCTTCCAGTAAAATACAGCTCAGTGCAGGAACAGTGGTGATAAAGATAGCACTACCCCTCCCCCCACACATATTCAGTCACAGCATACGTAGAGTACAACGCAATTGTCCGACAACGCAACTGTCCGACAAAAGCCAGAATTGATATAATAGAATCTATACGGTCAGAACAAAACGGAGCACTCTCCTCTCATCTGACAATCCACAAGACATTTAAATATGACAAAAAACTGTCCGCAACCTCTTACGCACATAAATAACATATGTAATTTCAAATCAACTTCAACAGTGCCACTTGAAACTATATAAATAGTAAATTCAAACAGTAACCACACAAACGGCCCCTAACATTGGCTTAGCTGAAACTTCCTTTCACCAAATGCAAGCTATATGATGCTAAAGATATTAAAGTTAAGTTAAGTTAAGTTAAAAGATAAACAGCATCAAGCATAGATTTCTTGACATAGAATGGTATTTGACGAGATATAACAAACAAATGCAACATGAGTGAAGAGTCCCATTTGTTTTCACGTGGTTGTCAACCAATCTCAGAAACCAGAACCAAATTTCAAGTGCACCGGCCAGCTAAAAGTGCAGTGATGACCAATCATTCAGACATAGTTCCACTTGCTTGGAGCCCCACCTGTTTAGCAAACAAAATAAAAAGAATAATTAAAACATAAAATATAAATATATATACCTGCAAAACACCCGTCTCAATGTCAACAGTGAAGAGGCGACTCTGGGAAGCTGGCCTTCTAGGCAGAGTTGCAAAGTTGCAAAGAAAAAGTCATTTTTAATTATTATTATTTTTTTTTTCACCTTTATTTAACCAGGTAGGCATTTACAACTGAGACCTGGCCAAGATAAAACAACACAGAGTTACACATGGGATAAACAAAAGTAAAGTCAATAACACAATAGAAAATCTATATACAGTGAATATCTCAGACTGGCCAATAAAAATAAAATATTAAGATGGGCAAAAGAACACAGAAACTGGACAGAGGAACTCTGCCTAGAAGGCCAGCATCCCGGAGTCGCCTCTTCACTGTTGACGTTGAGACTGGTGTTTTGTGGGTACTATTTAATGAAGCTGCCAGTTGAGGACTTGTGGGGCGTCTGTTTCTCAAACTAGACACTGTTCTCTGTAGGGAGTAGTACACAGCGTTGTACGACATCTTCAGTTTCTTGGCAATTTCTCACATTGGAATAGCCTTCATTTCTCAGAACAAGAATAGACTGATGAGTTTCAGAAGAAAGGTCTTTGTTTCTAGCCATTTTGAGCCTGTAATCGAAACCACAAATGCAGATGCTCCAGATACCCAACTAGTCTAAAGACCAATTTTATTGCTTCTTTAATCAGAACAACAGTTTTCAGATATGCTAACATAATTGCAAAATGGTTTTCTAATGAAATGATAAACTTGGATTAGCTAACACAACGTGCCATTGGAACACAGGAGTGATGGTTGCTGATAATGGGCCTCTGTACACCCATGTAGATATTAAAAAAATAAATAAAGCTACTTCCAGCTACAATAGTCATTTACAACATTAACAATGTCAACACTGTATTTCTGACCAATTTGATGTTATTTTAATGGACAAAAAAAATAGCTTTTCTTTGAAAAACAAGGACATTTCTAAGTGATCCCAAACTTTTGAACTGTAGTGTGTGTGTGTGTGTGTGTGTGTGTGTGTGTGTGTGTGTGTGTGTGTGTGTGTGACAAAACAGTTCACTGTTACAGTCTCAATATGGGGTATAAAGCAGACACTGGCCTCAATAGGTGAAACATCTCTCCACTAGGCACCTGTATTCCTTCTACTGTGTTTTCAGATGAGCGCAGACTGGAAGGAGAGGAGACAGGAAGTAATTTTAAAGTATTATGTAATGTTTATGGTAGTAATTTATTTAACTTTGTCTCCTCGGTAAGAAAAGCACCACTTATTTTTAAAATTAGGAATCCAATGTGCCATTTGTTTATTTCTGTGTTTACGTGACTAATGCTACTACTTTTTGGAAAATGTGTTGTATAATCAAATACTTGTTCTCCCCACTGTACATATATATATATATACATATGGGGAGAACAAGTATTTGATACACTGCCGATTTTGCAGGTTTTCCAACTAAAGAAGACCAGTTTTATTGCTTCTTTAATCAGAATAACAGTTTTCAGATATGCTAACATAATTGCAAAATCTATTGCTTGTACAGATGAACGTGGTACCTTCAGGCATTTGTAAATTGCTCCCAAGGGTGAAGCAGACTTGCGGAGGTCAACAATTGTTTGGGGCTGATATCTTTCGATTTTCCCATGATGTCTAGCAAAGAGACACTGAGTCAAGGTAGGCCTTATACATCCACAGGTAGACCTCCAATTGACTCAAATGATGTCAATTAGCCTATCAGAAGCTTCTAAAGCCATGACATCAACACAAAGTAGACGTCCTAACCGACTTGCCAAAACTATAGTTTGTTAACAATTAATTTGTGGAGTGGTTGAAAAACAAGTTTTAATGACTCCAACCTAAGTGTATGTAAACTTTGACTTGAAGTGTGTGTGTGTGTGTGTGTGTGTGTGTGTGTGTGTGTGTGTGTGTGTGTGTGTGTGTGTGTGTGTGTGTGTGTGTGTGTGTACACATGTACAGTGGGGAGAACAAGTACAGTGCCTTGCGAAAGTATTCGGCCCCCTTGAACCTTTTGCCACATTTCAGGCTTCAAACATAAAGATATAAAACTGTATTTTTTTGTGAAGAATCAAAAACAAGTGGGACACAATCATGAAGTGGAACGACATTTATTGGATATTTCAAACTTTTTTAACAAATCAAAAACTGAAAAATTGGGCGTGCAAAATTATTCAGCCCCTTTACTTTCAGTGCAGCAAACTCTCTCCAGAAGTTCAGTGAGGATCTCTGAATGATCCAATGTTGACCTAAATGACTAATGATGATAAATACAATCCACCTGTGTGTAATCAAGTCTCCGTATAAATGCACCTGCACTGTGATAGTCTCAGAGGTCCGTTAAAAGCGCAGAGAGCATCATGACGAACAAGGAACACACCAGGCAGGTCCGAGATACTGTTGTGAAGAAGTTTAAAGCCGGATTTGGATACAAAAAGATTTCCCAAGCTTTAAACATCCCAAGGAGCACTGTGCAAGCGATAATATTGAAATGGAAGGAGTATCAGACCACTGCAAATCTACCAAGACCTGGCCGTCCCTCTAAACTTTCAGCTCATACAAGGAGAAGACTGATCAGAGATGCAGCCAAGAGGCCCATGATCACTCTGGATGAACTGCAGAGATCTACAGCTGAGGTGGGAGACTCTGTCCATAGGACAACAATCAGTCGTATATTGCACAAATCTGGCCTTTATGGAAGAGTGGCAAGAAGAAAGCCATTTCTTAAAGATATCCATAAAAAGTGTCGTTTAAAGATTGCCATAAGCCACCTGGGAGACACACCAAACATGTGGAAGAAGGTGCTCTGGTCAGATGAAACCAAAATTGAACTTTTTGGCAACAATGCAAAACGTTATGTTTGGCGTAGAAGCAACACAGCTGAACACACCATCCCCACTGTCAAACATGGTGGTGGCAGCATCATGGTTTGGGCCTGCTTTTCTTCAGTAGGGACAGGGAAGATGGTTAAAATTGATGGGAAGATGGATGGAGCCAAATACAGGACCATTCTGGAAGAAAACCTGATGGAGTCTGCAAAAGACCTGAGACTGGGACGGAGATTTGTCTTCCAACAAGACAATGATCCAAAACATAAAGCAAAATCTACAATGGAATGGTTCAAAAATAAACATATCCAGGTGTTAGAATGGCCAAGTCAAAGTCCAGACCTGAATCCAATCGAGAATCTGTGGAAAGAACTGAAAACTGCTGTTCACAAATGCTCTCCATCCAACCTCACTGAGCTCGAGCTGTTTTGCAAGGAGGAATGGGAAAAAATTTGTCTCTCGATAAGCAAAACTGATAGAGACATACCCCAAGCGACTTACAGCTGTAATCGCAGCAAAAGGTGGTGCTACAAAGTATTAACTTAAGGGGGCTGAATAATTTTGCACGCCCAATTTTTCAGTTTTTGATTTGTTAGAAAAGTTTGAAATATCCAATAAATGTCGTTCCACTTCATGATTGTGTCCCACTTGTTGTTGATTCTTCACAAAAAAGACAGTTTTATATCTTTATGTTTGAAGCCTGAAATGTGGCAAAAGGTCGCAAAGTTCAAGGGGGCCGAATACTTTCGCAAGGCACTGTATTTGATACACTGCCGATTTTGCAGCTTTTCCTACTTACAAAGCATGTAGAGGTCTGTCATTTTTATCATAGGTAAACTTCAACTGTGAGAGACGGAATCTAAAACAAAAATCCAGAAAATCACATTGTATGATTTTTAAGTAATTAATTTGCATTTTATTGCATGACATAAGTATTTGATACATCCGAAAAGCAGAACTTAATATTTGGTACAGAAACCTTTGTTTGCAATTACAGAGATCATACGTTTCCTGTAGTTCTTGACCAGGTTTGCACACTCTGCAGCAGGGATTTTTGCCCACTCCTCCATACAGACCTTCTCCAGATCCTTCAGGTTTCAGGGCTGTCGCTGGGCAATACAGACTTTCAGCTCATTCCAAAGATTTTCTATTGGGTTCAGGTCTGGAGACTGGCAAGGCCACTCCAAGACCTTGAGACGCTTCTTACGGAGCCAGTCAGGAAATTAAAGCTTGGTCGCAAATGGGTCTTCCAAATGGACAATGACCCCAAGCATACTTCCAAAGTTGTGGCAAAATGGCTTAAGGACAACACAGTCAATGTATTTTAGTGGCCATCACAAAGCCTTGACCTCAATCCTATAGAAATTGTGTTGGCAGAACTGAAAAGGTGTGTGCAAACAGAGGCCTACAAACCTGACTCAGTTACACTAGCTCTGTCAGGAGGAATGGGCCAAAATTCACCCAAATTATTTTGGGAAGCTTGTGGAGGCCTACCCGAAATGTTTGATCTAAGTTTAAATTGTTTAAGGCAATGCTACCAAATACTAATTGGGTGTATGTACACTTCTGACCCACTGGGAATGTGATGAAAGAAATAAAAGCTGAAATAAATAATTCTCTCTACTATTATTCTGACATTTAACATTCTTAAAACTGACCTAAGACAGGGAGTGGATGGATTAAATGTCAGGAATTATTTGCCTAAGGTGTATTCAAACTTCAGATTTGTTGTTGTTATTGCCTGTTTCAAAATGTGTCAAAGGTAAAACATTTCTGTGGTGGTGGGGTAGCCAGCGGAAAATATGGAGCGTAGGTGTTGGTAGTTTCCGCCGTGATTGCCTGAGTGTTCTGTCACTCACGAGGACACTACATCACTGAAGAATCTATGGTGAGAGCTCAAAAATGTAAGCCCCCAAGGTGCTGCTATAGATGTACATGAGAAGTACCCATCCAAGACGTCTCAATGTCATTCTCCAAAGACAAAATTACATCAAATCACATTATATCTACCATAGCTTTGATTGGACTGATCAAGTCAACATCATACTTTCAAAATCTTAGCTAGCAAGCTTGAAAGCAGTCATCCTCATCGGCCATTGGACATAAACTTTACACAACACGTTGGAAATTGCAAATTCAACAATGAGAAGTTAGGAAGGAATCAGTAGCTTACTGCAAGCTTTGCAAAACATTCACTAGCCTGCTATTCAGTGGAGTGGGTGTGTGCTCCTAGTCTGGGTTTAAGGGTTTCTTTTCCAAGCTTAAAAAAGGATAAACATTTACTCGCAACACACCATGGGTCAGAAAAATGTGAATACATTGCCCACGCTGCCAATCCAGCATGACTTCTGCCCCGTTCAAAACAATTGGAAACTTGGAACTGGGAAATCTCAGACTTCAGTGAGTTCCTCCAGTATTTATGCTGCAGTAGTTTATGTGTCGGGGGGCTAGGGTCAGTTTGTTATATCTGGAGTACTTCTCCTGTCCTATCCGGTGTCCTGTGTGAATTTAAGTATGCTCTCTCTAATTCTCTCTTTCTCTCTTTCTTTCTTTCTCTCTCTCGGAGGACCTGAGCCCTAGGACCATGCCTCAGGACTACCTGACATGATGACTCCTTGCTGTCCCCAGTCCACCTGGCCGTGCTGCTGCTCCAGTTTCAACTGTTCTGCCTGTGATTATTATGATTTGACCATGCTGGTCATTTATGAACATTTGAACATCTTTGATGACAAATTCTGTCCACAAGAAGGACCGTCGCGCCAGGTCCAAACATGTATTGTATACTGCTGCATAAATTATTTAACATGCCAGGGAGATATGTATACTGTAGCTAAGAAAGTAATACGAAGTTTATGTTGTTTAGTAAGCTGTTAGTAGCCCATGTGCCTCACCCTAATTATTTGGTCCCTTTCCCCCTCATAGCTTAGCCTACTGTTCTTACTTGGTGGTGCTCATGGAGCCTATAGCTTGTTTTAGAGAAATGTAATCATAAAATATTTGAAGAGCTTTCATTGTCTGCTTATATGTCACCTTTAATTTATCTTATGGTTTTGACTTGGTGTACAGGGAAAATACTGTAAGAACAGCCCATGTTCTGAATTTTGTTGCTGTACATTTCAAAAGTGCTGAATTTTTTTTATATTGACTACATCCATCCTAGCTTGCTCATGAATGTGTTAATTGAAATTACTGATTGCCTCTTATCCGCTTGTTGTTCCCTTATGCAATAGTTTGTACATCTCAATTGTCAGTATAAACCACATTTGTTTAAGCAAGTCAGCCATATCAGTTCGTTTTTTAAAAAAGGGAGTAAATGAGGCTGAATGAACTGTTTCGCCACCAGACAAGGCTCCGTTGATAGCCAGGTGTAGCAGTGGTAAGGATTCATTCCATTGTCCATCTTCAGTCTAAGAAAGCTCTGCTGTTGGTATAGCTTTATGTAGGCCCTAACCGTTTGTGGGCACCATTTGTCACCGTTATAGTGCAATTAATGTATTCTTTAGTGTTGTGGCTTTGTTTGACTCACCAAGATTTACATGCTAAAATCGCCACTGTAAAAGAGACTAGCAGATGGGACGTAATTACTAACTGCCTGTGTTCTATTACAAGCCCTTAATCACAGAATCAGGACACTAATCTTGGAACAGAACCAAATATTCCCCATCCTGCGTGGGCGCTGGCCAGCTGTTTGATTTGATGTTAAGTGTCTATCCCAAAATAATAGGTGGCCACAGACAAAATGTCCCCGACTTAGATTTCCTGTCCTCAGCCTGAACTCACGTGTTCCCTGGCTTTACAAATCAGCTTTATGACCCACTGGTTAATTTAATCAGAGTGATAAAGAGTGTGTGTGTGATGAATAGAGAGGAGACTGGGCCTATTAAGCTGCGTTTAGACCGGCATCCCAATTCTGATATTTTTTTCCACTAATTGGTCTTTTGACCAATCAGATCAGCTCTAAAAAAGATCTGAAGTGAAAAGATCTGATGTGATTGGTCAAAAGACCAATTAGTGGAAAAAAAGATCAGAATTGGGTTGCCTGTCTAAATGCAACTAAAGGGACCCAGCCAGGACATCAGTGGGTGGTCACAAGACTCACAGTGGTCAGTGTGTGTGTATGAGAGAGATAAAGAGTGTGTGTGTGCATGCGTGCGTGCGTGTAGAGTTAAAAGCTATACTTAAAAAAATAGCAAGCTGGAATGATGGGACTATTTCAGAATTGGAGGAGATGGGTGGAGATTACTGGACACACCTAGGCTGCGTTTAGATCAGCAGCCCAATTCTGATATTTTTAACACTAATTCGTATTTGACCAATCACATCAGATCTTTTCACATCTAATCTTTTTCAGAGCCGATCTGATTGGTCAGAAGAGCAATTAGTGAAAAAATATCAGAATTGGACTGCCTGTCCATTACAAAATAAGTATTTTTGTCTGTGCTATATAAAAATGACATATATTTTGTGGTCCTATAATCCATCTTTAGTCTAATCTAATATAATAAAACATTGTCCGTTTTACAGTAACAGTTATGGAAGAGAATGGGCTTTAAGTTGCTAACAGTGGAACACCATTCAAAAGAGACATTCTTTTGAACAGTGCTGGGATAAAATCAGTGCCACATTGTGGGTGAGCAGACCCTAGCAATCATGTTTGTTGATGGCACAGCACCTGTCATGCCAAGAGGCGAAGGACAACAGGTCCACTACTCTGGGATGCAGGGGGTCTGGTAATGAAAGGTATGGAGTCTGTGATTGTAGTGAGACATTTACATTTTAGTCATTTAGCAGATGCTCTTATCCAGAGCGACCTCAATAAGCCTTAGTTAACACTTTAGTGCATTCATCTTAAAATAGCTAGGCGAGACAACCACATATCACAATCGTAGTAAGTACATTTTCCTCAATGAAGAAGTTATCGGCAAAGTTAGAGAGCTGAAAGAAAGGTGCTGCAACAGATATGAAGGACAGGAAAGGTTTTATAGCCCAGGGCTGACTGCCTCTACAGACAAGCGGAGGACATCAATGCATGGATGTTTGCATAGTTTATAGAAGAGAACATGCTACTTCACAATAAGACAAAGAGAAAAGTGGGACTAAACACCAAGGTGGCACAGAGAACACAGCTGCCCTAACACTTCATTAACACAGCTGCCTTTAACACTAATTTACAACATGCTCAAATCTGGGTCATTGAGACAGGAATACAGGTATGAATGTATGCAGTTGGTAATTCTGTATCTTTGTAATCTCGTTAAGCAATATTTAAATAATATAACTATTTTACTTAAAGGACTGTTGGAAGTTTCAAAAGCAAGGACATACTGCTTTTTTTCACCTAGATCATCACAGCTAGCTAGCTGCTATCCGAGTGGCCACTCCTGGCTAACGTCTCCGTCCCGGAGCAAGAACCAATAAGCCTGGAGCTAGTCTTGCTAGGCCAATCTGCTAGGCCCATCTCCCGGCTAGCCATAGAGGTCCATCAGCCACTCCTTGGGCTTCAATACCTATTTTGCCGACTGGCGTGGACCCCCACCGACCCATCACGACTGCACTACCGACATGATTCGCCCAAGGGGGTCTCTCAACTGGCTCCTCCGTCGCGACGTCCGCCGAATGCCCATCCGCTAGCCTGCTAGCTGCGGCCTGCTAGATGTCTAGAGCACATTGGACTGTTAGCTTATTAAGAGGCCCATCGGACAAATTCTTTGGCAACTATACCTATTTTGCCAATTGGCCTGGTTTACCACACGGAGCCCTGCTGATCCGTAGGGGTTGCCGACGTAACAGCACGAGGGGGCCACAACAGACTTTCTTCCGTCGCAACTTCCCTCAAAGGCCTTTCTGCTACCTTGTTAGCCCCGGCCTGCTAGCTGCCTGAAGCCACTCACTGGACTCCTATGATCACTCAGCTATGCATGCCTCTCCCTAACGTCAATATGCCTTGTCCATTGCTGTTATGGTTAGAAATGACTGCCTTATTTCACTCTTGAGCCTCTAGCCCTGCTCAATAAGCCTTAGTTAACACTTTAGTTCCACCTCCCACACATGTGATGACATCACCTGGTTTAAATTATATTTCTAGAGACAATATTTCTTTCATCGTCACTCTATGCACAGGTTTACCCCCACTGTATTAATATCCTACCATACCCTTATCTGTATATTATGCCTTGAATCTATTCCACCGTGCCCAGAAATCTGCTCCTTTTACTCTCTGTTCTGAACGTACTAGATGACCAGTTCTTTTAGCCTTTAGCCGTACCCTTATCCTACTCTGTTCCTCTGGTGATGTGGAGGTTAATCCAGGCCCTGCAGTGCCTAGCTCCACTCCCGTTCCCCAGGCGCTCTCATTTTGTTGACTTCTGTAACCTTAAAAGCCTTGGTTTCATGCATGTTAACATTAGAAGCCTCCTCCCTAAGTTTGTTTTATTCACTGCCATAGCACACTCTGCCAACCTGGATGTCCTAGCCGTGTCTGAATCCTGGCTTAGGAAAACCACCAAAAATCCTGAAACTTCCATCCCTAACTATAACATTTTCCGACAAGATAGAACTGCCAAAGACGGCAGAGTTGCAATCTACTGCAGGGATAGCTTGCAGAGTTATGTCATACTATCCAGGTCTGTGCCCAAACAATTTGAGCTTATACTCTCCAGAAACAAGTCTCTTACCGTTGCCACTTGCTATAGACCACCTTCCGCCCCCAGCTGTGCCCTAGACACTATATGCAAATTGATTGCCCCCCCAGGGGTTCGTGCTGCTAGGTGAACTAAACTGGGAAATGCTTAACACCCCGGCCATCCTACGATCTAAGATTGATGCTCTAAATCTCACACAAATTATCAATGAACCCACCAGGTACAACCCCAAATCCGTAAACACGTTCACCCTCATAGATATCATCCTAACCAACCTGCCCTCCAAATACATCTCTGCTGTCTTCAACCAGGATCTCAGCGATCACTGCCTCATTGCCTGCATCCGTAATGGGTCTGCGGCCAAGCGACCAGCCCTCATCACTGTCAAACTCTCCCTCAAACACTTCAGCGAGCAGGCCTTTCTAATCGACCTGGCCCGGGTATCCTGGAACGATATTGACCTCATTCTGTCAGTAGAGGACGCCTGGTTGTTCTTTAAAAGTGCTTTCCTCACCACCTTAAATAAGCATGCCCCTTCCAAAAAATGTAGAACCAGGAACAGATAAAGCCCTTGGTTCACTCCAGACGTGATTACCCTTGACCAGCATAAAAACATCCTGTGGCATTCTGCATTAGCATCGAATAGCCCCAGTGATATGCAACTTTTCAGGGAAGTTAGGAACCAATATACACAGGCAGTTAAGAAAGCAAAGGCTAGCTTTTTCAAACAGAAATATGCATCCTGTAGCACTAACTCCAAAATGTTCTGGGACACTAAAGTCCATGGAAAATGAGAACACCTCCTCCCAGCTGCCCACTGCACAGAGGCTAGGAAGCACTGTCACCACCGATAAATCCATGATAATTGAGAATTTCAAGAATCATTTTTCTACGGCTGGCCATGCTTTCCACCTGGCTACCCCGACCCTGGTCAACAGCCCTGCACCCCTCACTGCAACTCGCCCAAGCCTCCCCATTTCTCCTTCACCCAAATCCAGATAGCTGATGTTCTGAAAAAGCTGCAGAATCTGGACCCCTACAAATCAGCAGGGCTAGACAATCTAGACCCTCTCTTCCTAAAATGATCAGCCGAAATTGTTGCAACCCCTATTACTAGCTTGTTCAACCTCTCTTTTGTAACGTCTGAGATCCCCAAAGACTGGAAAGCTGCCGCAGTCATCCCCCTCTTCAAAGGGGGAGACACTCTAGACCCAAACCGCTACAGACCTATATCTATCCTACCCTGCCTTTCTAAAGTCTTCAAAAGCCAAGGTAACAAACAGATCACCGACCATTTCGAATCCCATCGTACCTTCTCCATTATGCAATCTGGTTTCAGAGCTGGTCATGGGTGCATCTCAGCCACGCTCAAGGTCCTAAACAATATCATATCCGCCATCGATAAGAGACAATACTGTGCAGCTGTATTCATCGACCTGGCCAAGGCTTTCGACTCTGTCAATCACCATATTCTTATCGGCAGACTCAACAACCTTGGTTTCTCAAATGACTGCCTCGCCTGGTTCACCAACAACTTCTCTGACAGAGTTCAGTTTGTCAAATCGGAGGGCCTGTTGTCCGGATCGCTGGCAGTCTCTATGGGGGTGCAATAGAGTTCAATCCTCGGGCCGACTCTTTTCTCTGTATACATCAATGATGTCGCTCTTGCTGCTGGTGATTCTCTGATCCACCTCTATGCAGACGACACCATTCTGTATACTTCTGGTCCTTCTTTGGACACTGTTTAACTAACCTCCAGACGAGCTTCAATGCCATACAACTCTCCTTCCATGGC
The DNA here is from genome assembly GCF_013265735.2 of Oncorhynchus mykiss. Classification (NCBI taxonomy): domain Eukaryota; kingdom Metazoa; phylum Chordata; class Actinopteri; order Salmoniformes; family Salmonidae; genus Oncorhynchus; species Oncorhynchus mykiss. Next base: position 42,919,453 of record NC_048587.1, on the reverse strand, counting down.
CTCCAACTGCTCTTAAATGCAAGCAAAACTAAATGCATGCTCTTCAACCGATCACTGCCCAAACCTACCCACCCGTCCATCATCACTACTCTGGACAGTTCTGACTTAGAATATGTGGACAGCTGCAAATACCTAGGTATCTGGTTAGACTGTAAACTCTCCTTCCAGACTCACATTAAGCATCTCTAATCCAAAATTAAATGTAGAACCGGCTTCCTATTTTGCAAAGCAACAAAGCATCCTTCACTCATGCTGCCAAACATACCCTAGTAAAACTGACTATCCTACCGATCCTTGACTTCGGTGATGTCATTTACAAAATAGCCTCCAACACTCTACTCAGCAAATTGGATGCAGTCTATCACAGTGCAATCAGTTTTTTCACCAATGCCCCATATACTACCATCACTGCGACCTGTATGCTCTCGTTGGCTGGCCATCGCTTCATATCCGTCGCCAAACCCACTTGCTCCAGGTTATCTATAAGTCATTGCTAGGTAAATCCCCGCCTTATCTCAGCTCACTGGTCACCATAACAGCACTCACCCGCAGCACGCGCTCCAGCAGGTATATTTCACTGATCACCCCCAAAGCCAAATCCTCCTTCGGCCACCTTTCCTTCGAGTTCTCTGCTGCCAATGACTGGAACGAACTGCAAATATCACTGAAGCTGGAGACTCATATCTCCCTCACTAGCTTTAAGCACCAGCTAGCTGTCTGAGCATCTCACTGCACCTGTACATAGCCCATCTGTAAATAGCCCATCCAACTACCTCATCACCATATTGTTATTTACAGTGCCTTGCGAAAGTATTCGGCCCCCTTGAACTTTGCGACCTTTTGTCACATTTCAGGCTTCAAACATAAAGATATAAAACTGTATTTTTTTGTGAAGAATCAACAACAAGTGGGACACAATCATGAAGTGGAACGACATTTATTGGATATTTCAAACTTTTTTAACAAATCAAAAACTGAAGAATTGGGCGTGCAAAATTATTCAGCCCCTTTACTTTCAGTGCAGCAAACTCTCTCCAGAAGTTCAGTGAGGATCTCTAAATGATCCAATGTTGACCTAAATGACTAATGATGATAAATACAATGTGTGTAATCAAGTCTCCGAATAAATGCACCTGCACTGTGATAGTCTCAGAGGTCCGTCAAAAGCGCAGAGAGCATCATGAAGAACAAGGAACACACCAGGCAGGTCCGAGATACTGTTGTGAAGAAGTTTAAAGCCGGATTTGGATACAAAAATATTTCCCAAGCTTTAAACATCCCAAGGAGCACTGTGCAAGCGATAATATTGAAATGGAAGGAGTATCAGACCACTGCAAATCTACCAAGACCTGGCCGTCCCTCTAAACTTTCAGCTCATACAAGGAGAAGACTGATCAGAGATGCAGCCAAGAGGCCCATGATCACTCTGGATGAACTGCAGAGATCTACAGCTGAGGTGGGAGACTCTGTCCATAGGACAACAATCAGTCGTATATTTCACAAATCTGGCCTTTATGGAAGAGTGGCAAGAAGAAAGCCATTTCTTAAAGATATCCATAAAAAGTGTTGTTTAAAGTTTGCCACGAGCCACCTGGGAGACACACCAAACATGTGGAAGAAGGTGCTCTGGTCAGATGAAACCAAAATTGAACTTTTTGGCAACAATGCAAAACGTTATGTTTGGTGTAAAAGCAACACAGCTGAACGCACCATCCTCACTGTCAAACATGGTGGTGGCAGCATCATGGTTTGGGCCTGCTTTTCTTCAGCAGGGACAGGGAAGATGGTTAAAATTGATGGGAAGATGGATGGAGCCAAATACAGGACCATTCTGGAAGAAAACCTGATGGAGTCTGCAAAAGACCTGAGACTGGGACGGAGATTTGTCTTCCAACAAGACAATGATCCAAAACATAAAGCAAAATCTACAATGGAATGGTTCAATAATAAACATATCCAAGTGTTAGAATGGCCAAGTCAAAGTCCAGACCTGAATCCAATCGAGAATCTGTGGAAAGAACTGAAAACTGCTGTTCACAAATGCTCTCCATCCAACCTCACTGAGCTCGAGCTGTTTTGCAAGGAGGAATGGGAAAAAATTTCAGTCTCTCGATGTGCAAAACTGATAGAGACATACCCCAAGCGACTTACAGCTGTAATCGCAGCAAAAGGTGGCGCTACAAAGTATTAACTTAAGGGGGCTGAATAATTTTGCACGCCCAATTTTTCAGTTTTTGATTTGTTAAAAAAGTTTGAAATATCCAATAAATGTTGTTCCACTTCATGATTGTGTCCCACTTGTTGTTGATTCTACACAAAAAAATACAGTTTTATATCTTTATGTTTGAAGCCTGAAATGTGGCAAAAGGTCGCAAAGTTCAAGGGGGCCGAATACTTTCGCAAGGCACTGTATTTTGCTCCTTTGCACCCCAGTGCCACTACTTTCACACTCATCTTTTGCACATCTATCACCCCAGTGTTTAATTTGCCATACTGTAATAATTGTGTATTTCATTATTGAAATGCGATAATACCTAGGGCCGTTGCTGTCATGACAATTTGTCAGCCGATTACTGTCACGCAAATTACTGCCAGTCTCACTGCAATTGATCGTTAATTAACATACACAAGTTTAGTATCTCCAGGCCTCCACACATACAAGTTGCTGATGCACACCCTTGGAACATCTACATTTAAACAAGTCAAATAAATCTATTTCATTTACACCATCGCAATACATCCGTTATTTGTTTTAGGCATGTCGAAAGATGCATTATGTTATGAAGAAAATGTATTTCAGAAGAGTAGATTATGAGTTGGCCTACTGTATGTTATCTGGCTGTGCGCCATGCCATAGACTATAGGATAGTTAATTTAGCAGACAAGATATACTTATAAATCCTGTGCCTTTTTTTTATTCTATGATTTTATATGAGAGTGCGCATATGAAGTTGCTATGTTCAGCGTAATAGTGATCATTTTAAAGAGGTCATCATATGCTAGATTTAGAGTTATTTTGGAAACTTTAGAAATCAAAGTATATGTGGGCTGCATGACGCAACTATAGGCTATTGATGATTTGAGAAAGTCGCAAAAAAAAGCTTGTGCTCTGTTCCTTGCCTCAGGCTGCACACCCTGTTTTATCATCAAGTGATCATATTTTCACTTATCAGACTATCCTCAATTTAATCTTGTCTTTACTAAAATGTCATATTAGTTTAGAATGGCCCATTATCAAATGGGCAGGAACAGGGGCAGGGGAAAAAATACTTTTGCACTTAAGCTAGCTACTCCGGTTTTATAACGGAGTGGGA